>NC_066365.1:4291428-4594464 GCF_013377495.2 Cygnus atratus
GCACATGAAGCTGTGTATTAACTCCTAATTCTGCCCACTGTAATGGTTGCCACAAATCAGTGGCACTGCCTATGGCAGAGACTGGATTCGTTTCAAAGAGCTTCCTCTTCAAGAGGACCTACGGTCAGCTCTCCACCCCAGCAGGGCTGCTCAGCCCTACATCCCGCGGCACATGTTGGTTAGCTGTGGAAAGGTAAGGATGAAAGATAATGTAAAATAATGTTAATATTTGTAAATAGCTCAAAGAAGGCTAATAAGGAAATGAGCCTTTATGCTAGTTTTATATCTTCGTATGGTTTCAGGCAAGTGCGTGTTCCTTTTCAGGACAAGCCAGAGGAAAAGTAGTTTTGGTCTCTAAATGGGAATGGGTTTAGTGAGGAACCAAACTGTGTCTCTTAAATGGAAGTGCAAATGAAAACACTGTATGCCTGGCTTGCTTGAGAGACTTCACCAGAGGAAAGGGAAGGGAAGGCAAGGGAAGGCAAGGCAGGGCAAGGCAAGGGGTCTTGCTAGTTGGGTGAGATGTGATCTGTGCTTGTATAGACAGGGAAATAAGAAAATAACTTCAAGAGGTGAGAAATGCCAAAGAAATAAAATAGGTATGGTAAAAGAAGGTGTTTAAGAGGTTTATTCTCCCTGAACGTATTCCCTCAAATCTTATTTAATATTAATGGGACTTAAATACACAGCTCGTGGGGAAAGAACAGAGACCCTTATGTGCTTAAATAGGACTCTGCTATTTGGAGCAGCACAAGAGGTAGCTGAAAGTAGCTGCTTAAGCTGTAAAGAAATGTGGAATACAGATGCACAGCATGAGCCACTGGGAAAATAAAATAAGTCCAATAAAACAGAGGAAATAAAGAGATAATTGATGTAAGGGCCATACCCTAAATCCAGGTAGCTTCCTTGCCTCTAGTAGATCTCCTTGACTTGCATTAAATATGTAGCCCACAACAAACAGCTACTGCTCACTCTGGCCAGCAGATAACTGCAAAGATACACACACTTTTGGCAGCACATATCTATAAAGAATGTTCCTTCCCCACCATGCCATGTGATAAATGCTGCAAGGAAGAGGCACATCCTTGCACATCTTTTTATTTAGCCAGAAGGAAAATAACCCAAGAGACAGCACCACAGATATTTGTATTGAGCTAAGAGCTTGCTGGAGGCATTTAGGAAGACGTGAGGGGCCAGTGCCTCTCAGCAGGAGAGCTCGAGCAGCCTGCAGAGCTGGATGGTGCAGAAGGGTGGCTGCAGCTGGAGAAGGGATAAACTCTGCCGCAATGACAGCAAAGGTGGGAAGTAAATCCAGAGTGTGCTTATTTCTGATGGGTCTCCTGACTGCAGAAAACCAATACATGTTAGTCTCAAGTCCGGAAGGAGCAGTGCTCTGACAGGCTCCCCCGGGAAGCTGGGTCCTGCAGCGCTGCCTGATTTGCAAGGGTGAGAGTGGCCCTAACAGGAGCCTGCCCCTGGCTTATCGGCACTGCTTTGTCAACAGATCTTTTCAAATCAGAATCTAAAAAAAAAAAAACACAACAAAATGAACCATCCTCCAGATGAAATCACTAAGGCAACAGGCAGCTCCCCTAAAGCCAGAGCAGGAGCGCAGTTATCGCGAGTCCTGGCAGCCCACAGCACGGCTACCTAAACAAGAGCCAGTGCTGGAAGCTTTACATCATGCTTGTAGGGCATAGAGTTTTACAGCTGATTTACGGCGCTGGTTTCAGAACTCTTTGCTCTTTTAGAAGTGTATGGGACTTTTCCTATAAACACGGATTGAGGGAAAGGCTTTGGAGTATTTTTTGCACATTGTAATCATATACAGGCATGCTATCACTTGCAAAAAAAAAGGTTATATTCCCTCTCTCTCTCTCTCCCTACGTATATATATATATATCTCCCCCATTTTATTTTAAGCACATGGGCTGGGTATTCCTGTGGGTAAACCACCTAAAAATTAGTTCCAGAACAGACATGTTAATGGAGACTCAAATAACTAAAACATATAGTACAGCTGATGAAACCTTGGCAGCAAAATATTAGAGCACTGCCAGAAAAAAGTAGATTCCCACCTTACAGCCAAATTTTATTACCCGTTTGATGACCGATACTACCAGTTTACTTTGGTCTTGGTAACTTTTACATATTTCTCACGTTCTGGAGATTGATGTGCAACTGCCTGCAGTCATAGCATCTAGGACTGCGATGCTGAGGGGTTTCTCAGGTTAGCCTAGGGGGTCAGCCCTAGTTTGACTCCTGGATGCAGACTCCCTGCCCATATGCCAGTGTGCAGCGTGGTGTCTGGGCACATCGTAGGTCTGTCCCATCCTCTCCTGTGCGGCAGAAAGTTGTCAGGCACTTGCTCCCATCCCTTGAGGACTGTAGGACATGTTTTGTGAGTTATGGATACCTCTTTGCTGGCTTCCTGAGGGGAACAGCACTGATGCAGGATTTTATACTCGTCACAAAGTTCATTGGAAAAGGTATCTTCACTTCCTTTCAAATCTGTCTTGCAAAGCATCTGCTGTGTTTCACACAGGCTATAGCCGATTTCTGTGGAAGGGAGCGATTCCTGTGCAGGATTTACACACACCAGCAGCAGAGCCAGCGTTGAGGGGCAGGCTTAATCCTCAGCTGTGCTCCAGCTGATATCAAAGAGCTTTTACATTTAATAAGTCTTAAACACTTGCAATCACAGATGATGGAAACATACAGGAAAATCCAGTAGAACCAAACTATCCTCTAGGGTAAGATGGAACAGAAAACGGAGAGCATGGGATTTCCTAAATGGATGCAAGTCCATGCTCAGTGTTAATGAAGAATTATACACAAAGCACCATGCTGTTCTAGGAGGAGGGTTTATCTAAATATGATGACAGGAAAACAAACAAACAAACACCACTGGAAAAGTGATTTGGGGTATGTGTTTGTCAGAAAGCAGATATATGAGTAAGTACCCATGAAGAAGTCTTCTCCCCAAACCTTTCTTCCTCTGTTTCATCCAGGAGAGCAGACCCCTCTCCAGAGAGCTTTTCTGCATGCCTTGTCTCTGCTCACATCACCTGGCCTTCCACATCAAGCAGAAAATACTTCAGCTGCAATGATCAAAAACATTCCCTTTCCTGCCCCACCAGGGGAATGTCGCTCCCAAAGCCTGCTGGGATCTGCTTCTGTCCCTGCAACAGGGACTGCTGTAATTTTAGACCCTTGCTGTTCTTAACCAGAAACAGCCAGAAGGACAAGTTTTAGAGGCTTTAACCAACCCAGAACAAAGCTCTCAGCTGGAAAACTCTTCCTTAAGTACTTGGCACACTTTCTTGCTGTGAGACATCCCCAGCATCAGGTACAGGGCAGATCTTGTCATCTGCTGAGCCCAGATAAGCTGGCTTCATCCTGCCAGGTAGTCCATAACAAATTCCCCTTCCTCTTATTTCCCTCCAAACGTTATTGCTTTCTGCAGCACTATCACGGGGTCACCCTTCTGTCCCAGCTTCCCCCTTTATCAGCCCTCACCCTCACTGATGTTTACTGTAGGTCCTATATGACCAGCTGCTGATGTATTCCTGCTCTCCTTTAAAGACAGCATCTCTCTGAACTCCCTGAGAGAATGAGAGCGGGCATTTAACTCGTGTACATTTCAGCTGACTGGTTTTGACAGTGCAATCTTGGAAAGATAAAGGAACAGGAAAGCTCACATTAACTCCTAAGCAGACATCTATAATGCAACACGGCGAGTTGCTGGGGAGCGAACGTGTGGAGGGCTCTGGGTTAGGGAGGAGAAAAGTAGGCCTATGGACAATAGAAGCCCCACAGAAGAGATCTGGTGCTAAGGAGCATGATTGACACTGAGGATGGTAAGTTAACAGGTCACCTCATGGCCCCTTGCTCCCTCAAGGCTGTCCTCACCAAGTTGGGCCTCCACAGCCAGCACTGTCATCAAGGACTTACATTTTCTTACTGGCACAGCAAACTGGAGGGCAAAACAGCTTGGATTTGCCTTTGACATAAAAATAATAGAAGTAGTATTAAGCATATGACAGCTACAAGAAGTCAGTGACAGCAATTTGAAGAATTTGTGCCCCTGAAAGACGCAGTGAGGTGTCTGGCAGCTGGAGGCCTGGCGGGGTTGAGATGATGCAGACACAAGGCCGGGACCTGTAATCCCAAGCAGCCGGGCTACTTTATTTTGCTTATTCACATAAACACTTGTGAAATCTACAGGAGATCTATGGATTCTTTAGCTGATAATATCTCCTTCCTGGCCTCCTTTGTCTCTCTATTCGTGGAAAGGAAAAATGTCCTAAATTTCCTGATTGGGTTTCAGACACTTCTGACTGCCAGTGTACTGTGGGGCTATGGCTCTCAGAGGCTGTGCCCAGTGACATGCTAGTGCCATCATTTTCATGATAATGACTTAATTTTTGTCCAGACATCACGAGTATGCTTGCCCATTCTCCTTCCCAAAGAATTTCATTTTTTTTTCCAAAAAAATGCTCATGTTCTTTGAAAGTGGGTTAAATCTTCTACTATTAATGACATAGCATTTTGAAATTATATTTGAACAGTGAAGAGGGGACCAACATTGATAGAGGTAGCCAAATTGGAGATTAGTGGAGAAAAACAAACAAACAAACAAGTACTAAAATTTGGATTTCTGTTGAAACCAACTTTGATCTGTTCAAAATATCCTAACAATGAGAGACTGAACCACTGCTTGGAAAAGACAAAGATTTCCACTTGTTTTCACCATAGTAATTTGGTTAGAGAGAGGAACATGGCCCCAAGCAGAGTTGAGGAGGACAGTTTAGAATAAAGCACATTCCTGCATATGTAGTGATTGTAAGAAGTTATTTTATTCCAATAAGCTAGCTGGAATTAGTATTATTCATTTTCATTTGTACTTATCTATCATAATTTTGTATTATTTGGAATAATAATGATAGTTATTTCTTATTCAAAATTGAAAAAAAACCACACCCAACAACACCAGACTTCTTCTGTTTTAAAGCATTTGGAGGACACTGGCCACTGAGCCAAGGGAAGAATTCCTGCTACAACTAACCTGTTTTAAGGATGTAAATCATTGACAATACTTATAGAGATGTTAGTTATCTGCATTATCATGATTGCCACAAAGCTATAATTGCCAATGTCCTGTGCTCTTCACCTTCACATTTCTAGTATTTTTTGCCTGTGTGCTGGGGCATAAAAATATCCTCAGAGCTACTGATGCCTTTTTTCAGCGGTGGTTTCCACTGTGATCCCTCTACTCTTTATTGTGGTCATCTCTCTAGGAAATAAAATTTCTCCTTAAATATAACTGTTTCTGCATACAGAAATTATTTAGTAATGACCTCACATAAAATAATAGGAGAAAAAAAAAAAAAAAAAACCAAGAAATTGCGAATTAACAAGATGTAGAAAAATCCCCTGCTGTATCCTTTGCTTTTTATGCTGGATCCTACATCTTGACCCTCATCTTAGCATTTCTGTGTCCTCCAAACACTCCAGCACATGTGCAGGATTGCTTTCGTGACTGATCCCATTGATTTGGGTCTGGCTAGACGTATGAGTAAACTTATGTGTTAATACAGGGCTTTGCAGGCTCAGAAACTCTTCATCCCAACTTCATCCTCACAGTCCTCCACAAAGACCCTCCAATTCCAGCAGCCTTTGCTTACAGACAGATAAACAGAGCAGGGAACCAAGAGACGTGAATTGGCCTGGAGTCAGGGCAAGGAAGCCTTGTTTTATTCTGAGCTTCTCGAGTCTGGTCTCCTCGTTCCCTTTCTGATTATGGCTCTCCGCTCAGTGAAAGCCCTGCCAGAATGTCCCAAGCGTCGGCTGCATTTTAGAGCAAGTATTTGAGGCTATGAAAAATGCAAGGTAGTCAGTGTATCTGTTATGAAGTGTTTTGTAATACATTCACATGAAAAATGCTCGTGAATTTTAGTAAAAAATGATATACAGTGTCTGAATTTTGTCTTGAATCAGTCACTTTGTGGGTCTAGCAAAACTGTTTTCATCATGTTGAAAAAGGAAATCCTGTGAAATATATTAAAATCCAGATGCAAGGGGTTTTTGTTATTATTATTTTTATTATTTTTATCAGGTTTGCCAAAATACCAGCAAGGTTATGGAACTAATAAACTAAATCCTATGCTCATGTGACTCAATTGCCTCTAGTCTGAAGATAAGTCTGACTTAAACATTCAAATATATGGAGTGTTTGTACAGTAGATGTGAAATGAGTATATCTAAGCATTAAATCACGAGTAAGTGTTATCCATCTGCTAAGTATATTAATGTACTGCATCATGTATGCTGTACTTTAATGTGCTTATATTAAATTTAAAGTGGCAGGAGGCAATCTATTTGGATATTTGAAAGTGAAATGCTTTTCCATTTTTTTTTTTTCCAAAACAGTTAAATGCTCTGGTTTTCTGGTGATTCTGTGCCATCTTGGCAGATAAGACGAGCAGCTCTTTGGGAAATCCTGTACTGTGTAACATGTGAGGCAGCTGAGCAGCAAGGCAAGTCACAGAAGTGCTGGATTTCACTTCCACCTCACGTTTTACCTACACAGGTAGACAAAGGTGGAAGAAAATCTCATTTAGGGCACAAGAGACACAGAGGGTGAACTGGGCAGGAACACGAGGAATGGAGGATGTGTCCGACTGAAGATACAGTTCAAGTCCACGTGCAGTGAATAATGTAAAGGCTCAGTTTGGAAGCAGGAACATTTGGAACAGAGGTTTCAGGTCTGTCCTGGAGCGTGCATGATGGCTGGTGACTGTTGGAGCCTTTATCCTCATCTGTGTCACCTCAGCTCGAATGCTGAGTCCCAGACTCTGCTTTCTGCTTGTCCTTACCCTGTACCTCCTGCTGTTCTTGACCATTTATACAAAACATTTTATAAGCAGAACATGATCTGTCATTTCAGCAGAGGAAGGCTTATTTTTGGCCTAATTCTAATGGCAAGTTTATGTTGTATCTGGTAAAGAAATCCAGTCGCGGATCGTGGGTTGGTCAGCCAGAACGTGGCCCGCTGTAGACATAGAAATATGGAAAGCACTCCAGACACTCATCCTGTCTGGCGGAAAATCCTTATCTGCAGGCACCGTGCACGTCTTCAAACGCAGAGCCGTGCCCTTGCGTCAGTGCCTCCGCCCCAGCCGCACAGGGGATCTGCTGGAAGGTAACGCATGGAGATGGGGATCTTCCAAGCAGGAGTGCTCCTCTGCATCGGGGAGTGGGGCTGCCTCAATTCTGCCCGCACCAACATCTCAGGAGGCTGCGATTAAAATCCTCTCCTGTCTTCTGCTGCTCTTCCAGGCAGGCCGCTGCAGCTCTGCGGGCTCTGGTGCTCTGCCTGTGTGTGCTCTCGGCCCGCTTGGTGCATCTGTGGTACTGCTCCACCTCAGCTGTCAGGCACAAACCCGGCCTTTTGAGCATTTCAAGAGTTTTGGAACCTGGATTTAGGTGGCATATCAGCTTAACTGTGACCAGGAGCGTCCGAGTGGTACAATTCCTGCCTAGCAGCAGTTAGAGGTGAACAGCCATCTGTTTTACTCCTGGAGTAGGGGTTTGACTCCTGATATCCAGTTATTCTCTGAGATTCAAAACCACTAAACCTTTATTGATAAAAAGCATAAAAAATACTTTTTCTTTTTTTTTTTTTTAAAGGGGGGAAAACAAGGATATCAGCTTTTTCATTGCCCGGGTAGCATTCTCAAGAGCGCTACAGAAGTCTGTTTTCAATCTCAGCCACGATCCCAAATAGATGCCTTTGGCA
This sequence comes from Cygnus atratus, assembly GCF_013377495.2. Taxonomy (NCBI): domain Eukaryota; kingdom Metazoa; phylum Chordata; class Aves; order Anseriformes; family Anatidae; genus Cygnus; species Cygnus atratus. Next base: position 4,299,230 of record NC_066365.1, read on the forward strand.
CCATCATGGCCGCGAAATAAGAAGCAGGCTCACTGGCACCGAACGCGCGCATGTCCCGGATTCCCTCTGCCTCCAGCTTGCGAGGAGGCAGCAAAAGCGGCGAGGCTGAGCCTTGACATCCTTATTTTATTTTTCATTTATTTTTCCCCTCCCGTTTACTGCCTTCAGGCGGTGTAAGCGCACTGCACAGCTGCTGCTCGTCCACTGGATGGTACCAAGCCCCCGAGCACCGCCGGGCACCGCGGCTGAGCTCAGCGCGGGGCTGATCCGGGTGGCCCTGGGGGGCTAGCGGGCTGCTTGCCTTTGAAGCCCAGCGGAGGCCACCCGCGGCCATCGCTGCCTTGCCACCGCGGGGGCGCGCCGTGCATACATTATGCAAAACGCCCCCCGCCCAGGTGAATAAATTATGCTAATGAAGGAGGGGAGGGGAAAGGAGGGGAGGGGGCTTCCCCGCCCCGGGGAGCCCGTAGGCAGGTGGGGAGAGGGGGGAGCAACAAGTCTCGGCGGCCCTGGGAGGGAGGAAGGAGGGGGAGAGGGAGGAAGAGGAGCAGCGGGGGGGGGGCTTCCCTCCCGCCCCAAACCCCTCTGACAAGTGGCCCGGCGGCCGCAGAGCGCTCCCAGCACCGGGCGGGCGGCAGCCGCGGGGGCTCGACCCGCTCCGGAGCCTCCGACCCCCGCCGCTGCTCGGGGGGCTGCGGGGGGAGCCCCCTCCGAGTGCGACAGCCGGCTGTCCGTCCGTTTTTTTTTTTGTATTTTTTTTGCCTTGATCCTTGCCGTCCTGCCTTCCCGTTATTTCGTTTCCCCGCCGTTTATTATTATTATTATTATTATCATCATTATTATTATTATTTTTGTTTTGTTGCCGCTGTTTGCAAACTACTCGCCTCCATGGGGGGCGGAGGAAAGGAAATAAAAGCTGCCGCAGCTGAAGGGTGCGAAAGCATGCGGGGGAAGAGCCGGGGAGCCGCAGGACGGGATGGCAGCGAGCGACCGGGCTGCTCCGGGAAGCGCTGCCCGCGGCCGTGCGGCTCGGGGCTGGCCGCCCTCCTCTCGGCGCTGGCGGCCGCATCCTGCCTCTACCTGGGGGTGCGGACCAGCGACCTCCAGGCCAGGCTGGCGGCCATCGAGGGAGCCCGAGGGGGGTCCCCGGCCGCCGCCGCTCCGCTCCCGCCGCTGCCCGGCTTTTCCCTGGAGCAGCTGAACGCGATGATGCAGGAGAAAGTGGAGCGGCTCCTCGCCCAGGTGTGCGGGACGGGACAAGGGGAGGATGCTCCGGGAGTGGGTACTGAGAACCTCTGTGGGGTCAGGGGAAGCCGGTGGGGGGCGAGGGGGCAGCTCCGCGGACGGCCAGGGGAGTGGGAGAGAGAAAGGGATGGGATGAGGATGGGGGAGAGCAGTGATGGGGGGCTTGGGGAGGCAACCACTGAGGTGTTGGGGGTGACCGTTGAGGTTGGGAGATTTGGGTGGTGACTGGGTGCTGACAGGGTGGCCATCACACTGGAAGCCCTGAGGGTTTTTTCCTGTGAGCCCCTGTCCTTATCCTCTGTGTTTGTAATAAAAATGCAATAAAAAAGTACGGGGGTGCTTGCGAGGGGTGGTGGAGGTGGGAGAGAGCTGGTGGGTTTCTTTCAACAGTTGTAGGGGTGGAGGGGTCAGGGATGGAGGCTGGGTCGAGTCCAAGTGAAGGAGCTGGTTGTTGGCTGGCTGGTTGTGCAGCCTGTGAGCGAGTTGTAAGTTGTGGTTTGCAGGCTAGTGGTTTGCAGGCACGCGGATCTGCGACACTTGGCCAAGCCCGCCGAGTCCCATCACACTGCTTCTCTCTCCCACAGAAGTCCTACGAGCACTTGGCAAAAATACGAGTCGCGAGAGAAGTGCCTCCAGAATGCAGCTGCCCACCAGGTAACAGGCACAGCCTGCAAACCTCTCCTCTCGCAGGCTTGTAATCCTGGGCGTTTGTGTCCTGCGTGTTTCAGATACACCTAAGTCAGGTCAAGGGGATGTTTCTTCAGTCAGCACCTATGCATTGGGTGGGAAAGGTGTAAAGCCCAGAACTGTATTGCATTTCCACTGTGGCACTGGATAAGATAAACGTGAGTTAAAAATCCAGCGCTAGGTTGGACGATGCCAAACAATAACACTTATGAAGAAATTAACAATCTACCATAGCAAGAAGAAATACACTCAATCTTAAATGGGATAGTACTGAATCAAGGCATTGTGTGCTCAGTTTAGGAAGTCAAACAAAAATTCCTAGTGAAAATTTATAACAAGGATTAAAATAAGCAGAGAATGCATTGCAAGTCAGCAGCGAGTACATTCGAGAGCTTTTTCAGTGGTGCCTTGTTTTCCTGGAGCAGCGGATGAAAGCAGTTCCCCTCGGAAGGGATGGCAGGTTTCACACCAGGGATTCAGAACCGCATTTGTTTATGCAACTGGTTGCTCGACTTTGGAAATGGGGATTCCCAATATTGGGATCAGTTGTTTGTGTGCACACAGTGATATTGTCTGTGTTTTTGGTGGTGCTCTTTGACAGTCTGATGACTGTCAATATCTTGCTAGCTGTATAAACATCTGATGACATGTACCAAGTTCAAATGGCATCTTAAAAGCAAAGAAAATGATGCTAATGTTTCACGGGGTGATGTAGGAATTCCAGCATCCTCTGTGTGATGAAGCACGATACACACACAGTGTGTTTTACATACCCTCACACCCCGTATGGAGAAAAGAGCACATTACCTTTACAGGTAGAATATTGACGATCAGCGAGAGCTGAGCTGATGGTAATGTTTGCCAGTAGAACTATGCACTTGAGTAAGGTCCTCTTTTAGTTAAGGGTGTAAGCCCTGCCAAGCTCATTGGTCTAAAGGAGCTACTGAACTTTATTGTACAGTATTTTATGCACAATGTGCAGTATCACAGTGTTATGCTGATATTACGACTGAGAACACAGTATTTTACTGGCTGGTATAGGAGTTACTGTGGCTAGTGTGAATAGAATAATGTACATGACTGACTGTTGTAAAGGAATGCATAGAATTGCTCAGCTCTTGGCTAGTTTTGATAAGAAACTTTGGTTTACTGCTGTGCTATATATGTATACTTACTTCCTTTAAGACTGACGTGAGTGTACAGTGTTGATTTTATTTTTCTGTTGCTTAACTGCAATAATTACAGGGTTGAAGCTTGTGCATTAAAAATGGAGATTGCTCATCACGTTGTATGCAAAGATGTACTCTGTGAGACCAAAATGCTGCTGAATCTGATTCCAAGCAGTCTCGCTTTGTTCTCCTCGTTTAGATCCATTTGTTATGTTTTCATTTACTGCTTTCAGACTAAAGGTCAGTACCTACTGTTTCACAGTTGTGTTGTATGGTGCTTTACTTCCCCACAACCACTAGAGCTCCACATTATACCAATTTTTACCTGACCTTTATTATTAAGAAGTATATTTTATCAAATAGATGATCATCAGCAGAATATCTTTCAAGTGCGTTGTAAAAATACTTACTTAGGTGGAAGTCAGAATAAAGTGATCTGGGAAGTATCTTCAAGGGAGTAAGATTCATAAGATAAGAAAACTTCTATGAATAGTGTTTTTTTTTTTTTTTTTCCTCTCCCCACAGAGGAGACTGGCTGTTATGGGGATTAGAAATGTGATACAGAGCTTTTCACCCCTGGGTAGCTATTTCAGTTTGGAAGCAAGTTTTATAGTGACTGGAAGGTATCGCCATGCGATAGCCTCATTTTGGACGGCTTAAAATGCATTGATGCTCTCGTGCTTGTTGCCAGTGGACAGGTGTCTACGTCAAAATGGCATCATCCTGGGAGCCGTGTCTGAGAGAAGAAGAGCAGAGCGGCCCCACCACCTGAGTACTGGGCTTTCCTGATGGCAGGTATTAGGCAGAGCAGGAGAGGGTAGAGCAAATAAATTGTTATTCCTTCATTTGGTTCAGTTTGTTGGGCTTGCTTTTAGGCTGGACCTGAGGTGCTTTTATTTTTATCCCTAATGCTGCTGTTACAAATCTGGATGGCTATGTTCAGAAAGGCATTTGGTTTAATAGGAAAAGAATCATGGAAACTCTTTTTTTTTTTTTTTCTGTTGTCTTCTATTTGCAATGCCAAAGAGTAAATTACCTCTCTGCTTCACCACATAGCTCCATTTTTGGTGCTTTATTCTGCTCAGATACTGCATTTCTTGCCTGGGTTTACATAATAATACAATATATGTCTGTCAGAGATGGCTTTGGAAAGCCTTCATGGTCCACAGGGGATTCTTGAATGACCCCTATGCTGTAAGAAAAGGGCTGCTGCCACATGGCCACCAAAGAAGTTTCCATCATCCAGTTCTCTAAAGAGAAATAAAGATTATTTAAAAATAAGTTCCTTTGCCCTCTACCAAAAGCAGAGAGGGAAGTTCGGTTTGTAGGTGGAAGGGTGAGAATGTGGTCTCTGATTAAGGGCTAAAATTACGCAACTGATGTAGATCTCATTAGCTTGAGATGCTCAACCCCTCATGGCTCTCCATGGTAGGAACTGCACGTTTGAAGGAAACTGGGTTTGAGTGGCTTGGATGCTGAAGGCAGCCAGATTTACAGCTGCTTATAACTTGCAAAGCTATCCAAGTGTAGCTCCCTGTAACTCAACAGTAGTCTTCAATGTTGTCTAGACTGCAGAGGAGTTACATTTCTCAGATTTTAAAAACTTGGTTTTCACCAAATGCGTTTTCTAATTATTGTTTATTTTCTTTTACAAGCCACACAATGTAAGGAGATATTGAGTTTTGATTTTAATTCTGTAGGACTAAAACCAGATACCAAAGATTTTGTAAATATTTTTAAATGACAATAGCAGGCATTCTTTCTCTTAAAGCAGAGTAATAAAGTTTGAAATGTAAATGCATGCTGACATTCCTCTTAAATTACCTCAGTTCTAACAAGAGTGCTGCAGTCACTGCTGGCAGCTATTCCTCCGCACATAGGACTAGGGGCAAACTGAGTGGCTAAAATAACTTTAAACTTAATATATTCATTTTCCTTTGTTTCCCAGGTTTATTATTTTAAATTAATGTTTCCCAACCACAATAGATGAACAGAAATGTAGGTGTGTAGGTAACTATTTCATATATCTTTCTTTAAATGGTTCCAGTGGCACAATCAGCTTTTACCAGGCACTGTGCTGGATACTTACTGCTAAGTGACAGGATTTATACTGTTGTGGAAGGAGTAACACTTGCAGATGACACAGGGCTACTCCTGATGCAGTGGAATTACAGGATATTCTTAACTCTTAGTAGATTTAGACTCTTTTCTTCCAAACAGTACTCAAGTGCACACATAGCTTCTGTTGAAGCCTATGGGTCTGAAGCACATGCTCACATGTCTTGGTGGATTGAGCCTTTCTGTGCCATAGGGGTCAAGTCCTTTGAACTTGTGCTCATGTGCCACAATGTCTCACTCCGTAAGCAGCCTTCAGTGAGCTCACTTGTGTGGTATGGTGAGGTTGGCAGGTGTAGAGTGAAGTCTGTTGGTGCAGAAGGCTCAGACTTGGTAAGTGGTAAGGCGAGCAGTTAATTATGTGTGGTTCAGTAGGTAAGCTTCTGTTAATTTCAGTGAAGTGAGCTTTAGGACTGGGTGACCATTGCTTGAGAAAAAACATGATTTGGCCTATAACATTTTGAGAAAGACTTTTATCCATAAATATTTCATTAACGTTTTCAGAAGTGTTAAACTAATTTCTCTTTTCCTTTCCTGTCTTTTTTTTTTTTTTTAGCAAAGGATTAAATTTTTTGCTACTTCTGGGGAAAATGTTATAATAGTCCTTTTTTCAAAAAAAAAAAAAAAAGTAAGCTATTATATAAATAGGAATGCCTATATGCCATACATCTCTTTAATTGTCCATTGGTGAAGGACAGGTTGCGTAACATGACAGATAGTCTTTATCTCTAACTGCTGTGACACACTATGTACACGGTATAGCTTGCAGGTAAAACGACTGCAGTTTTTTCTTCATTTCTTCCACAGAGCATAAGCTGAACTTCACTGAGGGGTACTTGGTGAAGTTGACTACTTTTCTTTTTTACTTGTAATTTATTTTTGTTTTTCTTCTTTGCCACAGACAATGTTTACATTCCTTTGCTGTTTCTCTGGTATTTTCCCCATCAAGAAATCTGCATTTATTTTCCCTTTGTGTTCAAATACCTGTAGCTTCAAACCTTTTCCAGACATGGACACTGTCATTGTTCTTGTTTCCTAGCTAGCTATTTTGTGCTGTTATGGCAATCATGCCATTCTGATTCTCCATCTCAGTCTTAAAGAGCCCTGTGTTTTGGCATTTGATGTACCTTCTCCTTCACTGTGCAATTTGTTATGATTTGGTTATAAAGCTTGTTTCAGTCTAGTTGAGTGTATATATACTTAGTTTATATCAGATCATCATCAGATGAAACATCATGAGCCAAGTTTTTTGATGGATGGAGAATACCAGTTGGTCTCCCTTTGGTTACAGTAAATCTAGTGGGAAAACTGTGTTCTACAGTGATAGTTCTCCAAGATGATGTGTATGCTGTATGTATTTTGGTAGCAGTATGGATGGCAAAAATGAATTCATTTTCTTAGCGTCCCAATTTGTTTTTGTCCTTCTAAGCACCTAAGATTTGTTCTGACCTGGTGGAGATAGATGAACAGACTATAAAATTTAGGCGCTCTTTGTTATTTCCCTGCGTTCCAGAAAGACTGTTTCCTGGAGCATTTTGATTAGTGAGGCTGAGAGAATGGAGGAGAAATCAATTTGGGGGATTAAAAGAATCCAGAAATTATTATCAGCAGTTATTCAACAATTGTAACAAACTTTTGTTTGTTACAATTACTGGGAAGTATTTTTGTAAGACCAAACAGGTAAAGAAAAAGGGAGCCGACTTAAATGTTTACTGGCAGAGAGACCCAAAAGAAAATACAGATAGATATAGAAAGTATCCAAAGCGTTTTTCCCTATTACTTAAAATTCCTGTGTGCGCTACCCATACCTAGCTGCCAGCACTACTTATTTCTGCCATGTCTGTATCATCTATTTGCTGAATGCAGTGCTCAGCTTTAATTTTGTAATTTTTCTGACAGGGCTTTGAGCTCTTCTTTCATACCTTCACTGGTTTGATATTTTTCATTTCAGTTCCTAGATAAAGATGTCTATTGATGTGCAGCAGCATGCAACCTTCTGGATAGTCTGTCTTGTTTGAATGACTGATTAGAGATACTGTTTTTTCCCTTCAGAACAGATAAAATATATTTTATTGGCCAAGATATGACCTTCTAATTCTGTTGCCTCTGGGTGAGGAGGTAGGGTGTGCAGCATGATGAATGAAACGTGATGCAGCTCAAAGCAGAACTGATCAACAGCAAACTGCACCAGATTTCTTTTCTGTAACGTTACTGATGTCAATGGCATTTACCAAAAGCTGATTTGATCACAGAAGTGTTATTAACAAATTATTTTTGTCTTGAGTTAATATTTATTGAGCTAGCACACATTGTCAAATGAGGTGTATTTAAAGAAAAAAATAGAATTATTTGTCTGCATTAATTATTCTTTAATGCTTGTATTTGACTTTTTGCGAGCCTTTTGCTTATATTTCCTTCCACATGGCAGCTGTCCATCTTGAAGAACTGCTCAAGTGTCAAAGCAGTTCAACTACAGTGGATCTTGCAGTGTGAGAAGTGACTGTTAAAACCACTTTAGGAGCAGTATTTTTTTTTTTGGTGCGTGTTTTTTTTCTTAAATTGTCAATGCTTGTATCTATAAATTAAGAGTCTTTAGAGCTTGGATAACTGAGTTCAATTCAACAGTACTTATGCTGTTTCTTCACGCTCACCCTCAGCCCTTTCTGTTAAGGTTAACAGGCTGTTAGAATGTGTTGCTACAAGGATGGATCACTGCACCTGCATTACAGTGCTCATCCTCCTTCTCACTACCTTCTGAATTTACTGGCTGCAGCCTACCTGTCTATTTTTTTTTGTGTACTTAGCACTGTAAAAATCAGCTAGCTATCAAACTGGCAGAATCTGTCTTTACAGGGCCTTTTAGGTCACCAGAATCATATAATTAATCTATTCAAGGTACATTTTAACACATGCAGAACTTGAGTCACGTTGCCTCTTCAGGAAGGCTACTGTACACAGAACAGTTTTCCCTTTCATTGTTTCACTTGATTACACTGCCAGATTTCCTAAAATTTATCCACAGAAAGGAAATCTGTCGGCTTCTTAGAATTATTAAGAAGATGTAAGAGGGTATAGAGTAATACAGTTTGGAAGAAGCACTTATTCCCCTGTATGACTGAAGTGGAAGCTTGCAGTTTGATAATACACACAATAGTGAACACAATGCTGCAGGCTTGCTTTTTCAAGGCTTGTGGTCTGTCATGCTTTTATGGCTTAGACTTATAGTAGAGCAAAGCCTGAAAGCAGTGCCAGCTGAAGTTCATGTGCTCATCTCTTCATGAGATTAAGTAGAAAGAAGCTGTTTGTGAGAGCTCAATAAAAATAGAATGTCAGAACAAATTTTCAAAACTGAGTGCCAAACATGCATGTGCAAGGTTGCTATTTATTTTTATGTAAATAGCAGCTATTTTTTCCTCTCTGTAGACTGCAAAATCTTTAGAAATACTGGTTTGGATATTACGTTTTATTCGTGCTTTTCTACTCTATAACATGGAAGTACCAAAATGTCATTCTATACCCTACAAATGTATCTAGGCAATCATTGTCAGGTATTTCCTTCCACATGGTTCACAACTGCTGTTTCCAGTCAGTCGTGGCTGGATCCAAGTTTTTGGATCTGCCTCAGTTTCATGATTAAATGCAGCAGCCTCATGTAAACACTCTCATCAGTTTAAAAATGTGCTGCTCAGTAAATTAGTAAATGTGTGGTACAATAAGTTGCTGCTGCATAGATGTGCCTGAGCTGAAAAAACATACTGTTTAAATACTTCCATAGGTTGCATAGTTCTAGTGCTTAATACTTAAGTTAGGAAGTGCTTTCTTAGTGGGCAGGCTACAGTTTCCTTGTTTGTGAAGTAAACCAGTTGTCCTATCCTTTGTGTTCATGGAAAAAAACTGATCCTTGTGTGCTCCTTACAACAGCCTTTTATGTATGTTGGAAGACAGTCTTGTCTGTGATGCTCGCTATAAAACTGATCCTTCCTGCTCCTCCCCTGCTCTTATGTCTTTCCTTATATATTTAAAAGCAATTCTCATTTACGTGCGCAGCCAAAGGTTTATAGGAACAGACATTTACTTGCAGTTGTAAATATTGTATGCATGTTTGGCAAGAGTCGTTTCTTGTGCTTTGAAAGCTTTGAAACAGATGATGATGCCTCGTAAGCTTTTTGAAGAAATACAAAATTATTATACACCTTTGTAAATCCTTTTCCTAGAGATGATGTTATGATTATCAAAGAAATGATGATAGTCTTCTGTAGGGCAAAGAAACAACAAATGGAATGAACATGTAATCATAGAGATGATAGAACTATAGTTCTTGCTTTTACTTCTAGAATGCTCTGAAAAATAATAAAATGATTTCAGAGACTTCTGCAAAGATATGCTCAACAAGAATGCAATGTACCTTTTAAGCAACTATAGTTTCTCCTTCCCTGTCTTAAAAACTGAGCAGGAAGTTGTCAAGGATGAATGAGGTTTAGTTTTCTTTGAAGTGTGTACATGAGGAATAGATGAAGGTCTATTAAAATCATTGCATTTAATTTTAAATAGTCTGTTAGCCATTCATTATCTTAGTTTTGGATGTTTGTGAAACTTATCTTGCAATTATTGTGTGTTGGGCAAGTGCCTTAGAAAAATTCTCTAATGACTTGTTAAGTATTTAGGATTTTATTTATTTATTTTTAGAAATACGATTAAGGATTTTTTTTCTTACGTTTACCTTTGCTAATATGTCTTGTTTGGGCTCACAATGAAGAGTGGATCATGTATTCACACATTCTTGGAGAGGCTGAAAAGGAGGCCATAAAGGGAATAATGATGGACTTGAGTCCATCTAAATAGCTTCCACTACCCTTTCCTGGTTCTTTACAAGCCCAGCTGAAGGAGTATAGAGGAGAGGAAGAAGAGGATCAAACAATATTTCTCTCTGATCTTTGATCCTCAGTGAAGCATGCCATACTGTATAATGCAGCAGTGTGACATTTTGGTACTTACACGCACTGCTGTATGTTGGACACAAGGTAGACTGCACGCCGAGTCATGGTGACATAGCACAGAATATAGCTCACTTAATGTAACTGGAGGAAGAACTGGACGTCTTGACCTTGCAGGGAAAACCTACGTGAAACCAGGTGTCTGATCCACTGGTTTCCGCTGACTGAAATAGCTGGCTCATGCCATTTCCTCATACTACTTCAGTCTACTGGTATCTGGAAGGTGCTTCCTCTGAGCATCAGGTCTGTGGGAGGAAAGTATTTTATTTTCTTTCTCTTTCCACAACAAACAGAATCAGTTAGCTTATGAGCTTGCCTTTTTTACTCTTCAGAAGAGTTTTAGCATTCTTAGGAGTAAGTGGCTGTAGAGTAAGAGCTGTAAATATCATGGGAGGAAGACTGTAAAAAAAAAAAAAAAAAGTAGTGTCAAGGCCTTTTCTGCTCTGACATTTGCTACTTACCCTGTCTTAACATAAATCCATTTACTTTAAAAATACTCAGTGGGAAGACAATGACCCTAGCAGCACAGAGGAGAAAGTATCATACCACATGTATGTTAAAAGTTTAGATTATGAATGGGGTTCCTTCCATTTGTATAAGCACATTTGTAGCCTGTTGTCTTCAAGATTATGGTGGAAAACTGCTATTTAGAAAGATATCTCTCCTAAAACAACAGGGAGTGGGTTGGAGGGAGGAGTTTTGAAACCAGAAAAAATGTGCTGAAAATCAGAGACCAAAATCTTTCCATCGGAGGTGTGGCAGCAATTGCAGTGGATTTATGTATGCATATCTAAAGGCAGAATGGCACCCTGTAATTTGAAGGACACCAAGCTGTTAACTCTAGAAAGATATTTCTGTGATTAAGATCATGTACTGTCTGCAAACAAGAACATAGTTGTCTTCAGACTACCTAGCTTGTGCTAGTAGTACTAGTTGTGTTGCTAGGTTTCTTATATACCAGACGTAAGTTTCTTATATATCAGATGATGGTAGGATTTTAATGGAGGACTGCAGTGCTAAAAGTCAAAGCTTATGCATCTTAAGTTGAGGAGGTATTTCCTTTAGCTGGCAGCTCTAATAATCTCTTTTAAGAATATGAGAGCCAGTTGCTTGAAGGCACCTCTCTTCCTCCTCCCCGTCCCATGCCCATTCCCTCCGAGTAAGCTCTTGTTCTGATGTCCTTGGTGTTATTAAAGCAAAGCCTTGATACCTGAGCATAGGGATACGGCCACTGAGGATTAAAAGGATAAGCTCCATAGGTCTGTGGGTTAATATTCTCATCTCGAATTCATGTCTAGATAATGCCGAATGGCATCACTATAAAAATATTTTAATGTGTTGACTGTCTCTGTGCTGTCAACTCTTCTGCTGCTGTTTATCAAACGTTCCTTTAATGTGTGCATCTCTACTGCTGTACTACTGGGTGCTGCCAGCTGAAAGGATGACAAATGCTGGGAACTGTTGCTTCAGCTTGACATTGAGGTGATTAATATAATATTGATTTCATGCCCTTCAGCTCCAAGACATGATAGCCGTCTCAAACTTTAGTAAAAATACTTTGAATCCTAATTTGATCCTTACACCAAGCGATGTGCTCTGTGCAGAGGTACTCAAGCATAGACCAACATGTGGTCACTGCTAAGGTGGTCCTTTTGGCAATGCTGAGCTTGAACTCTGTGCTTGTCTTTGCTCTCTGTCCTGGTGGGGTCCTTGGCAATCATTTGTGTACATTAACGTGGAGCTGGGGATCGGCTTTGTGGCACCTATAGATGAAAGCACTAGTGTTGTGGTTTAACCCAGCTGGCAGCTAAACACCACACAGCCGTTCGCTCACCCTCCCCCCTCCCTCTCTGGGATGGGGGAGAGAAATGGGAAAGTGAAGCCTGTGAGTTGAGATAAAGACAGTTTATTAAGACAGGAAAACAATAATAACAATAATAATAATAATGATAGTAGTACTACTAATAATAATGTGTATGAAACAAGTGGTGCACAATGCAATTGCTCACCACCTGCTGACCGATGGACCGATGCCCAGCCTATCCCCGAGCAGCTGCCCCGCCCCCCCAGCTAGCCACCCCTATATATTGTTTAGCATGATGACAGATGGTATGGAATACCCCTTTGGCCAGTTTGGGTCAGCTGTCCTGGGTCTGTCCCCTCCCAGCTCCTGCTGCATCCCTAGCCTGCTCGCTAGCAGGACAGAGCGAGAAGCTGAAAAGTCCTTGGCTTGGTGTAAGCACTGCTCTGCAACAATTAAAACATCAGCATGTTATCAGCACTCTTCTCATCCTAATCCAAAACATAGCACCCTACCAGCTACTAGGAGGAAAATTAACTCTGTCCTAACTGAAACCAGGACACACAGCAATGGATCATGGTATTTGCTGTAGCTATATACATGTGTTTATGGAGAAGTCATAGTTAAGTAAGGAACATCTTGTGTACGTTTCCCAAATAGTATGTGCACAGAATACTGATGAACCAGAGAGGCTGAAAGACACAGTGGTGTGGCATCAGTTTAAAATGAACTAGTGCTTAGACAGCCATTGTCAATACTTACTTAGAGTTGGCATCTTTGTCATGATGACAGCCATGTTTGTAGAAGGCTGGCAATGTTTTTGCATGTGAAGATGAAGTGTTTTTCCAATGCAGCAAGCATGTAAGTGCACTGTATTTCTTTAGTGTTGGGAGACTAATCTTAGTGAAGAGAGATTAGTAGTGAAGTCTGACAGTTGTGGATTTATTTCACTGTAGGACAGCTTTGCATAATTCCTTAGTTTAAATTCCAGGCTGAGCCATATCCTGATGTGCAGGAGGAAGACTTTTTGTCACATTCAATTAAGAGGCAGTGCATAATCTGTTATTGTGGCCAGCTAAAAAGAAGCACCAACTTTGAAAAGTGAACCACCAGCAATGAGTGAAAAATATAAGATGGCTGAAATCCTCACCTTTTTTTCCTTGAAACTGTTTTGCTGCTACAAGGTGGTCTGTTATTGTATTCTGAACAGTTCCAGTCCATTCTAGGATAGTACGAAATTAGTGTTCACTATGTATATTATAATATAACTGCAACACTCTGGAAAAAATTGAATGCACCTTTAGAGGAAACCATGCTTAATGGATTACAGCGAAGACAACTAAGCAACAGTCCTGTGTTGTGACTATTATAGGGCTGTAAAGGCAGGGTAGAATGTGTTCATACTTGAATTTTTCTGTGTGCAAGATAGCATTGATGTAAATGTTGTATACATTAATCAAAGCATCCTGAAGACTTGCATATACAAAGTATTCATTATTACGAATGAAGTTACTGTCTTGAGGAGCAGAAGTTTTGTTCTCAAAATGCATTTCTCTCTTCTTGATCTTGGTAACGACCATGCTTCTTTTTGATTACTGAGACAGAACATAATCAATAGAATCTGATGTTCGTTTTCTGAGGATACTTGAGTGAGATCCCGTGTAGTGTTCCGTGGTGGTTTCACACTGATGGCCATCTGAACTCCACCTTGATGCAAACTCCACTCCAGCTTGATGCAAATGCATCATTTTGAAATGATGTAACCTTCTGGGAGGTGTTTTTTTTTTTTGGAGGACTTTAGTTAGTTTTTTTTTTTTTAAAAACAACCTAAACCAGAAGAACCTTCATGTTAGAAGAGGTGGCCAATGCCAGCTCAGATAACTTGCTCAGGGACAGAAGCAGCTTCTTGTGTTACCAGAGTTTCTAATGCCCAAATGTGACTTTGTTTTCACATACCACCAGTTAAAAAGTAGTCTTTAACTGTAGTTCTGACTGACAATAGTCAGACCCAATATATGCAGATACATTACCTCATATGAATAGTCCCACAGATTTTAACTGAAATCAGTAGCTACTTTGGAGTCAGATCTGAGCATGCCCACCCACCACTTTAGATCCTTGTGCATACTTGTTTATATGTGCAGCCATTAACATTGACTTTAGCTTTGATTTATAGTTCTTTCCCATCGTATAAATGCTATTTTTATTCATTTACCATTTATTCTTTCTATTCTTTGAGTAAGAACGTTATTTATGTTCATACTTATAAGAATACTAAATTAGTTTTGTAATTTTGTAAGAGTTCTGGTCCCTTTGGGGATAGCCTGCACAATATTAAAAAAAAAAAAAAAAAAGGTATTTATTTTTATGTGAGTTACATAGTCTCACATTTCAGTTTGTAGTTCCAAGACCCTATGAGTATTGTACTGGAGACTGTTGATTAGAAGTGATTAGATCCAATTATGAGAAATTGAACAGAAGTGTTCAAAATACCAGTTTTGAGGTATAGAAATAGATAGACCAGTATGCATGGATGGACCTTCTTCATTTTCTTACCAATGTGACTGAATCTTGCATATGCATGTGTTTTTTAAGTAAATAGACTTCTCATGCTTACACAAGAGGTGTTCCTTCTGTTTAGCTCAGACTTCTGTTTTAATGCTGGTAGCTAGCTCTCATTCCCTGCTTTCCTGATGCTATGCTTGAAAAGTCACTATTTGCTGAACCCAAATGTTCCCTTCATTATTTAACAAGTTGTGCTTCACAAATTTCTTTGCCTGCAGTGGTATAAAAATGTTTCACATGTAGGTCCCTGTTTGGGCTGTCAAAATCTGGAGTAAGTGTGTTAGCAGAGGGGAGAACACCTCACTCTGTTAAGACACATCCATTCTGGGAAGATAATCCACTTGTCAGGTAGACCTGTGCGGTGTCAGGAGTTGGACTTGATGATTCTTATGGGTCCTTTCCAACTCGGGATATTCTAGGATTGTCTGTGACTGAGATGTGAGGAGGAATGCACCATAGTCAGAGACAAGTGGTCTGACTTTTTTCAAAGAGGAGTCTTCCAAGATAGCCTAATGAAGAATTAAGGATTGACACAATCTTCAGAGGAAAAATAGTAAAACAGGCTTTTAACATTTTTCTGAAGCTTTTTACCCGCATCTGGGAAAGGCTAGGTCAGGGTGGATTTGGGGATTTTGGTATTCTGCTGGTAGGCTCTGATTGCTTGCTCAGTCTGAGCAGTGGCTGACAGCAGGGTACGTTGAAGTGTAAACTACTGAAAAAAAGCTTAGCAAACATGATGATGTCAAGAGGAAAAGGTGATGTGCCTGTGGGATGTCTTCTACTGAAGTGCAATTTGTGGACATTGTGTACTCATCCAAGATGTCCAGATTTCATGTCTTAAGGGGCAGATTGGCTGAGGAATTGAACAATGGCACAAGGTGGGATAAGTGCTCCTGATATTTCTGAGCTGTTTTGTAGGTGGTGAGTATATGGAAGTGCTCATTGCAGACTCTGGGTTTGTCCCATAAAATGGTGAGCAGGGAGAAGACATAACCCACACTGTCAAGAGGGCAGCATTCAGGCTATCTTGCTGTGGTGGTCTGACAAGGAAGGTGTTTGTACAAAGTTGAAGGCTAATGTGGACTAGCACTAAGTTATTCCCTAAGCAAGAAAGTGACCATAACTCTTTCCAATTCTACAACACTCTGTTATGGTCTGATAGTAACACTACACAAGTAGAAGTGCAAAAATAATATGCATGCTGTCTTCCCCTGTGCTCTAGCAGTGTTCCTCAAAGCTCCTAGGAGCTATCGGACTGCATTTTAACTCTATTGAAACACACTGAATCATCATTTGCAAGTGTCAAAGCCAGTATTCTGTGGTAGAAGTTGATGTTTAATTCCTTAATGCACAGGGATGGACTTTATTATAAAAAACATTACCATCTGTCCTTTCTTGACCATGGTGCTGTCAGTCCTTTATCTCTGATTTTCTTCTTTGGGCAGAGCAGGAAGGATAGCAGCTAAGGTCTGAACTCTGATCCCTTCTGTGGGCTGGTATTTTGCTAGCACTGAGCCAAAGTTATGGTCTCAGATTTCTTTTTTTTCCCCTGAGGCATTTTGATTAAATGTTTGGCTTGGTACCTAGTGATCAGCCTTGGAAAATGTATTCCCCATCACGTGTGTTTTTTTTGTGTCTTGTAAAGAATAGAACTTTACAGGAAAAGAATGGTGGGACACAATATTATGTTGCTGTAAATAATACTTTGAGTTGAACTGCAGTCATTTAACTTAATTACTAATAATAGCACTTGGGCAGGGATTACTGCAGCTAAAATTATTCTGACTGGGAAAATTCATGCTGGTTCCAAAGAACAGTTGTTTCCAAATGAAGACAGATACCTCCTCAAATCATCTTTCAGATGCCTAGGCATACTCTTTGACTGCATTCAGTGTTCCTTAAACTGTGTTGCTGGACATGGCAGAGTTACTCACATCTCTGTATTGTATTGTGTTGAGACATGCATCTCTTTGTTTGGCCATCTTTGGTCACCTCAGTGTAAACCATATGAAGCTGCTGAGTAAAAGTGGCTGGAGAAGGACTTTTTGTGATGGACAGCCACCATTTTATAATGTGGGAGGAAGCTAGTGGTCTATGAGGAGAGGTTCTTAGTGGGATGTCTTTTCATGGCGAGTGGACAGATGGCTTTCTTCACTTGAGATCATGCAGAATACACAAGAGCACTAGTGCTTGCATCTGCACCAAGTGAGATTGCTTGGCTGCTTCGTGAGGGGAGCATGCACTTTTCATAGGCACAGCAGGGGGACATTTACTTGTTGCTACTGTTCTCTCAGCTGCTTTGGGGAGAGAATAAGACTGCCCTTTTGTGAACTGAAATAGGTTTCTTAGTAAAACAACAGCTTCATAAAGGATGTCATTGTATACATACATAACTTCTATATAATTGGCCCCCACTTTATTTCTGAAATGCAATCATAAGGAAGTCTAGAACCGTTAATTCTAAATCCCTGTTGTTTGTGTTTTGGTAAAATATAATTAGTCTTTGTAATTATGCTGTCAAAGGATTGAATTGAATAAAAAGACATTTTTTATAGAGTAAATTAATTATGTGCTCCCTGATTAACAAAGAAGGTTCATAAACTAATTTTCCTAAACATACTGCAAACGATATAGATACTAATTTGATATAACTACTATTGATCATCACCAGGCAGCTCATGTTCATTTGTATTCATTAAATATGCTGCATTTTACCAGTCAATTCATTTTCTTTTTCAGTTGTGTACAAAAAATGATCTTATGACATTGATCTTTTTTGAGTCTAAAAACACCTCTTGGTTCAACTGTGGGGAAAAAGGATTGATTTCTTATTCTGCTGTCAGTGAAGAAGTGTTATAATGGGACAGAAATTGTAAAGATGAATAAAACGTTTTATCCCTATATGACATACATAGAGCTAGTATTCTTCCCCACCCTCCAACAATGCAACTTTTTTTTGTTGTCAGTGACTATATCTTTTAGAGGTAATATGTTGAGATCAGTTTTATTTGTCCATTCACTATATGTATTGGGAGTATGAGTAAATAAATATCTTGCTGATTTATTTGGTTGCTAACAGCTGAATAAATTTAATGGAAGCAACAGTTCAAAAATATTGCCCCAAAAGATGAGCTGTAGGATCAGTGTTGTTAGTAATGTTGTTAAAAGTTGGTTTTTTTTTTTTTTTTCCAACCTGTAGTGACATTTAGTGTATTTTCCTGTTCATTTCTGTAATTACTGTTTGAACACTTGGAATTTGAGTTAGGATACATAGCTGTGTATTACAGATAAGTTAATTTTTTGCTTTAAAAAACAAACAAAAAAAACACCAAGATGAGAAATTTCCTTAGACAAACGGAGTACTGGTAAGAATCGTCTGCCCTTGGAAGTTTCAGCATTGTTATAAAAACTTGGAACTTGAAAGATCTTGGAGCCTTATTTGCTAAGAAGTGATGGAAAAATGCAGAAAACTTGTCTGCAGATGTATGTATGGTTTTGATTTTTTTCTGATGTGAATCTTTTTTGAAAAATAAACAAAAAACTCACTTTTTAATGAGTGCTATTCATTAAAAGATCCAGTCTGAAAAATGATGAGGCAAGAGGGAAAAAATAAGTTTTACTTGAAAAAATGTCCATCAGTGCTACATGGCATTTCTAGATGTCTGGCCTTATAGGATGTCCGGGGGGTGGCAAATAGAATGCTTGGTGTTTTCTTCTAGTCTTTATAGAAGTCATCATCCATTATATCTAAAGCATGTCCCCCTAAGGTGAGAAGAAAATTTTCTCCTTGCAGATGAGGTCATGAAATCTTTCTATTTTATTTCCATTAATATAGATTCAAAAGTGATTTTTCACTGGAGACTTATTATGTATTGCTTGATTTGGTAGAAATATGTCCACTTTGCTTGAAAAGGAACTAGATAAATTTTCACTACCTCATATAGTGAACATTTATGGGGTTCTTGTAGTACACCACAGTTACTGAAAAATGATAGCCTTTATTCTTGGTGTCACTTGTTTTTTTTTCTTGTTGGATAGACATGAACTAGATGTGTGAGAAGCATCTAGCTGATGAATTCAGCCTTAAGTTTTTACACTTTTAATGGTGGTCGATGGAGTGTTTCTCATGCTGAAATACTTTTTTCAGAGATTACATTTATTTATTTCCATGGTGTACAAGATCTGGGCTAGATTTCCAGTGGGTTGCACTTACTCTAAAACACTTGTACTAGTACACAAAAAAGCTCAAAATAGCTCAGTGTGTTCTTCCTGATGGACCAGTGGTAAAACTCCACCATTGTGATAGCCTTCAAACTCCACCACTATCCTACACTTCTTATATTGACCTTGATTTTGAATTAGAAACTGTTTACTTAAGGCTAACATATGTGAAACCAATGAAAAAGTGACTTCTGTGTCTTCCGTGCATGTTTTTTTTGTGGATGCGAGAGTTAGCAGAAGACAGCACTGAAGCTAATGCAAATAAGTGAAAAACAAAGCTGTATTCAGTGCAAGGTCCCCTTCTCCCTGCCTCCCATAAGAAATCGTTGTCAGTAATAAAGCCTTTGAGGTAGTCCTTACGATGAGTCAGGAGGCAGAACATGCCATGAGCAGTTGTTTATCTGATTTCTAGGGAGATTCTTCTTTGCATGTAGAGGTAGCTGTTGAGGTGTAAGAAAACATAGGCAGGAAAAAGAATGGGTTAATAGGGTGTGACACTTCAAAGTAACTTTCTTTTTGCCTGTGAAAATAATGATTGAACCATCTTTTCCAGAAAGAAGGTGCAAGTTCCCCAAATGGATGCATTCTGGTATTGGCTGGATGGGTTAAATAGGATAGGTATTAGGTTTTAGGTCCTTAGCTGCTTAATTGCACCTGTAGCTATACAGGTATATTGGCGCATTCATGCCCATACTTTTATGTTTATTGCCCATTGTTCTGAAAATTGGGTTTTAAGAATTTACATTTGCATTTAAATGAGTTGTCACAAACTTCTAGATTTCCTCTACCTTCTATTAGACTTGAAGCACTTTTGGGGTCTTTTTCATGTAAAAATGCAGCCTGGACCATTTGTCATTTCTGATGTCTATCGAAGTTGCCTTTTTCCTTTTTCCCCTTAAGTAAATGATAATTTGGCAGGTCAGACTTGCATGACCCTCCGTTGTCCCTGTGAGCTTCTTAACATCTTCCAAACACCTAGGCTTTTAACATTATATTGAATTAATGCACTTTGTGTGGAGATCTGGTGAGTTTTCATAAACTGAAAATTGTGTGATTTTAATTTTTTATAGTAATATTTTAGATATTTGCAGTTACTTAATTAAAGAATTGGCTTTAGGATAAAGTGTGTTCCCTTCAAGCCAATAGTACTCTTTAGACTACATTTTCCTCACAAGTTGCTTGTTTTCATGAATTCTTGTCTGCCTATGGTATAGTGCCAAAAATAGAATAGTGTACACTGTTCTTATATCAAGTTGTTTTTATCCCCCCCCTTACATACCATATAATAGGATAATTTTAGCCACAATTTACATAGTTTAACTCGTCTACGCAATCTTTTTAGTTGTCTAGCACTGCTTTGATTATTGAAGGTAAACTGATGAGAAGAGTTTTAATTACATATTCATGGACTGATGCTGAAAGGCATTTTGTCTTTCATGCATCCTTCCTCTGTTCCTTTTTGTGTCGTAGTTCCCACAATAAAAACATGGGAGGGTCTGCAAGTGGTGGAGGACAGAACTGGAATTCAGATTTGAGAACTGAAAGGCTTACAAGAGTTATGAAGTGGACAAATCTGAAAAAAACAGAGTGCAGTTCAAGAAGGATGGGTACAAAATACTTTGCTTGTAAACAATTTTGTTGTGAAGACATTGAGAAGTAGCTATTCTGAAGATATCTGTAGCTTGTAGTGAGTCACAAACTGAGCATCAGTTAAGTGTCCTGCTTTTATGAGAAATGCCAGACAGCCCATATGAAACATGAAATAGCTCTTGCACTCAGGATTGGTAAGGTATCACTTGCAGAATTTTGCCCAGCTCTGGGAGTCATTTAGGTACAAATGTGGATCAAATGCAGAGTCCAGAGCACAGCCACAAGAACCATCAGAAGAAAGTCTAGTTACAAGGGAGTTTGAGAACTGGAGTGGTTTAGATTACAGCAGATACAACTGAAGGGAGCAGCAGGTTTTCAAATATGTGAAAGTCAACTATGAAATGAAAACTGCGCAGTCTACTATATTTCTTATCACGGGAGATAATGTAAGCAGTGCAATAGACTTTGATTGTTATAACATGTCCATCACAAGATCTTTTTTAAGAACAGACTTATAAATATGTCAGGAGTAATTTTTTTTCCCTTATTGTATGGAAGTAGTCTAGATGATCTTTGGAAAATTCTTCTGATATTGCTTCTTGGTTGCTCAAGCGTTAAATGTCCTGTAAGTTAAATACTGATTCATTGCTTGTGGTAGATGTCACTGTCTCATTGATTCCTTACAGAGGCATTACTTTTTAGACCCCAGGATCTTTTTGTCATCTTTACACTTTGAATTCAGTTCAAAAGGCAGAGTATTATACCTACAGAAAGTATTACACCTACGGGTATATGATATCAGAAATTTATTTACTTTTTTTCCCAAGATCATAAAGGAAGACCATAGTTCAGGAAGTCAGGGCCTAAGTAGTACTGGTTCTCTATGAGAGAATGAGAGAGGGGGGGAGAGGTGCTGAGGAGGAAAAGAGATGACAGTGTTCCCTTTTTGAGTCATCTGTTGTTTCACGAAATGGTAGTACTGAAATACTGCAGCTAGCTGATTTTATTTCATCAAATTTGTAGTTTTTAAAGTTGGGCAATAACTTTCTAAACTGCCAAAATAAAAGTTA
Organism: Cygnus atratus; assembly: GCF_013377495.2. Lineage (NCBI taxonomy): Eukaryota > Metazoa > Chordata > Aves > Anseriformes > Anatidae > Cygnus > Cygnus atratus. Next base: position 4,320,687 of record NC_066365.1, read on the forward strand.
GAAAATAAGCTCTGCTTCTAATATGGTTTCAGGGAGACAAGTGTGCTTTTTGGATGTATGTTTATTTTAGTTGTAGAGTAACTACACTTCTTGTATGCTTGCTTGCTGATGTTTGGTTTCTTTCTATCTGGTGTATTTTTTTTATTTGTTTGGTAAGAATTTTTACTTTGGTTTCAGTAAAACCATATGTATCTTTGAAGGTATTTTAACATGTAAATATGACTTTATTAAGTTCCTAGTTGATAAACTGACAAGTAAAAAAAAAAAAAAGCAAACATGCCACAGCAGATATAAGTGAGTTGTTTCATAGTGTTTTTTTCTTGTGTGCTGTTGTTAACTTAGTAGATTATAGTTGTGTTTGGAGCAACTCTGTGAAACTAGTTTATTATTACCTTTATTGCATGGTGTATACTAAAAAAAAAAAAAGCTCTTTGTACGTGTGTGTAGAACCTAGTACTGCTTTATTCTTCTTTCCTCAAAACCTTCTTCACCTGTTTTCCTCTTCAAAAATGAGTTTACTTTGGTGGAGAGCCTCCTGGAAGATATAACAGAATTAAGACTGTCTTTCATCATTCCTCTCCACGACTCCTTTAAGCCTGTATGGAAACCTTAAGCTTTTATTCTCACAGATAACTAGAGATAAGACTAGAGGGAATGGCCTCAAGTTGCACCAGGGGAGGTTCAGGTTGGAAATTAGGTACATTTCTTCTCAGAAAGAGCAGTCAGGCATTGGAACAGGTTCCTAGGGCGGTGGTGGAGTCACTGTCCCTGGGAGTGTTTACGGAAAGGTTGGACCTCGTGCTTAGGGACATAGGAATTAGAGGATTAGAGGGTGATCTTGGTGGTAGGGCAGTGGCTGGACCAAATGATCTTGGGGTTGGACCAAATGATCTTGGAGGTCTTTTCCAACCTCAAGAATTCTTTGATTTTATGATTCTATGAATGGGTGTGGCTACCTACTGTCAGAGTGGTGGATGAATGTTTCTTAGGTTCAAAAAAATCAAGTGTTTCACATCAATGGAAGCCTCCACATGGCTCGAGTCACATTTTGATCAAGCTTGGTGCTTTCTTTGCCTTTTGTGAAAGAAGGTTATAGTCAACGGCATGGTAGTGTTGGCGTCACTTCCGTACATGAGGTATTAGCAGTGTGAATTTATGAACATGACTTGAAAGCTTGGCTGAATTCTAAAAACTGACTTGTAAAATTAACACCTTCATTGACTGTCTGCTTGCAGGCATAAGTATAATTGACTTAAGTGACAGAAAATATGATTCTTCCTAGTCCTGCCAACAGCAGGGTAAGCTGGGTACTATTTCTCCTTAGGCATCATCAGAATGGTTGCATGAGTTATGAGGCTAATCATTCTCACTCATGCTAACACTCAAGCTCACGTTGCAGAAGTCTCTGCCAGTGAAATGACTGATATGTTCTGATTTACATAAGCTTTATGGCAATAGCGTGCATAAAAATAAGAATGAACTTGTTTGGTATTTTTTTATCCTTAGCAACATCTGTCAGTTTACTGCTATATCTTTTGGTTTGTAGCAGATCTGTAGAAAAACATACATCAGACACAAGTATATCTATGTGTAAATCAGAAACATAAAACTGAAGATATCACTATCAGCTGTGAATAGTCAGTAATTTCACTGGAATTGACTTCCAGCCTCCCAAAATTTTCTTCTTGGAGTATGTTCAGGTAGAGATGTCTTTGGTGAGGACTTGCAGCTTACCATCTAAACTTGCATTCTGTTTTACTTTAAAATTACGTTGATATGAAACCATTCTCTTCAGAGGCAGTTGCTGACTGCTAAATCTTGCTATTTATCTGTCAGCCAGCACATAGATTAGTATTGATTTTTGAGAAATTGTACTTGTATTGCTCTTGCAGTCTCTAGGGATCAGGATATACATGTAAACTAAATAATCATAGTTAGGTGTGCATATAAAACAAAGCACTAAGACCAGTGTCCTGACAACATTCATGTTTCTGAGCTGGGCAATATGTTTAGGGATTTGATTGACCATCTCCAATTTGAAATCTAGGTGCCCATTTGTAGATTTTTTTTTTTCTTTCTATAGTCCTTATCAGAATGGCAGCAAGTTCTTGGTGAAATCTGGGGTTTGGGCTAATGATTATGCTTTTTTTTTTTTATGCCTGTAAATTAAGGTTTTCAACATGAAAAGGAATAAAGCTTCAGAGGCAGCTCCTGGGACTCCATCCTCAGAGGAGTAAATCCAGGATGGTAGGCGGGTCCTTGCAGGACCCTGCTGCGTGTCTCACGGGTTTGGTTTGCCTTTCAAAAGAGACAACTGTATACGTTACACTAAATATATTTTAATAAGAGGAACTGTATTCCTAGTAGTTCATCTGAATTAAAGCCCTTCATGAAAACCTGGGACACAAGAAATGCTGTAAACCTTTTTCTTATAAGTAGTTTTGTGTACTCAGACTGTGCATTTCTCTTTACCTCTGCTTGTTTTAAGAGTATGATTAACATTGCCACAAGGGGCAGACGGCCTCAATTTGGCCTCATTAAGCTTGCTTTTTGGTCTTTGCTCCCCTGTGGTGATGGGAAACTTGTCTGCAGTCTTTGGGGGATTTGTTAACATGAAGGGAGAAAAGAAGTTTCTTTATCTAGATTCATTCAAATGGGGATGATGGCTTTTTCTTTTATGAAAGGGCAAAGGTGCATAAAATAGTGTGAGTGTCAGTTAGGGGGCTGTTTCTTGTAACCAGTGGGTTATAACCTATCCTTAGTATTTAAGCAATTTAACTATTTTAAATATGAATGATATAAAGGCATATCTTAGAATAGCACTTACTCTTATTTTATATGATCTTAGAAATGAGTCTGGAATAACAAATGCCTTAATTATGTTGTAACAGTATTGAAAAGGTAAATTGTAATTAAACTAGTGTGAGGTTTTGTAACTGTCAGCAGCTTTTTTAACCTGTACAGAGTAGAATGTTGATGATATTTATGTAACTTTAAAGAATGCTGCAGCTGCTTGATTAGTTAAACATGAAACAGTCTGTACATTATGTCTGTGCACTGCCAAGGAAACTTCCACATGTCATCTCTAACATTTTGGGTTAAGAAATCTTGGTTACTTTAATATCTTTAACATTTCCAAAGACCTTGATAATTCTACATTGTTAGAAGAACCCTGAAAAATGTTACAGTAATACCATGTAGATCAGGTTGCCCCAAGTTACATCCAGCCTGGTCTGAAGGACCAATATGGCAGATGGAGTCCCACATCATGACTAAATGGACACTCCAAAAGGATGGCCCACAGACTAAAGAAATTATATCCGTGTGTATATGTTGAAGGACAGGAAGAGTGGTGGTGACTGAGGATATACTGGAAAGCAGATAGAAGCATCAAGCCACTTAGTTTGGACTCTGAGTATTTTGGACTTGTTCATTTCCAAAATATTGGAATTGGCGGCCAGTCCCTAGTGGGGTTCCCCAGGGAACCCTAGTGGGGTTCCTACATTTTAGGGCCACTTCTCTTCAACATTGTATAAATTATTTGGATGCAGGACTCAAACACTAAGTAAGTTAGTGGGTGATGCTAAATTAGGAGATGTCTGCCTCAAGTGTAGGGAGGCCTTGCAGAAAGCTCTCAATGAATTAGAGGCCTGGGCAATTACCAAGAATCTGAACTTTAAGAAGAACAAGTGCCAGATTCTGCACCTGGGACAGGGCAACCCTGTCTGTATCTACAGACTAGGGGACGTGAGGCTGGAAAGCAGCCCCACAGAAAGGGATCTGGGGTTCTGGTTGACAGCAAACTGAACGTGACAGCCAGGAGGCCCAGCCGTACCCTGTAGTGCTTCAGGCCCAGCATGGCCAGCCGGGTGAGGGGAGGGATTGTCCCGCTCTGCTCTGCGCTGTGCGGCCTCACCTTGAGCACTGTGTGAGGTTTTGGGTGCCACAGTATCAGAAGGATATCAGAGAACGTCAAAGGAGGGCTATGAAGAAGGTGAAGGGTCTGGAGCCTTAAAAATTCTGGTTACTGAAGTTGGTACTGGCATGTAACAGGGCCCTGCTGAAATGAGCAAATCTCAGACATCTCCATCTTAGTGACATTGCTCAAATTGGAAATGTCAAATGTCAAGGTCCGAGCATGATGCATGAACACAAAGCTTTAATTATATTTCTTAAAAATGATTTTACAAATGATCAATTTGCTTGGAATTATGATGAAGCCATGTTGCTGTTCAAGACCATGATGAATCATCAGTTTGTTTGCTGAATATTCCCACGTCCTTCACGCAACAGATAACATGATTTGTCCTGAAACTATAAAAGATATTTATTATTTGAAGATGCAATGCACTTCAGAGGCTGAGATGCAGAGATGCATAGGCACTTGACCTCAAGGTAGTATTTCAAGGTGTAAATGTTTAGAACAGCTGCAGAGGAATAGGGATTTTTTGGTTTATATGTGGCTGAGGTTTGCAGTGGAACTGCATCCAGGCTGTATTTGGTACACTTACTCATTAAACTTTGGGCTGTAGAGCAATCAGAGTGGGTGGAGTAAGAGGATTTGAGAAAATTATAACAAGTTACCACCCCCTGCAGACTTGTGATAATGTCTGCAATAAATGCAGGATTAAAAGCACTCTTTTTCAGTGCATCTGAAAAGCTTTTTGTAGGAAATTGAAGCTGCTATAAGACTTCTTGTGAAGATATACTTCAATACATATATTTTTCTCTTTCTGGCTTGGAAGCAGTTTGACAACTTAAATTCTCCAGTTTAAGCCTAAATCTGTGTTTAAGAAACCCTTTTTGATAAAGAATGTGATTTGATTTCCAAGGTGAGTTTTATGAGAACCTGGGCAAATGTGTATATTCACCAAAACGTGGTAGTTGCATCTGAGATGGTTTTTGAAGCTGATATTTGAATCCAAACTCCGGGATAGGACCCTGGTGAATTAACCTTCACCTCCCATTGCACCCTTCCTCCGAACCTGAAACAAGTTGTCATAACTTTAAACAGTTGACATGGTTATATTTAATACAAAACAAAAAACTAGGAAGTGCTACTAATACTTCATTACATCTAGCGTGTCATAACTGCTGATACTATATCAGGTGAATTTTTCTGAAGTTGCTTTTTTTTTTTTGCCTATGCAAAATGTCTCTGAGAGTTTTCTCATTTTATGAGGCAAGAAGTTGATGTTAACAGTAAGGATAGTAGGTGAGAATGTTGTGAAAACAGTAGCAAATAAAGAAATTAAAGAGGGAAGATCGTGGCAGAGACTTCTTGTCTTTTGATCTCTGAATGTTCAACTTCATTCTACTTCTTAGTGAAAGACACTTAAACTTTCTTAATGTTGTGATTTTAAGATGCTGTTTGACCTGACTTTTTACTGTTTTCCCTAGAGGTAAAGGCCATTCCAGTGTTAGGGGCACCCCAGATTTCCTCATACCTTTTGAAATGTCCTAGTATAACCAAATCTGTTTGAGTTCCTTGAGCTTGTGGGCTTGCTTGAAAGGAACTAAATATATTGCAGATTTGCCTCTTCATTTCACTTTCAAGAAACTCATTAAAGGTACTGTAAAAGTACCTGGTTGCAAACAAACCAAGTTTCAATCTTAACTTTCTTCACTTTTTTAATACAGTTATCCGAAAAAAAGGTGGCAGCACTTGGAGCAGTGCTGCAGTGAACCAGACATTTTCTGTGTAGGACTATTTCACTGATGCCTGTTCTAGAACCATACTATCTTTTCAGAATTTGGATGTGTTAAAATCAAGCCCCCATGTCTGCTTGCTTGTTTGTCTGATATGATTGCTAAATTTGGGAGTTCAGCGATAAAAGTGCTACTTGTGAGGATAAAAAGGAAAACTTGTTACTGGTTGCAGTTCTACGTAAATCTCACAGGCTGTAAACCATGAACATACAGGTGTTCTACAGGCTAAATCCAGTGTCATCTCCATTAATTGCAAAAAGTACATCTGACATTCTGCGAGGTACAAACATTTACTCAGGTGTATGGAATTCAAAAGCATATATTTAGCTTTTTCTTTTTCAAGTCTCAGGATCATATTCCTCAGAGATAATAAAGAGCAGGTTAGTATGCATCTGTTCAGTAGAGATTATTCCTGTGTAAAATACATATGGGATGGTGGTGGTGAAGAAGACAAACTTCTGGATTTCCATAGACAACTGCTGTAATTTTGCAAAGACAGCTTATGGGACTGCATATGATATTTAATGGAAATGCAGTCATTTGATTAGGTGTCTTCAAGGAGCATACAATGAAATAGGCAAATTCTGGACTCTCCATAAGGACCGTATGAGTACTGCTAGACAGTTTGCCTTTAAAAGCAACTTGCACACTACATAAAAAGGATGAAATAGACTGTAGATCAGAAATTATTGTAGCTGGAAATACGTGTCCTGCAAGGATTCCTGAACAATGAAAATGGCTGATGAAAGCCGCCTTTTCTCCACCCCCAGTTTCCTTTGTGAAATGGCTTTGATCTTAGATTTTTGTTGGAGGTATTTAAGTTTAATAGAGGTTAGTAGAATGAGCAAACTCTTTTGGCCTGTCACTAATGAATTTATACTCCCAAGTAACTGGAAAGATGTCTTAATGTCCTTGCATTTGATGCTAGACTTGCGTGCATCCACCTAACCTGTTTAAGGTTAAATGCATATGTTCTTTTTTGAGAACATGGTGTTTCAAGCCTATTACATTGTGTTCAAAGACAGCGAAAGCTTGGTCCTCAAGCTAAAAACAAACCAACTGTGCCCTGTACCCTCCTCACCCCCAAAAGAAACCCCAACAACAGAAAAGCCCCAACAGTCAATCGCCAAGAAAACTTATCAGCCCTCATACTTGAGCAGGATCAAAATTAGAGGCGGGGTCATCAAATGGAGGTTATCAGAAGGGCAGCAGTCTCTAAGCATGTTGGTCGTACTGACAGAGCAAACTGCTTAGGCTAATGTATGGAGGGCACGTTTGATACATAGCATGCAGTTTTTCTTTTTATGCTTATTTTTGAAGGACAGATATAATTGCTTTGTACTAGTACAAATTGAGAGTAACCTCTTGAAGTCAGCATTCTAGCTGTACTAATACAGAGATCAGCTTTCCTCTGATCTATGCAGGTAAGTGATAATTGTCCCTGCCATAAAGAAGTATAAGTACGTTTCTGCTGTCACTTCTACATCTGTGATTTTGGAAAGTTGCCCTGTATGCTGACAACATTACTCTGTTAATTTACCAGTGACTAGAACTGAGCCACATCTACAGACTTCAAGAACACTGATCAGTAGCTTAAATATTTAAATTAGTGTGTGCCTGCTTGTAAAAATAGGACGAAGCCATCTTTTTTCCACACCAGTCAGGGTCGGGATTAAGCAAACTCAAATGTACATTTCACTAAACAAAAGCTCTTCTGAGTTGTAGAAGGAGCATCCATCAAACATGTGAACAGCTGGGGTAAAACAGTTTTTCCTTGACTCTTTTTTTTTCTCTCAGGTCTTAATGATCTATGAGAATAACATACTTTATGTAGTCTTTTGATGTTATCATAAAAGATAGACCTATTTAGGTTTTGGGTTAAGTTTAATGATAGGTGTAGGTTCATGAAGTACTTAGTGTGAACTCCTCAGCATGTTTATTCATGTAAAACCATAATGGCATAGCCCACTTAGCCACTGAGTGTGTTTTACATCATGGATTAACATTTCATGTTACTGACTGGAGGAAGGGGAGACATTTTTTTCTTTGTAAAACTGCAATGCAGTTTTACAAAATACTAATACATAATACTAAATGAAGTACTAAAATAGAACTTGAAAGTGTTCTTAATGGTTAAATGATGTACTTTTTAAATGCATTTCAGAAAAAGGGCAAAAGTTGGTCTTTGAATTCAACTGGGACAGCTTTCAAGTTTATTTTTTTTGAAGAAGTCACTATCCAAGTGACAGACTACAGTACTCTTTATCAGTATTTAGGCAAATGCAGCTGGCTGAGTAGGTTGCACAAGTCCTTGAATTGGTTTTGAAGGCAATAGCATAAAAAAAAAAAGGTGATGCTGGGGGGGGGGGAAGTAGTCAAAGGTACAAAACTGTTAACATGTCTTACTTTAAAAGATGATTTTCCTGTTAATGGGACTTTGTTTTTCTTGAAATATCTGTGTGCCTGACATGTTCCAATGATCGATCAGACTTTTGAAATGTTAAAATAAATGTTAAAGTGTTATATACTAGGAAATGGAGGATCTGGATATAGAGTACCTTTCAGATCAATTTGGGTTTCATGTGGGATGTTCCCTACCTTTAATTTGACAAAAAGCGAAGCCTATAGGAGGCCATGCTTTCGTTATTTCAAATGCATGTTATTTATTACTCTAGGTGTCTTGGTTGTCTGCTCTTAAAAGTCAATCTCTGGGAATAAAACATAATTTTAATACTGTTTGAATGATGTAACATATGGTAAAATAATCATTGTCATCATTAGAATTCTTTGTATTGAGTGAGTTTCACAGTATTGACTAACATGTCACTAGTGAATTTCCTTATTTTTATTTTTTTCTCAAAAGCAATTGGAGTCCTAAAGCTACTCTGGACAGAAAATCAACTGTCAGCATTCTCCCTGGTGAGGGGAGATAGAGCTGTCTTGCTGTAAGAGGTGGTGTGGGTTGCAGAGGACGAAAGACACCAAAACCAAATAAAATCTGTTGTTGGTATGGGGTGGACGTAATATTTGAATGCTTTGGGTACTGCCAAGATGTTGCTGTCATCTCTCTTTCACTAGGTTGTGTAATAACAGACTTGGAGATGCATAGACATTCTCTCTGAATGTTTGGGCAAAGTTATCTCTTGTGTGAGAGGAGAGCGTTTGAAATGCATCACTCACAGCTCAGGCAGAGGCTGTGGCTTATGTTCATGTTTGCAAAGGAGCCAGTGGAGTAAGCATGTACCTCTTGTCCACCCCTGCAGTTCCAAACTGGCAGGGATGAATTATTGTTCTGGTGTTCGGCCCAGGTGGGAGGCAGAGTAACTGTTCATCAAGCTGTGAGCAGTTTGTGACCTACCTATCAAGTGCCAGTGAGAATGCTCTTAGGAAATCACCGGAGGTCTGTTGTGTAAGTTTTGGTAGGAAGTTTGTTTAGTTATGTTAAAGGCTGCTGAGTTATGTTTGCATGATCAAGTCCTTCACTGTGACTTTGTAAATATAAAATTTAAGTCCTAATACTGACAGGAATACACATCTACAAATATTTACACAATATTTATCAAATGTGTTGTGCTTAGTTTTTAACATTAAGTTTGGTTTCTTTACTGTCCCTGGTTTTCTTTCTATATGTGTTGTGGGAGTTTGGAGAGAAGGGTTACTTCTGTAGCTTGTTGTGTAACCTTTTCATGAAAAAAGAATTTTCCCAGCAAGTTTCTTGCCCTTATAGAAAAAGCTACTGGAGAGGGAAATAGAGGATTCAGCTCTTGAAAGGGAAAGGGCAGTCTGAAACATGAAGGAAAGAAAGTGTTCAAGTCATCAAAGGGTACTTAAAGACAGTCTCTGAATCACCAGCAAAACGAAGTCATTCTTTGGATTTTCAGGGTTGTGGGAGTCTGAATTTCAGGTGCCACTGTTTGGGATCTCAAGTGGGAAAGTTGCCTGCTTTTTGTGTGTAGGCTGTATTTAGGCATCAAGGCTTGCACTGAATTCCTTTGCTAGACATCATGCTCTCTCCACGAAAAACAGCAAAGTTTAGAATTTGGGAAACTATTAGTAGCTACTATGAGCTGTATGTATTTGGTTATTGCGGAAACTCAAATATCTGATGCATATTTGTAACAACAGAAAAGTGCAGTGATTAGAGAAATCCAGGCACTACCAAGTAAATCACATTTATTCTGACATCAGCTAATAACACTTAACTGATTTTTTTTTTTTTTTCCCCATGAAAAGGAGGAGTAAGGAAAAAATAATGAAATAGGACAATCATTCTCCAAGCTGTCATCTGTTAAATAATGCTGAATTATCAGGCTTGATATTTGAGGTCATGTCTTCACTTTCAGTAAATCAAAGTGCCCAAAGAAACAGTAATTGGCTAGAGAAACTGAGGAGAAACAGTTCACCTTGGTTGTTTATTTGGAAATTTTTAGTGGGGGTAATTGCTTACCAGAATGTCAGAAAAGCAGTGTTTGAGACTGATTTAGGAAAAGATGGTCAGAAAAAAATCAATGATTTTCATGTAAATGCATGTGGGAAAGCAGTTTGCTCCTAAGCCCTTCAAGATTGTTGTTGGCATGAAGAGAGTGAAGAACTCCCAGGGTATTAGGAATGTTTACAAGCTCTATGCAATGAACAATGTGTTAATTTCCATGCTCCAGAAGTGCCATAAATTTACTCTATGTGGAGTGTTATGGGTAGACTTTTCTTGACCTCTGTAGCAGGAAGGAATTAAGACTTTTCTTACTGAAAGGCATTTTCGTTTTTAATGGAGATAAAAAGTGTGTGTGGGGGAATACCTTTTTCTTCTTGAATTCTATTCCCGTTCTTGCTGTAATCTTGAAAAGAGGATGTGTGCCACTGGGCACTTGTGTTTATACTTCTAACACTGAAAGTTAGCACAGCTGAGGGACTTCACCATCCTGAAATGCGCTTTTGCTTGGTGTGATTCTTTCAAAAAGCAGTACTGGCCTGGAGGTTGAGGTGCAGCAGAGATGTTGACTAGCACAAACATAAAAACTAAAAATTTTATTTCATGAAGGTTAAAAAGAAAGTAGGGGAAATACATGTTCATTGCCAAGGACTGGGAATTAATTCTGTAAGGAGAAAATGGAGAAAATTCTGCATTTCAGAAAATATAGACAGAACTTGTCCAAATGCTTTGGTATGGTAAACAAGCAATTTCTTCTTGTACAGCATACTTGCGTATGTTTACATAACATGTTAACAATATAGATGTTCTGGTGTTCTAGTTAGGTATGTAGATTTTTGGTGTAAGGGTGAGATATTGCACATGCCATAAATGAAATCTAGTGGGACTAGCTTGATATTCCATTTCAAATTCATGCATAATCTTATGAAACATTTCCTGCTGCTTTTAGTTTTAGTAGTAAGCTCTTCATAAACTTGCATTTGTGTAAAAGTAAAGCACTGCATGTTGGAAAAACATAGCTAGGAATGAGACTGAAAATTTCTATTCAGTCTTAGAGGGGATTTTAGTTGCTTATGCTTTGAGCTACTGAACCATATACATGACTGTCTTCTGTAGGTGTTTGTTTTCAAGAAAAGCAGTATGATGGGATGCATGAGAAGTGAGTTGCTAAGGTAGGTGGTATCCCACTTACGTGCTTTGGAGCAGTGACGCTGCTTTTACAAAATGAGATGTGCGTGAGAGGAAAAGCAAGGCTGCTAGTAATACTCAAGATGAAGTGTGTTGTCTATCTTGTTAGACTCTATTTGTAGAGCTGAAACAACTCAAAAAGATATAAATATATATATTATAACATGTACTTATTAAAGAAATTTCTTTACATGATGGCACATTTTAAGTGAAAGCTCATGTTTATCTTGAGGGTTTGAGGTACTGTGGAAGCACAATGCAGTTGGTGCAGTAAAAGATGACTTAAAGGGCAGCAGGAACTTGAAGATATTGACATACCTTGAGGGTGAGATTATAATTATCGGGGTTTCACTAACAGTACTTCAACGACAAGTTTAAAATGTCTCGTGTTGTAAATTAGAAACTACTCTGTTTTAATAAAGGCTGTCTTGGAGCAAAAAGGGGACTGAAGGTTGAGGAGAATGCTAAGGTGCAAGCAAGACTTGTAGCTTCTCCTTTTCAAGGAAAGAACCTTTCTCTACCAAGAGCATGCTGAATTGAATAGAATCATTAAATATTTTGTAGGCGCTGTTTTTTGTTTTACCATTTTAGAGAAGATGAACAGGCATTTTGACTTGAGTGTTTTTGGGGATGATGTATATATGCGCGTATTCCCTTTAGGTGGTGAGTAGTTAAAATTTAGATTTCATCCTAAGTAGTGTTGAATGGTGCATAGAGGACAGTGCAAAAGGCTGTAGATATTTCCAACACCTGCACTCCAAAAAACATAAGACTTTAAAGTTGCTTCAGATTGAACCAATGATAGTGTTATTTTAGTGTTTAAAGTTGGCAAGGTAAAAGTGATGCTTCATTTGACATGAAGGGTTTGTCTGACTAGACACAGAATACTTCGTTTTGGATACTCTGTAGAGAAGTGAATAAAAAGGGAGACTTACACTGCTGAGAAGGTGTCTCCTTTCATCTGATAGCTTGGGTTTTGTAGTAGCTGCCCTGGATGTGTTAGATGGACCCCAGTTTTCCCACATATCCACAGTGCTCTGAGCTATGGGGTAAAGAGAGAACAATTCCAAGCTTTGAGGGAGGTTTTATGACACTAGCTCTTTGTTTGTTTTCCCCCAGATGAAATTAGTCAGTGAATTTGACCTGGATTCATTAATCCTTTCAAGATGACTGAAACCACATGTTTACTGAAGAAAACCCTGTCTGCGTGAGCTGAATGCCCTTGTCTTGGACGTAAATGGAGAAAAAAGAATAGTGCTATGGAGTAGTCACTGCTTCACAAGATCAGGTCCAGCACTACTGTCATGCAGTTAGGAGTGAGAATTGGAAGAGCAATTTGTCCAAATTTCTCATGCACATTCTCTAGTGTAGCATGTTGTGTATCTACAGCTGAAAGCACTGTACTCTTGAGAGATTTTCTTTATTTAGGTTCAGTAGTTTTCTTATCCTCCTACGGCTGATAACTTCACACAGAAACTTGAGCCCAGATAAGTAGAACAGGAAGTGTTTTAAATCTTGTGGATATGAAGGATGATAGTGTTGCTGTTTCATGTTAGCTTGATGCTGAAGAATTTACTTTAAAGTAGATACTAATAATATGCTGCCTTTGCTGTTGTATTCCACAGGGTTGTCTGTCTGTGCATGTGCACATAGGTGTGACTTAAATTCCATTTTCATTTTCATTTTTCAGATTGTATGCTAGGATCAGCTTTAGGTGCTATGCTGATTTTAAATCATCTGAACTTTTGCCTCTTCAATCACTGGTTATTTAGCTCACATTTCCCTAACATGTAGTTTAAACTTACCTTTTGATTAATGCTGCCACAAAATGTGCAGGTGCACTTGGGTGTTTGCATGTTTTACTTCAGTGGGTGGGTACAAGGTTATAAGAACTGATGTGCAGATGTGTGTTTTTTTGAATGCATACAAGCATGTATGTGCACGTCCATGGAGCTACATAGAAAATGAGTTGTCATTCTGTGATTGGGAAGGGAAGAAAAGCAGAGGAGGCTGACCTCCTCATTACATCACGTCAATATTTTGTTCAAGGTATGGACGCATCCAGGTATGTTCATGATGTAATGCCTCGATCCTCCTAGCACTGTGAAAATCGTATGTATTTTTGCTCTTCTCCTTTCATCTGAAATTAATTCATGGGTTTTCAGAACCTTTTATGCAAAGTCTAGTGCATATTTTCCTCTGCTAGATCAATGAGAGTCAAAGTGAACCCTGCTGAAATCTGACACAACTAGGAGGAGAGGACAAATGGTTACTAACTGTTTTGCTCTGGAAGTGAAGCATGCCATCGCCTTTCCACAGGCTGTGGGCAGGTACGCCATCACTAGTCACAAGACAGAATTTCCACTGCCTTTCAGTAGGAGCAGAATGGCTTTGCCTTTGTGGCAGTGTCTGGCTGTATTTCTAGACAGAAAATTGTGTACTGTTTACACCTTGTGGCAGAGTGCTTCTGCCAGTTGTGGTGTGTGCAGGTTGTGTTTTAGTAGTAAGGATGTGGATAAACTTTTTACCTTGAGTACTTAACGTGAGGCACGCCAGCTCCATGACACTTACGTAAGCAGTTGATTTCCCTTTGAAATCAATAATAACACTTTGAAAATGTCTTTTGATGTACGCTTAAATGCCTAACATTTGGCATCTAAAGTTTAAAGAACTATACTGCCATTGACGTCTATAGCATGTGTGTCGGATCAAAGGTCCCTTCTGGGACCTGCCTAAATAGTTTCATGGCAGAAGAAAGTATCTGAGCTCCAGGTACTTTTATCAGCAGTGTAATCTTCAACAGGGACATGAATTTTTCAGAAGGATCTTTTTTCAGGGGAGGAGTCAGAAAAGAGGCATGTGTTCTTGGTGTTGGAAGCCTGCTTGTGCCTTACATGCTGACCTTTTTCAGGAACAGTCCATCAATACATAAAGGAATGCAGTGCTGACAAGTTCAATGCAGTTTGGTTGAACTTCCTTAAAAGACGCAATTGGGGAGGGAAAAAAAAGATGCAGGGGCTGCTTTTTTTTTTCTCACAAACACTTAAACTTTCTTATGTTTTGTTTTGTTTGTCATTGGATGTGACTTAAAGGCAATCTTTTATTTTTTCCTCCCCTCCCTTTGTTTTATTTCCTTTGACTATATAAAACTTGTGCAATAAATTCTGTTGCAGTGAATTCTGTTTGGCCCAGTGATGCAAGCACTTGTATGATACATGCTCCAGAAGGTAGCCTGATTAAATTTAATAAATCAGTTCCTTTGCTGTAGCTAAGGTATGTAGAAACTGAGACATGTATGGAGAATGATAGCTGACAGATCCTTCTGTTTTACAGTCCCTTTAGATGTGTCAGTACAATGTTACTGCAGCTTTTCCCATGTTATACTGAGTATATTTTATCTAATATCTCATGTCTGCCCAGAAGACTGAATTATCATTGTATAGGGAACGTCAGTATTTTTCAAGAAGTGCAATTGTAGCATAGAATAGAATGCACTACTACAAAGTGCAAGTTCCATAAAAACTGACATTGGTGGAATGATGTATTTCATGATGATACTGTTGAACTCTGTTGTTGTAATCTTATTGACCTGTTTGTAGTGTTTAATTGCGGTTAAAGCTTTCAGTACTCCTAGTAATTCATGATTACTCCACTTTGCAATTTTGAATGAACTGAAATTGCTTTGGAAAAGTATTCTGATACATTGCATACATATGTGCTTGTGTACTTTTATTTCTTTCTGATACGAAGTGAGAAAATAGTTTAATTCATTCACAATAAATAACGAGATTAGACGTTTGAATATGTCCCTAAATATTTTGACTTTGATATAACCCCATGTTTGGGAAACTGTTTGTGTCAAAATATTTTTGATCCATGCAGAGAAATACTTACTGAAAATCTGTCCAGTCAGATAAACTCTGTATTGTTTGCTAGGAAAGTTTTATAATCTTTTTTAGTGAACCTGTTCTAATTTGCACTAATTTACAAGGCATAGACCAAAAGCACAACTGAAAATTTGAGCAGGAGAGTACGGGAGCAGGCCCTGGAGTCGTCCACCAGGCTTTATGGAGCTATTGGTGTGCCTTGTCATGCATCCACCTCTCCTCTTACGTTCCCTGGGGTATGGGGCCTCCTTTGCCTCTTTCTGACTGGAGAACCCCAGGCTCCCTGCCCTGCCTGTAGGGACTGGCATGCAGTCCCCATCCATCTCACAGGAAAGCGCCACCTTCATCACCTGCCTGTTAGACTGCTGGGGAAGAAAACGGCTGAGAGGAGGGACTGAGGCAGTGGCCAAGCTGTCCTTTCACGGGAGCAAGAGGGCATCAGGAGGCAGGGAGCCAGCCAGTGCTGTGGCCAGAGAAGGGGGATTCTGTTCCTGCACTTGCTGGGAAGAGAGTAAGGAAGACTTACTCTTGCAGCAGTTTTTGCCCCACACACTTTGCCTTCTCCCTAGCAGGCTGTCAGCAGGTGGACTGACAGCCAAGCTCTGTCCCCACAAGCACAGGCAGACGGGGCAAAATGCTGCCTCTTTGGGCTGTCTTGCAGTGCCTGTGCCTTAAGCTCGCTCTGATATTTGTTATGGGGATAAAACACAACTAATGACAGAAAACAACTTTGGAGCTTTACAACAATGTTCTCAAACGTATAACTGTACGGAGTTTAAATTGCACCTAAATTCCTACCTGACAAATGCCAGTGTTGCCATCTGCACAGTTTGTCTGCAGGCCATGCTGCAGAATGGCCTCAGTGCTATGAGCTGTGAGTCATCCAGTGTGTGAGCACTTGTAGTGCTCTGCTTGCTCTGAAGTGGGAATAACTCAGAGGAGCTCTTTGTGAGGTCTTAGGCTGTAGCCTGAGATGATCTCCTATCTCTTCCACCTAATGAAAGATTATTTCACTGTTATGCTATTAAAAAGATGCATTTGCTTTTTGAATAGGCTATAATAATCAGGGGATTACTGGAAACCTTGGAATCAAGAACCTAAGAAATTTCTTCAACATCTTGTTTTCATAATGTACCATCAGAATTGATTTTATCTGCTGTTCATCCTTAATTCAGAAACGATTTTTGACAGCATCCCTCCAGCTTTTATGCTGTAGCGATGTTCATCTGAATAACCACTTCCAGCAAACCAGAGTTCTTATTCTCTGTAAGAAATAGATTACATTTAAAAGATTTTTGTGTGCAACTATCTGGTTACCCATTCAAGAAACAGAGGTATTGTTATAGTGCTCAGGTCTGTGATAAGAATTGTAAGTAAAACAGAACACAGTGTAAGTTGTTCCCTTTTCATGACTGGTTCAGATCATACTGATTCAGGCTTAAGGCAGATGTGTTTTCCAGAGTGACAAGGGTAGATCATATGGTAGTGCTTTACATAGTTTTGTTCATCTGGACCGTAATTCATAAGGATCTGAAACAATGTCAAGTTACTTTTCTTTCTAGTGAAAATGTATAACGTTAGTGGCATGCAACAGTCTTAGCATTCGCTCATTTGATTGTTGCCTGATTGTTAAATTGGCATGACAGAAGGAAACTAAGTGTTTTTAATTCTTTCCTGGGGCAGAGGATATTAAACAGGAAGCATATTAAGTGTCAGGAGTCAGATTATCACTTAGTACAAATTGGAGTAATGTCACTGAAGTCAAAGCAGTGACTTACACCTGCTGAATTTGTTTCCATAACCCAAGTAGTGTGCGTAAGGACAACAGCTCCCCCAGTGCATTGCTTCCAGTTCTTATAATTAAATTTTGATTTGCAGATGTCAGCAAGGGGAATTTATACTTGACAATAAAGTAATTGTCATGAGCAACCACTTATTTTGAACAGTCTTTTCATTGTCAAGAAAACAGTGATAGTTTAGGACTGACAACAACTGGCTGTATAGTCCAGACTAGAGAATAATCTTTGGGTAAAAATGGATGTTTTCCGTATTCAAGTTTTGCTGTGAATTGGTTCACTGGATGAAGAGTTTCATAGTATGCGTACAATTTGTGAACTTGCTCAATTTATGAAATGTACAGGTCCAGTGGGCAGGATGGATGTTGGCAGAGGCTTTTAAAAACATCTGGGAAGTTACAACTGTACTGGGAGTTTAAATCCCAGTTGCAAGTGCCCTGCCAGCCTCAGTTTTCTCAGCAGTCAGGAGACTACAGATTTTTCTGAAAGAAAATCAGTTTTAGATGTCTGTTATGTAGTTTACTCAGGCATTGAACTAAACGGCTTTTTGTCTACAACAACAAATGCAGCTGACTATGTAGGCATTAAACAGCACTCTGACAAAAATGAAAAGTGGGTGCCATGCCAAAAGTTCAGGTTCTTTGAAAAGACTAATCCCATTTCGAGTGTGCATTCAAAGCAGTCACAGGCAATTTTTAACACATTATTCTACAATGACACCCTTTCTTTTGAAACGTAAACCGTTCAAGAACTTAAATGCAGAGTGCAGTAATAGATTTTTAGATTAGTTTTATTAATTTGTATCAAATACTTTGGCTGTTTTAGTTAGGCTTTTAAGTCTGGCTGTGGGCTAGAATGCCCTGTGTGTCTGAGCAGAGTGCAGAGGAAGCTCTGGAGACACAATTTGTCTTTGGTGCCACTACTGCTCTGAATAACATCTTAAAAATGTGCGGAGCACTTCTATAAGCCTGACACGGGTGCGCAACAGCCCAAGAAGCAGGTGATGTGTTGCGGTTATGCAAAGTAGTGAAGCCTTTCTCACTGTAGAAACACGAGCACCATTTTGCAGCAGCAATATATGGAGGGAGGTCCTGCTACCAAATCCGGGTGTTCAGGTGAGTGCACAAGGTTGACAAGACGCAGAAGAGAAAGGGGTGAAGCAATACTCTGCTTTGACAGAGCAACCAAAAGACCAGGTCGGTTTTATAGCAGGAATATGACATGCTTTCTAAAAGGTTACTAAACATAAGGCTAATTCAGGTCCTGATATATATTGTTTAGATTCTGGTATATATTGTGTATGAGATCCTGCATCTCTTGATTGAGCCCAGTGTTTCAGTTTGTGCTCATTTAATACATAAATTTGATCTTGTGCTCTCACACTGGTGTACTGAAGGGTGGATTTACAATATATTTACAATATACTGTGAAAGAGCAATTGGGTTCATATGAAATACCCTGGTTATCTGGGAGATAACAATAAAGTGGGGAAAAATGCAAGGTGAGTTCTGCAAACGTTGAGAAAATTTTGCTGCTGATGGCTATGGTTTCTTTTATGATCTGTCTAGCCAGTTAGAAAATAGCTCAGGTGTATCTACATGTGCCATAGCTGTATTGTGAGAGTGGATTTACTCTAGAGTCTTTAGTATCGTATAACTGACTGCAGGGTTGAATAGTATCCAGAGCTATGAAGAAAGCAAGGTTCTACTTGAGAGGCATTTATTACCCTAGATCATGTTCTGAGTAGGATAGCTGATGGATAACGTGCACTGAGAAGTCATAAATTTCTATTTTTTAATGACTGTGGCCAAACCTTGTATTGATGCTGAACAGTCTACCATACAGTATACCATCTGGTGAATGCACGTGTTCTGTTCAGACTTGATGTGATTCTGGGCATAGGGCATGTTAGCTACATTTACGTTCTCCTGTGGGGCAAGCAATATGTTAAACCCTGAACCAGTTCCCAATGCTTCTGTAGATTTGGGAAGAGCTAAAAATGAGTAAGTGTTTTGAGAGAGGAAAAAAATCCCCATTTTGGAGAGACTGAAACAACTGATCTGTGCTTCAGTACGTGATCTTAATTACCTGAAACTGGAAGCTTGAAACTGAGGAATTGAATGTCTCTGTTCATACCACTTCCTCCCACCCCTCTTATCTTTGTACTGAGTTCTTAAATCTAAAATGCCTTTTTGGAGAATACCTATTATAGTTACGGGTAGGGAATCCTCTTGAGAGGCTGTAGGACTGAACTCAAGTTGTGCATCTGGAGGATCTCGTAAAGCTTTGTAAAGAGCTCTGTGAGCCTTCAAGTTGTCTCCCTCTGTGGACCAATGCTAGCTGTAAGCAAGGCCGTGACATTGGCAGTGTCCGGGAAGCAGAAGGCACGTCTGTCTACGTTTGGATGGCTCCACATCCTCTCTCATTCCATCATGCTGTTACTTCCTCTTTCTCACTTAAGGCAGTAATTAGCACTTTTTTATTACTTTGAAATATTAGAAGGGGGAAGCATTATGATAGTAATGTAGATGCTTGAACTTTTTGGGGAACATTCTTTTCACATAGTGGTGGTACCAGCTGCTTCTGTGGCTCTGTCTGGCTAATGCTTTTTCTCTTGATGGTTTTCAAAATGTATGCACACTGAAACCAAGACATCAAGGCTATTTTTAAGTGTAACCAACAGTAGAATGAGTGACTGAATTAGTACTTTGTTCCTTGGTAAGGGACAGAAGTTTTAAGGCTTGCCTTCCTGTAGTCCCTACCCAACAGGATAACTAAATACCCTACCAAATAGCCACAAAATATGAAATGTTACAACATATTGTATTAATTCTTGCATTAAATTCATTAGGTAATTAAGAAGATCTCCCATACAATATTTTTGTAAGGGATGTGATTTTTCCCCAGCTTTGGCTTCGTCAACCTAACATTTCTTGATTATCTCTTTAATTGAATGCCTGCTGCCTTGGTTCACAATACAGCTTCTATACATGTTCTAATACAAGCATCGGGCTTACTAATTTTATATTATTCTCCCAGTTAAAACTGCCAGTTTCATTACAATATATTAAATATAACTGACCTTTCTGTAAGAGATTTTTAAAAATTAATTTGGGTTTTAAAACTGGGTTTGCATATAGAAGTAAAACTATCTGAAGATACTGGCAATGGGTAGGTCGTCAATACCTAGTTTTTTAGATCATCGTTACTTAGTTTTTTAGATGAGTTGAAAGTTGTGCGGTGGGCACGTGTACTGTGGTGCTTTTGATGTTCAATGAAAAATGTAGATAATGAGAAGCTGACAAAGAATATAAAAGTTTTTCTCATGAGAAGCAAGGCAGAGAGACATTACAAAGGCTCAGAGCAAGGGGGGCAATGAGAGTACTATCTGTGTCTTCAGTGGTTTGTTCTGGATGCTGGTAATGAAAGACATTTGAAAAGACTTCTGATTAATAATTTATTGTACATTAAAAATAGCTGAATATTATATATCTTGTTGATTTCATTGTGGATGTCATGTCTAATTCTTATACTATTCCATCAAACAAATGGTTTTAAAACGGATTACAATGTGAGAATTATCACATGTCACATGTCAAATGTGTCATTTGACACGTGAGGTTTGAAAGTAAGCTTTGTGGGGTGTGCTAACACTCCCTAATGCTAATACTACATTGTGTCAAGTGCAATGACATTGTAATATAATGCATGAACATGTAAATGTTGAGAGAGGTTCATTCTACTTACCTGTTGAAGTAAGTCAGAGTTGCAGAAAAATGCATTTCTTCAATTCCCATTAAGTGTATGGAAATACTCCTGTAGAGTAGTAAAGCTTAGATTGACAGTAGGCTACTTAATGTGTAGAAAAAGGAGCTGCTACAAACATTACTGAGCTTTGATACCAATGAAATCTGATGACTGTTCTTATAGCAACGTGTGGTTGTGTAATGGTTGAAGAACGAGGATTACAAGCTACCAAGACTGTAGATCTTCATAGTTCAGTATTGATGAGGTCAATTATTAAGTTCATGGAAAAAACAAACAAAATATGGCCCAATCTTCTTTGCAAAATTAAAACATTTTACTTTCTAACTTACTGGTCTTGGCATAAATAAATATCCGAGTAGCAGATTCAGTTTCATTATTTGAAAACTGCCTGTTGGGTAAATAGTAATAATAACAAAAAATAACAAATAAATAAATGCCTTGTTTGAAGACAACAGGGTTTTTTCTTGCCCTCCCCCCTCCCCCCCTTTTTTTCTTTGTGGAAGTCTGTGTTGATAAAGAATCAGTCTAATTCTTCTGCTTTTAAAGCTCATTAAGAGTAGCTGTTAAGCAAGGTAAATATCATTAATATATCCTTTGCTATATTTGTTCTGTGTAGTACAGGGTGGCTTATATTGTTGCTAGCTTTTCCTAATTCTAACACTTCT
This sequence comes from Cygnus atratus, assembly GCF_013377495.2. Taxonomy (NCBI): domain Eukaryota; kingdom Metazoa; phylum Chordata; class Aves; order Anseriformes; family Anatidae; genus Cygnus; species Cygnus atratus. The sequence goes on from NC_066365.1 coordinate 4,342,129, forward strand.
TAAAAAGAGAGAAAGGTCTGTCATACGACATAACACAAAAATGTAGTCACGTTCCAGGATGCTCCAGAAAAGATACCAAATCTTAATTCTTCAGACCCAGCCTGTCATTCTGGCTTTTTTGTATTATCCTCGTAGGGGAACACAGTGCTTTGCCCACTGGTTCTGTGTCCATAAGAAGTTTTCATTAGCAGGCCATTATTCGCCACGTTGAAAAGAAATGTGTGCATTTATAAACTTCCATACTGATGCCAAAACACTGAAGAATTAAGTGGAAAAGAACAGAGGAAAATATGATTGTATTGTTCCTTAACACATACATAGTGCTGGTCCCCATCTCAGAAAGGACATGGTAGAACCGGAAAAGTCATAGAAGGAGGTTAAAGGCCGACTGATGCTCTGGAGCTTGGGCAAATCTATGTTAATTGATACAAAGCACTGGGTAAGTTTTATAGACTAGAGGATTGGAGAGTGCACACTAAAATTCAGCATTTGCTCTCTTGTGAGCAAACTCAGACTCAAATTCTGCTTTCAGAAACATCTTACAAAACTAAAGGATAAAAATTGTGGTTGTTTATAGAAATATCTAAAGCAGATGCCTTAACAGGTTTAAATAATAATAATAAAAAAGATTTTCTCTAATATTTTTCCTCAGGGATACTGCTCTTATGTTGCAACATAAAACGTGGTTGTTTTTTTTCTGATGTCTTTGTGTACATCAGGGAAAAAAACAAATGAACAAGAACCTGTCATACTTCTAGGCTTTTGCTAGTGATACTACCAGCTAGTTGTTCTCCATTTAATTTAAATACTTGTAATATTTTTTGTAAGCCTAAGGGTTTTGGCTTTTATGAACAAGGAAGGTACTTTGACAAATACAGATTACTGAAGAGAGATGGGATCCACTGCCTAGGAAAGGAAGGAGAATCATCGCTGGCAGGTTGGCTGACTTAGTATAACGTGCTTAAAACTAATAAACTTGGGGATGGCGCCCTAAACCATGACACTCATATACTCACAAGCACAGGGAGAATGAATGCACCTACCAGAGCAGTGAGGAATACCCTCCAACCCTCCAAAAAGGTTCTGTCAAAAAGGCTAGACAGTTGAAGGCCCAAATAAAAATGCCTCTACACAAATGACCAGAGCAACTGACATCATCTACCTGGACTTGTGCAAAGCATTTGACACTGTCCCACACAATGTCCTGGTCTCTAAACTGGAGAGACATGCATTTGACAGACGATCCCTTCAGTAGGTAAGGAACGGCCTGGATGGTCGCACCAAGAGTTGTGGTCATTGGCCCAATGTCCAAGTGGAGACCAGTGACAAGTGGTGTTCCTCGGGGGTCAGTACTGGTACCGGTCCTGTTTAGTATCTTTGTCAGCAACATGGACAGTGGGATCAAGTGCACCCTCAGCAAGTTTGCTGATGACACCAAGCTGTGTGGTGCGGCTGACATGCTGGAGGGAAAGGATGCCAGCCAGAGGGATCTGGACAGCCTCAAGAGGTGAGCCCATGTGTAAATCTCATGAAGTTCAAATGCAAGTGCAAGATCCTGCACAAGGGTCGGGGCAATCCCAAACATGAATACAGTCTGAGCTGTGAGTGGATAGAAAGCAGCCCTGTGGAGAAGGACTTTAGGTGGTATTGGTGGATGAAAAATTGCATATGAATTGTCAATGTGCCCAGAAAGCCAGCCATATTTTAGGCCACATCAAAAGCAGCCTGACCAATACAATGAAGGACATGGACCTGTTGGACTGAGTCCAGAGGAGGGCCATGATGATCAGGGGGCTGGAGCACCTCTCCTATGAAGAAAGGCTGAGAGAGCTGTTCAGCCTGGAGAAGAGAAGGCTCTAGGGAGACCTGAGAGAGGCCTTTCCAGTACCTAAATGTAGGTACTGGAATGTAGGCCTAAATGTAGGCCTTCCAGGGCCTACAGGAAAGCTGGGGAGGGACTCTTTGTCAGGGAGTGGAGTGACAGGACAAGAGGTAATGGCTTTAAACTAAAATAGGGTAGCCTTAGATGAGATATAAGGAAATTCACCACTCGGTGGTGAGGCCCTGGCACAGCCTGCCTGAAGAAGCTGTGGATGCCCCATCTGTGGAAGTGCTTGAGGCCAGGCTGGGTGGGGCTTAGGGCTGCTTGGTCTAGTGGGAGGTGTCCCTGCACATGGCAGGGGGTTTGGAATCAGATATCTTTAAGATCCCTCCTGATCCAAACCATTCTATGACTCTAAATCTGTCCTTAGGTTTGTAAATAAATATTTTGAAAAATCTTGATCATTGAAGTCTTTTAACAATGAAAAGTGAAATTGAGTTTGTTAATTAAATAAGAGCTATTGATCAAAACCCGCAAAGCAGTAAATCCAAGAATGTCTCTCCATTTCCTGCATAACAATGTGTAGTGTTGAGGTATTTCATGGTTTGCGAATTGCCAATTTTTAACTTTGAGAGCCGTTAAGCTTTCTAAATTTTAAAATTACATGATGCATAACTGTTTCTGTTGGGTATTCCTACTGGAATGTTACTGAATAAAATTTAGTTTTCTTCCTGCCCTCTTAAGGGATTTTCAAGCCTTGATTAGGGGTGGTTGTTTTAAGGAGGAAAATCAGTCTGAGCTGTTCTATTGCCTTGTATGATTCTTTTCTTCCTTAGAAATGACACCACGCAATGACAATTTTTGCTTATCTTCATTTATGAATGTTTCTAAATCATTGGTTTTCTCCTAATGAATGAAATATTTAAAAGAAAATAGTAGTAATTAACGTTGGAACTTATCTTTTGATTCAGTGAATTTTCCAGCACTTGAAGCATTCAGTCAAGATCAAATGATTTTCTAAAAGACATGCTGTATCTCCAGTCGAAATTATGGGGCTGTTGAAACCAACAGTTGGTGAAATTCAAGGGGTCAAATGAGATGGATAATCATAATGCTTTCTTCCATCTTTAAATATCTGAATTTGTCAAAATTACTGGGCTGTTTCTGAGCCAGTTCAGTCAGATTTCTTGAAAAAGTTCACAGAATAGACAATAAGCCATCATAACAGCCACAGAAACATAGTCCTGGGACAGAACTCCCACTGATGCCTCGATTACAGGCTGAATAAGGATTTGCTTTCTGGAATAAGACCTAACAAAGTGTGAATTGTGTTGCATAAATGCATTTCCAGTGTGGGGTTAGGCAGGAGGTCAAAGGATGAGTGCCATTCACATAAATATGAGTGTGAAATAAAAGAATTAATTTCGGTTAACTGTGCACAAAGGGATCAATGGAATTATTAATCCCAGTAAGCCATTCATTGCTGCTTGCTCTTGTAGTAACTACAAACCTATTCTAACTTTTTTTTTTTTAAAGGAGCACTGAGAAGTAATTCCAACAAGTGAAATTCTTTAAATGATCTGTATCTCTTGAATATTTTTCAATACTTATTTGGGTCATTCGTTCAGAATTGTTCAACTTTGGTTTGATAACAAACTAAAACGTCAGGCTTCCTGTCCTGTGTTCAGAATTCAAGTGGGGAGAGATCTTGAAAACTGAATATACTTGCTTATAGGTGAACAGGAGCTGTTAGGTATGGGGGAGTTTGGTGAACCTGCTTCTTCCTCACCACCACCTGCGAAGCTGGTGTGGTTAGAACTTGTACTGGTGTTTCTTCACATACCAATCTAGTGTAAAGCTAAATGGATCTTGCAGGACAGTTATATGACACGTGACAGAAGTAGAGCTATCTCAGGTAGACTTTTTAGTTGATAGTCATATCTATTACAGCTGACCTGTGTGCAGTTCTGTGAGGCACAGGTCTGCCCTTATGTAGACAGCGAGTTTAGGTCTAGTGTCTTTAGAATGGTGCCTGGATTTAGGAATGAATCAGTGAATTGAACCGGAGTATGATAGGGCATCTGAATGGGAGTGTATCAACTCTGTATCGACAGGTAGATGCACATCTTGTCTAGTGGTAGTGGACTGCATAAACAGTTTGACATTTCAGCTGACCTACAGCTGAAAGAAATTTTTTGGAAATGCATAGTAACCTGCTACATTAGCTGTGGAAGCTCAGTCCACAAGGAGTGTAGACATGTAATTTTACCTTTGAAGGTACCATTATTTCATCAGGTGTAGCTTGCTGGACTCGACTGTTTTGCAGATCATGATGATGCCTTGTTATAATTGGACATACTGAAACGTGATGCAATTGAGCCAATAAAGTATTGAAAAAAAATCAGTTAAAGAATGCTGTATGTTTGCCCTACAAAAGGGAAAATTGGTTCCATCTGCTCAAATTAAATGTTGATTTAGACCTCATTTTCTGAAATGTAAACCAAGAAGTTCTTTCAAAAACATGGTAAATACTTTTGGGTTTATTATATGGATTTATAAATAAGAGAGAACTTCAGGCCTGTCTTGTCTTCCTTCCTTGGGAAAAGGTTTCATTCAGTTGAACAATGTATTTCAGCATAAGCATATACAATACAGCCTCTTTTTGCCATGTTCAGCACTTTGTATACCTGATTGAGGGCTATTAAACTCAAATTTGATGCACTGGCAGAGTTAGCTGAGTCTTGTTTAACATAATTAAAATTCTGTGGTCAACTTTTTTTCCTGCATTCCGTGGCCAAAAAAGCCCATGCGTACTCTGTGAATGGCCTTTGTAGACAATCTGTTTGTCTCTACTGAACTGCTTTTGTTTTTAATAGATCTTTTCTGTATGGTCATTTCTGAATGTCTCTTCAGTGTGAGTTAAACCACTAATACAAGTACCTAGAGTGATCTGGAGGTCTGTTCAATCTCAAGGAGCCTTAAGGTTCAAACAAGGGTCTACTGAAGAGCAAATCAGTTAATGGTTAAGACAAAATGTAATGAGCCAAATAAAGAAACCACAGTTCACATAGCTGACATCATCCTATAATATCTCCCAGACAACACTGTGCTTTATAATGTGTTTGATGCGTTTTTTCGTCTGTAGACACAAAGATTTCAATTGACTTGAGTGCTCCAGAGGCCAAATTCTCAAAGGTATTTGGGTACTTAGAGGTACACATTGAACTTCTTGGGATGAAAAAATAATCCCTACATACTTATTTTCTGTTTGTGGTTTTAGATAGATAAATACTGAAATACTTAATAGAAGTCCAATAGACAAGGTCTTTGATTTTCTGTGAGGTCTCTCAGCCACCCTTTCGTTTGCTACACAAAACATCAGTGTGGAAAGAGGTGAGAAAAGAAGAATGGAAGCTGAAGAGTTGATGTTACTGAGCTTGTTTTCCACAGTGAGCGATGCATTTGACATGTCTGGTGCTTGTTCATGGTGGTATGATGTGTGGGGTGATGAAATGTGACTGTCTGACGTTTAAAACATGACTGAATAATTGATCTCTGACATTCTTAGTGTTTATATTGACAGACAGCTTATAGAGAGAGGTCTTAGATCTTCCCTTCTAGTGCAGCTTCCTCTCAGATACCAGAATCACTTAAGAGGCTTTTTACCAGCCACTTGCTTGGGAGGCAGAAATGATAACTGGCTGCCATTTTCACAGGAATACACTATTGCTTCAAATGGTAGCAAGGTAATTTTCTGTCAGTGCTACCTGTTTCTGTCAGTGCTATTCTGTTCCCTGCTACCCTTTGAAGAGAATATGTTCCTGAAAGGCTGTAAGAAGTGAGGAAAAATAAAAATGGGAGGGCTTCTGTACCTTGAACACTACCAGAAAAAAAAAAAAAGCGCAACATGTGTTAAGGCATAAAATCCACTTGTTCAGTTGTTTCCCCTGTGTTTCCCAAGGTGAGTGTTAGTGCTTCCACTTGCATTACCTGGTTTTCAGGCAGCTTCTTGCAAGCCTGGGAGAAACCCATGGCTTGGGAACAGTTAGTGTAGCCTGGGGCATGATGAGATTTCTGCCCTTTAAACATCTATTTCCCTTCTTTTCTGCATTTGAATCCAGTCTGTGGGCCTGAAGAGTTCTCATGTGGACATCGATTGCCTTAACTTCTGTAATGCAGGAATCCTGTCATCTATAGCACTCGAGGTAGTCAAAACTCCAATTAGTTTTTACACTAGCTCGATTGTGACTTCTCATGCCATCACCTGTCATTTAACTTTCACCATTGTTGTGTGTGGAATGTGACTTTTTAAATGCTGGTTATTTGGGCTAATGCTACATATTATCATTGTGACGGTAATAATTAACTCCATGTCTGGGGAGTGCAAAATAAGATCTTAGAGCAATAATGAGTTATACTGCACAGTGTATTCCAAATCTGGAAAACAGTTTTACTTTCTACCCTAAATCTTGTAAAGGCATTGGTATATTTGGAACTGAGTTGATACTGAGAACTATTGTTTAGCAATCCTTTTTGTTACAATCTCTGTATGACATGGCCCAAATTTTGTATGGTTAATGCATTTTCAGAGCTCTATGAACTTTTTTTCTTTACTTCAGTAATTAATAACTGTAAGATTTATTAACATGTAAGATTCCCTGGTTTAATAGATCCCCTGGCTGAAAGTACAAAGTCTTAAGGAGACAGGAAGAGACATTCAGTGGGAGCCTGTCTTCAGAACTGTCTTGTTTCTCTGGAAGTGAGGATTTCAGTGCTGGTTTGAAATTGTGCTTAGTGTTGAATAGAAAGTGCATCTAAGCAACTGTGACCTTTATTGCAAAGGACTTTGCATATGAGAAATGGGAAAAATGTTGTTTTCAGCATTTCTCATAGTAAATCTAAATGCCGTGGAAAAAAAAAAAAAAAAAAAAAACACAAAACAGATGACCTAACCATTCAGTATTCCTGTAGCAAATCTGAAGGGAAAGCTCAAGTTGCCAACACAACTTCAGAGCTCACAAAGCTTTGGGCTTTCAAAGCCCAAAGGGTGATTAAAGTAATTCAGCAATATTTTACTCTTGTAGCCCTCTCATGGTTAGGTATGTCTTCCAGCTAGTTGTACTTATCACACTGTATGGGGAGTGGGGGCAGAAGCAGAGGGGTATAGTTTTTTCTAATCAATTGAAGTAACTTGTTTAGGATTATTTTTAATTAAAAAAAAAAGTCATACATTCAGTCTTTTTATCCTCCCAAAGTAATAATATATAAATTTCAAGAACCAGCTCCAGCTTTGGTCAATGCAGAAAATGCGTGTTTCTGCTTTTAAATGCATCGCTAAGGATTGAAATGCTGTCGTAAGCACGAAGTCCTGCTGTCCAGCGAGGGAGAAGCTTACCCCTTTTGGAAACTTCTCTCTTGCTGTGAGTATACACGCTGTACATTGCTGCTTTTTGTTTGGCTTGCTGGCCATGCCCAAGGCGCTAAACTAGGTCTGTTTCTTACCTTGTAATCATTACAGAGGCTGTCAAGTCTCTCTTCATGTGTGGGTGAAGATACAAAGTACATGATAGAGAAGCGTGTAGAAGCTGTCTTCTCAAGATTAGCTTACATCCACAGGGATTACTAGCTCAGATAAAATGCTGGTGTGGAGGCAGTATAGCAACATTACTCCAGTAAGACAGGTATTGTGGAGCTCAGTCATTTAGGATGCATATATAATACTTAAAATGGAAATTTTGGCAAGTACAGCTTAGACTTGCTAGTAGATGTGATGGTGTGCAGACATGAGCGTATGTATGGAGAGTTCTCACCCCCTGAATGTGTTGATGTATTGAAATTGGTTGGAAGAAAGTGCTCATGGGTTTAGTTTTTAATAGTTATTAGTAGGGTTCTGCTTAATTAAGCAGCACAGCATGGGCAATTCCAAATTTAGGTTGGAGCGCAATAGTGAGGATCTCAAGCCTAGTGAAGCCCAGCTTTTGCATGTTTCCCTATATGGCTGCAGAGTATCGCAAGAGAAGCTGTATGTAAATGCCTGCTCTCCCTTCATTAACTATTTTCATACTATAGCAGCTGTGAAATGAGAAGGGTAGGTAGGATTCTGGTTGCTTGAAAGGCCCTTGAATACTTCCCATAATAGTGCTGAAAGCTGCATGACGCCAGGTCAGCTCTGAGATTAGGGAAATGCACAGATGGTATTTGGTGATCAGGTGCTCGTTTTCTGCAACGGCCTTGTATGGAAAACATTGACATCAAACCTGCAGGCCCCCTCCTGAGGAGAACACGTTGAACACAGGAACTTAGCTCATGATATGATACCCTTTGTAAGGATTTCAGTAGGTAGAAAACTCTAGCATGTCCTAAGCATGACAGGCAGAAACACGAGACTATTGTACTGCCTGCATGTGTAGAAGTGAACTTAAGTGATTTCTTGAATAAATGGTTCTGTGTATACCTTGGGCAGAGTTGTGCTGGCATGTTGCTTTTCCACCTTTTTTTCCCCCTGCCTTTGGAATTTTTTCCTGATATTTTCCTAACTATTCAGCAGTCAGAAGCAATAACAGTAATGGTGACTAACCATGGAAAAGGACACAAGAATAACAGTGCTACAGCTCCAATTAGAATACCCCTAAATTGAAGTTCTGGCTTGTATTTCTAGTGGTGCCCTCCCTGTAAAAGGCTGCCTTTTTCCGTAAGGGAAGGATGTCAATCTGGATATTTTTATGTGAGCTCGTTTCTTTTGCGTTTTCTTTCCTTATGAAGGCAGACAGAATCAGAAATCAGAAATGCATTTTTAAAAGTTATATCAATCAGTAGTATCTCAAAGTGAGTTACATATGGCAGTTTTATGTTAAAATGGGCAGGAATGGAAGGATATACAATCTAAATGGGAAATGGAGATGCTTCTTTTGGCTGATAAAGCCTTAAAAGCTTTTTACAGGTACTGTAGTAGATCTTGAACATGAGCATATGTAAGAAAGGGAGTGGTCTGTTTAATAGTAAGACCTTGAATGTCCCTTCTGCTATTCATGCAGTCACTGATATTATTTACATCTCTATAACGATACTTTAAGGTTGTGCCAAGATTTTTAAGGCCCTCCTCCACCCCTTCAGCTAATTGATTATCTGATGTGGGCTGCTTTGACTTGGCAGTATCGCATATACACAAAATGAGGTACAGGGGCAGCTGGCATGCTCATTTCTAATTTCAATGTTTGGCAGCTTCCGAAATCAGCATGGCGCATGCTGAAATACTTGGCACTTCACCCAAAAGTAATGCAGTCTTTCACTTAACCCAGTGTGAGGGTAAAACAGGATGTTAGCCAGAGTTGCTTTGGTGTCAGATATCAGATTAAGGATAAAGCACACAGTAATTTATGAATTGAATGAAAAGTTTTTTTTTACTCTTCTAGTTTTGTTTACATTAACCTACTTATGTGTTGTCTTCATAATTAAGTTGCCAACTATTATCTCTGTGTGTTTAAGTCCAAAACACATGGATACACATAATGGCATAGAACAAAATATGTGTTTATCAACTCATGCAGTATTTACCAGTACAATGAAGCACTGGGAGAGATGATACTGAAAATGGCTTTGATAATTTAATCATGCTGTTGAAGAAGGAAGGTATAATTGGCCTAATGTGGACTTATAAGCATTTGGTAAGGATGTAGTAAGTAACAAAGTGCCTAGAGAGACAACAGTATTTTACAAGGATGTGTAGTATAAACAGGATTATACAGTTCTTTGTCTTTGAAACCAGTTTTATTTGGCATTTTCATAAGTAAACTTAGCACAGAAAAATGCATAATTATGCCTATAAAGGAATAGTCATCGATACAAAGAAAAACAGAAAGCAGCATGTAGAAGAATTGAATGACCTTGGAGACAAGAATAACAAAATAGGGATAAAACAGTATAGTTCAAAGTGACTAAGACTCCCTAAATGAATAACTTCTTATCATATCATCATAATTTCTGTTGTAAGATGGGTACCAGCAGGTAGGATTCATGGAGGAGGGGAGAGACTTGAATTTTATTCAATCACTGAGGAATGGAGTCTTCCAAGTGTCTGCATTTGAAAACAAACATAAAAGTGAAATAGTAATAGACACTAAGAAGAACACATGCCACTGTGCAGGGTATTGGAAAAGCCTTATCTGGAGTACTGCATCACTGCGTTCAGAAAGGTGAATTCATGCTGGAACAGGGGCAGACAAATTACTGCAGTGAAGAGAGCTTGTCTCATGAGAGTTTAAAGAAACTGGCTTCTTTCACCTTGCCAAGGAAAGATGAAGAAAAATGCTTCCTGCCTATAAATGAATGGAACCAGCTTAATCATAAGGGAAGAAAAACTATATTTAAGCTCATGGATAATGTTGGCACAGGAACAAATAGGTGTAAACTGCTTACAGATGAAATTAAGCAGGAAACAAGCAATCTATCCATTGAAGGTACGAGGCTCTATGTGTTCCTTCAGCAGAAATAGGAATGAGAAAATAGACTAGCTGAACAAGGTAGTTAGGCCAGTTTATGACAAGGTTCCTTGGAGCCACAGGAATTTTGTTGGGTTTATGTTGTTCCAAAAAGACATACTGAGCCAGATGAATTTCATTTGAGTCCTGTATTTTTATTGTGAAAATTCAAGTCTGTGTGAGCAAGCATAGCTTGTTTTTTTGTGATGAATCTAAACGCCTAGTCTAAATAATAGTCCTTTGTTCCCTATTAGTAGGACAATCTGTGATAAACAAAGCAAGCAAGCAAAGATCTCTTAGGTTTTCCTATGTTTCCAATGTCACGTGCTTTCTTTGGCTCTGGCCTTTCTACAGTATCTACTTTTATGTGGCCTGTAGCCAGGTGCCCCTCATCTGTGATTTCACAATCTTGTGGTCAATTTGGTGACTCTGCACCTGGGAGGTTTCCAGGAAAATACTAGGTATTGGCACTTCGGCAGGTGACACTCTTCACCCTAGGTCTTGTTCTAAAATCTAGTTTTCATCTGGGATAAGGTGGCTGCAAGACTAGAGTTGGGTCAGAAAAGAACCTGGTAGGACATAATCTACTATCTCTTCCCTAAATGTTAGGTAGAATGGTTTCTCTTGAATTGTTCCATATGGATTTAGGTAGAGTTCCAGATGGATTTAGGTAGAGTTGCAGGCAGTTTGAACCATAGTCACTGTTACTCCTGGATAATAATAATACATATAGTGCTGGCCAGGCTGCTGTGGTTGGTGCCACAGTATTGAATTCAACTTATGGTACACCTAAATCTTCATTTTGGTGGTTTGTAAGGGGTCCAGCCTTGTTTAGCTGACATTGGATGAGGGTTCTTGGCCTAATGTAACTACACAAGAAGGAGGGCTTGTGGTTAAGCTGTCTTTAAGCTCTCTAGACACGCTGGCTCAACTGTATCACTTTCCAAAACTCTAATGTTCTGGACCCTGTTTCTTCAGTTCATCTCTTCAGCAACCTGGAGTAACTGCAGATTATGATTTTCAGGAGGGGAAAAAAAAAAGAGAAAAACAAAACAAAACACACACCACAAAACCAACAAACAGAAATACAACAGATTTCTGTTCAAATTTGCAGAAACTTTATTCTACCAAAAGAAAAAGAAAACTGATATTTACCTCTTTTTTTTTTTTTTTTTTTACTCTGATAGAGTATTTCATTGGGTTTGGTCTGAAAGGAAGTTTCTGATTCAGTGGCTTGATTGTCCCTTACCAAATAGTGTCACTTACCTGTCTTACTCATTGGCCATCTGTGTAGTTGATCTTCTATTTAAAAATGCTTTCGCTTCATTTAAAAAAAACAAAGGGGGTGGTGGTGGTATTGTTTAAGAAGCTGCTGCTTTTGACTCTTTGCCTATAAAAAAAAAAAAATCAATATCTTAACTGTCATCTTTTATGTTTTGATGACTTTCTAATCCTGCCTGTCAATATCATGTAATAAGATTTTAATGTAGGGACACCTAGCCTTTTTGGCCCATTGTCAGTATAGCCCAGTCAACGAGGTGAACTATTTCTACTCTTTCTCTAATGTGTTCCTCTGGTTAGAGTCAATGGTATAGGATCTCCTCAAGTGTATTATTTCTTCAGCTCTGAGGGATATGATAACTAATATAAGGAGGTGGTGTTGATGAAATAACCATGCTTCCCCCGAATGATCAGACATTATTTTCTTTTCTGCACTGCTGTTTGGTGTTTGTGTGTTGCCAAGCAGTTCTTATAAAGGCCGCAGCATGAACTGAGCTGTGCTCTGTGAAAGAGAAGATGCTCTACTGATGACAGCTGCTGTTGTAATAATATTTCTATTACTCTGTAAACTTTCAAAAGCAGAATTCAGCTTGTTTAGAAGTTCGCACTTATATCCACTCTAAGAGGAGAGCAGGAAGAATATGTGATTTGAAATAGAACTGCGTCAGCACGTACAGCTAACTAAATATACTTCTGGAGGATTGTGCCATGAAAAATGTCTGTCATTGTGAGACCTTGTTTCCTAAACCTTAGTGTTCTTATTGGCTTTGTTTCATCTAATCAGTTATATTATCACTATTTTTCATCTCAGTGTCATCAATGCGTTTTGTTACTTCCAAGTAAATACAGTTATGTAGCATGTAAATACAGTGAGGATTAGGTGGTTGAGCTCAGAGATCAAGATTCTGTCTTCAGTCTTTTCTCCTCCCTGCTTTGACTTTATTTTCAGAAAAGTTTCTATCTGAGCACTCTCACTATTGATATAATTCATTGTGTGATTAAGGCAATACAAAATATGTGCTTGGTTGGGGTAAAGTGGGTACATATTTTGCTGTGGCAGTGAAAGTTTCTCCTTGGTGTTCCTTTTACTATGATGTGAGGACAGTGGAGTTCAGCCTGTATTCTTGTAGTCATTGACTTGTATATGGAGATTTTGTATTGGAGCTCTCCTGTGACTGATAGCTTTTATAGACTTCACTGAAAACTCTGACCTTTAGCAACTCTCCCTCTGTCAGAATAAAGGATTTATGTTAACATTTGTCTGTGTAAATTTTGCATTTGTTTAACCTGTTTATGTATGTAAGGGCAGATTTAAAAACTTCAGAGCATATTTTAAGAGTACTGACAGGAGAAAAAAAAAAGCTTTTAGGACAAAAGTGTCTTCAGAACTGTAGAAAAGATATCCAAGTCTTCCTTATCTGCTTTTTTCACCCTTTTGTGGTAGTGTTTATGTAGCATTACAGTGACATGGGTAAGTAACTCCTTGTCTACAGCTGTCAAAATATTTTGACTCTGTAGGTTTGTTCAAATCTTGTAGAATATCTTGTAGAATTCTTGTAGAATCTCACAGGTACCTCTTGTCTTGGACCATGCTTTTAAGTAGATGGACACATGATCAGATAGGGTTTTTTCTTTTTTGGTATTTTTTAATATATCTATTTTCGTGCAGAACTAAAGGTCTCTTCATAATTGCAATTCACTTGAAGAGAAGTTAAAATAATTAAGTCTTATTTCTAGTTTGTTTTCTAGATTGAACTTTTTTTTATTTGCAATCCAAGTTTTCATGTTGAATTCTGCTTTCCTTTAGGGCTCTAGATACTTGAAGTATCTTGATTTGCTTCCAGAACAGCTTAAACTGCATGTGAATAACTTCTGGCTGCAAATTAGGAAAACAAACAAACAAAAAAACCAAACCAAACAAAACAAAAACCTCCTCATCATTAAATAAAAGTTCTGGATCAGCTTGCTAATTGATGATTGGGTAAAAAAATCCTGATTTTTTTTTTTTGAAATGGAGTTTGTTAGTTACTGTATGATAACAGCACAGCACTGAACTTGAGGACCTAGGAGGACTGGCATATTCCTGTGTTCCTAAATGCATTCTGTTGCAGCTGAAAGCACAACTTGACCTGGTTGTTCAAGTATACTGTTAACTGGAAAGGATGGAATAATTCTCTTTTCAAAATCTAATTGTGCTTCTGAGGTGAAGGGAATTATACCGGCTTGTTTACTTTAGACCCCTGCTGAGCGGTTTATAAGTGACAAGAAGACTGTGTACCTTCACAGCTGGGTTAAAATAACTGCAAGCAAACTTAGAAAGGCGGTACAACTTAACATATAAAAACATGGTGTATCCTTTTCGAGAAGCCTGAGTATTTCCAAGTAGCAGAATGCTCTTGCATTAATTTCATATGGGAACAAAATGTTATTGAAGATAATATAACTAAATGTTTCTGAATATAGCTATGTATGTAGCAGTAATAAATGTGCTGTTCCCTGGAGGAGTTTTAATATTCAAGGAGGAAGTCTGATGATAGTGCTCTACAGTTTCTCTGATCGAGAGATGGGAAACATTCGAAGCTCCCTTTGCCAAGGATTGCTTGTATATCTGCATTGTGGTCATCCAAGCTTGCTGGCTCCCTGGAGATAAAGTGGGTCTTTGGGCACTTTTTTTCCTCTAATGGGGTAGAACTACTGAATTCTCAAAGTTTCATCATAGGACTGGTTGGGTTTCCATAGCTGATTTAGCTGTCTTGAGATTATGTCTTGGAGTATTAGTCAGAAACACGTTTTCAGTAGGTATCAAGTTGTGTGCATCTACTGTAGCTATCTATTTTCCAGTGTGGATCTGTCCCTGCATAAATAGGACATTCAGCTGCAATATAAACAGTTTCTGCAAGTAACTTATGTGCGGATGCATTGGCATACTCATTTAGTTTACTTTTAGACTAGTAACAACTTCATAGTAAATACACATAAAGATTAATTTGTATGTGAACAATAAATATGAATGTGCTATGCAATAATTGCATGTCAGTGATTGTCAATTACTAGATTGGTAGCATGAAACATCAATACCTGCTACATAGGTATGAATCAAGCAGAGTTAAATAAATGACTTATTGTTCTATCAATGCAGAAACAGTCTGTGGTAACTCTTATGTTAGTAACTAGTTGATAACTTGCGCAGTAACTCATATTGGACCAAAAAAAGTAATCCAACACTATCAAAATTTGTCTTCAGACTTCAGCAATAAAGTGAAGACTTTTGAAAGGTGATTTAGATTAATCAGATTTGAGCCTATACTGTCTTTTGGTTTTGGTGTCTCTGAAAGTCAAAACCCACAGATTTATATAGGGTTTATACTATTATGAGTACACTTCAATATATGGTTCAGTGGAAGAAATGTACTGCGCTAAATGGATCGCTTCACCTGTAAGTTTTTCACATTCTCTTCTTTAATCTGTTTCAGTGCTTCATACGGGACTGGTGTAATAGTTCTGTTCTATCAGACACATTACAAAACAAGGTGTAGGCAGGCATCTTCCTAGATGGCACTTGAGTCAGCTGCATATAGTATGTGAATGTGGGTATGTGTGTTCTTCCAGAAAATACATACTTTACTGTACATATGGTACCTATCCAGCACATAATTTGAGGTAAATCAAATCTCTTTCTTCAGAGCAAACCTTTGGGTGACAGCCAAGCTGTACAGTCATCTTTATGTTTTCATTTTAACCTCATTTACAGGGAAAGGGAATGCTGCCTGGCTCTGCTTGCTGTCTTTTTCCCTCCACTACTGTGTATGCATACCGAGGTCTCTAGGTCCAGCTTCCTGTCTTGTTGATCCAGCTTAATATTTATACGGTATATATACAACGTGTTCAGTTCAGAGTACACACAAATGTATCTCCTTGTGCAGGCTGTACTGCCTGGGTAGCACCCTTACCTGGCTCTGAATAGGTGACTTTCTTCTGTGCCATCCCCTTGGAGCGTGAGTGAGTGCACACCCTGAAGCAGGAGGAATCAGGGCTGCAAAGGTGGGCTCTAGCCCCCTGCCCCCCAAGCTTAATAAAAAGAATATGGACAGAAGCCAAGTATATTATACACCAAATTCACTTCCTCTGCAGAATACAGTCAAATGAAAAACACATGGAGTAGCTCGTTGAGCTGATTTTGTTCTGTGCTCTGTCCTGGTAATGGATTTGTTTTCAGAACTGAGCATTCTGCATGTTTCTTGGTGGATGCTAGCAGACTTGGAGATATCACAGCACGTGGGACACAGTAAAACATGAATTTCATTTGTTTTCCTTGGCTTCTGTGTGTCGTGATGTGTTCAAGATGGTAGGGTCTGGAAAACTGTAAATTTTCGTTAAGGCTCAGGATTCATACTTGAGACTTGTCTTCATGCTGCAGAGGAAGTCTAGTAGTAGGAGGTAGGCTGGTGTTCAGCTGTGTTCCTGAGGGTGTACTATATGTTTTGTTTACATTAAAGGTATGCTGACAAAGCTGCTGGCTCTAATATTGGACTTAATAGTTTTGTTTGGGTTTGCAGCTGTGTCCTGCTGTCCTTTCACTCTGCCTGCCTGCAGTTCTTCACAGGATTATATACTGCAGCAGCAAATCCTGCTCCAGTAACACCACAGAGGCCGGGATTCTGGTATATTTCTGTATTATCCAAAGGGTTTGCCAAGCAGGTTGGAAAGATGGAGATAAGTGGTTGGGCATCTGTGCTGTCATTGTTTTGTAACCATTTAAGGAACTGTGAGCTGAAATGAGCCATATGACTTCTTTATTTATTTATTTATTTTTTTCTCTCCCCTTCAGCCCTGTTTTTGAAAAAGTAAGGCTGGGGAAAGTGAAGGTAGGGTTTCCCTACCTTATCCAGTTAAGATGCATTGTTTGGAAGAGGGGAAAAAAAAAAAGTTAACTTTTGAGATTGGAAAGTGAACTTTTCATGTGGAATGTAAAAACAACTGAAATATTTTGACTTTCCTTTGTAAACTATATAGGAAGGATTCAAATACACATATTGTTTAATATGTGTATTTTAAGAACAGCTGTAGTTGTAAGGGACTGTTATCCTGTTGCACTAGTTATCGTGGAACAAAAGTTACTCCCTGCCCAGCAGACTGCTGCTCTCAGGGCCTTGATTGTACAAGGCAAGGCACCTGTAGGGAATTCTTTGTAGGGCAAGGCCTTGAAAAGATAGGTAGCAGGCTAAGGCCACAGATGGCAAAAATATAGCTGGAAAGACAGGAGCTCTGCCTTTCTAGTTACTGAAATGTATATTGACTTCCCACAAACTTGGTTTGGTCAAGGAGCGGTTCAGAGGGGAATTCTGTGGCACTTTTCAATTTAGTGATGTTTTATTTAGCAAAAGAGCACTTTTAAGTAAAGTGAAAATGTTGATTCATCAGGTTCCCATGTGACACATTTGATTACAAAATATTCCTGTTTGATTAGGATCTAGTCACCAGGGCAGATTAATAGAGAGATTTTCCAATCTGCATATGTGGACCTCAGTGGAAAGCTGACCGAGATCACAAGTGAAAGCCAGTTTGCAAGTCCATGGCCTTAACTGATGGTTGCAAGTCATTATTTACTTCTGTGGAAATATATACTCCAGAACAGGGAAATATAGGATTTCCCAACATCTTAGGTAAGTAGGAGTTTGATACTACATGGAAAGGTAGTGGTGTTTTCAGAGGAATTCCACTGTCAGTAGCTTTCAGTTGATCAACTCCTAGCCTCCACCTGTGGTAATTAATTGCTAAAATATTTTATCTAGCTCATCATGGTAGATTGGTTGGTGGTTTTGTGTTGGTTATAAAGGAAAAAACAGATTCGAACTTTGGGCATTGGCACAACCTTGGAGTCTGCTTGCTGTGTGATGAGTACTTGGCCTCTTCAGAGCAGCTGCTCAGCTTCATTTCTCTGTTTCTTGTAGGGTGATGAGTAAAATCTCCCTGGGGGACAGGGGCTGACAGAGAATGAAGAGACATCGAGGTTCAGAGCCTCAGCTGTTGAAGCTGATCACCCAAGCCAGATAACTAGGATTCTCTTCTGAATTTCCCACAGGGCGTTCTTCCTGCCAGCCTGCAAAGTCATACGTGTGATTGGGTATTGCAGTAAACTTTGGTCTAAATCTGCTTTGGTCATGGGAATAGTAATCTGAAGGTGACTGCTGTTCAGCCTGATAATTCTGTCAACCTACAGTGGGGCTGAGCTCTTCAACACTTCTCCAGTTTTCATTGCAAGGAGTTGTAGCACCACTGAAAAAGCCATATAAGGTAGCTGAGAACTGGGTTTCCTGTGTAATGGTCGCTGTCTCTGTGTATAGTTAAATAAGCCCAACTTGCAGCTGTAAATCATCAGCAGTAGGGTCTGTCAGGCTGATTGTGGTGGTAGATGGCAGGGCAGTGACACAGGTCCTTACTGTCCTTTGGTACAAATGACTGGTTCTGGCCTGGTGTGCCACAAGGCATCCACCTGCTCTCAACATTGTCGTCTTCCCCTACACACCTGTATGGGCACAACCTGTATTCTCCTTGCATAGCTCCACAGCTTTTACTAAAGCATACTGAAGACGGGCTACACAGTCTTCCTAAGGCCTACAGTCTGCAGTCCTTCAGTGCCTTCTAGATTTACAGTTCTGTACTGCTGTAATGGCTTATCTGTAGTTACCACTTACAGCTTCTGGTACAAATGTACCACTGTACTTTAATGTCTTCTCAGCTGGCATTACTTGCAAAAATAATCAGTGGTGAAGAGGAATGACACCAACTTGTGCCAGGTGTGGATTTGCTCATTTTGGCTCTTGGCTGGAAGCTTTATGAAACAAGTTCTTTCCTGATTGCAGAGTGTGGCATTTCTCCATATCATTAAGCCTAGCAGGTCTAAAGCTACCAGTGGGTAGAGACTTGTTTGCAGTAGTTGAAAATTTATGTGGAGAGGGTAGGTTCAAAAAGTCTGCAAACATCGGAGCAGAGCTTGAGTAATGGGCCCTTGTGGTTTTCCTGTGTAATGGCACTGTTTTTACAGGCACTTAAACTATGGGGAAAAAAAAAGTTAGGCTTGTGTTTCAATAAGTTTCTTCTTTCAAGCAATAAATTTGAGTTTGTTCAGCTAAAATGAGTTATCTTTCATAAACTTGGGTTTTGGAGAAGATATGAAAAAATTATGGTGTAGTAGTCGATAGAAAGGTTTGATACAGTCACTTCAAAATTTAAGAATTAAGTGTGCCTTATTTCCTAGACTCATGAGAATTTTTCAAATTTTATTCGAATTTCTGTTCTAAAAGGGACCTCTCTTAAAGTGATGGGGGCTTCTTAGATGATTAAAAGCTGTGTTATCAAACTTCCATAGTTATCTGCATTAACAGCAGACTCAGCAGCCTGCCCCAATTGGTTGGGTGCTTCATGCTTCATCATGCTTCTAACCTTCAGCCTGTAGTAAATCTCACTTGGGATTTTTACCACTTGCATATAAAGCTGAGAATTACCTTGGATTAATTTGAGCTTTATGAAATTCTTGTACTTCTGGATTTGTTTTTCAGAGATCAGGTGCTGCCTCTTCAGACTGAAACATTACTGTTTAGGTATGGAAGACTTTGCAATGGTACAAGATAATGAGGACAAGATGAGTATTCTGAGAGAGGAAGACTTTTTTCCTCATAGTACTCTAATATTTCATGTAAAGAATCTGCTTACCTGGATGCTAAGCAAATAAAATATGTTATGACTTCTTGGCACACTCACAGGGGCACCTGTCACACTTTGGTTTGTGAGTTGGCATTGGCACCTCTGGGCTGCTTTTGCAGCTGCAGCGGGACCCAACCTTTGCCCAAGCAGGGGTAGCTACAACCACTGAATCCCTGGGGGAGCCCTGGTGTGTGCTCACAGATTGCTTCAATGTTGAAATAGCAGACAGGAGGGCAAGCCACTGCAGTGGTAGTGGGTATTGCATCTGTTTTAAGGTTTGTAGCAGCGTAGTTTTACAGCCTAACTGTGGCTTTAGTATGATGGGTGAGCTGAGGGAACGCAGCCGTTCTGACAGTTCAGAGCCCTAAATAGATATTACATTTCCCATATTCCTATCTAGCTAAGGTAATCTGCCTTAAACTCTCAAAGAACTTGCTCCCAAGAGTACAGAGATTTCAGTATTACAGGAGGGAAGAAATTTGCCGTTTGTCTTGGGGGCCAAGGGTGAATAACATCAAATTCTTGTAGAAAGCCCATGTCCAGACTGTGTGATTCAGTTATTATTCATGTAGCTCAGTGTCTTTAACAGACGCTTGCTTTCAATGTTATCTGAAAGGATCAAAAAATTATTTCTGCATTATCTGGTCCTTTTGCAAGGTGGCTAGTTGGAGTCTGTGGAGAAAGGTCTCTACTCAGAAAGCAAGAAATACCCCTGTTCTTTACTATTGCTTTAGGAAGTTATCTATTACCAAATGAGGAATTTGCATTTGGAGTAGTGATGTATGGCCCTGAAGCTGTTATCTGTTGTTGAGCTTTACAAGGAACTGTAGGTTTTTTTCCCCCCAAAGCTATGACGTTGAAGCCTATTCAGTCTATGCCTTAAATAGTTGTGACTGGCTCTAGGTATAAAAATGCCAGTATTGCACTGTATACTAGACACCCAGGATCTGTGCAGGAAAATTATTTTCTGCTCAGCCCTGTAACACCTCATTAGGATGGGGATGGGGTCTTCAGACTACTTGCCAGTACACCGATTATATTCTAGTGCCCCACAAAAAAGAAGGCAAATAAGCTATGCTGCCTTATTGAGAAACTTCTGGAAGCACTATCTGACTTGCACAGATGAAGTGCGCCAGCAGGCATTTTGGACCTGCTCATGCAATTTCCAAACAAACCCAAACAGTCCAAAGCTAATAAAATGCTTTTCCTATAGTAATATTTTGTTCACTATGAACCGAAAAGAAAATATTCCTTGAAGTTTTTCATCTGGAACTGAGCCATTTGCTTGGACACAGGACCCCAAAAGCCAAGAAAACTATAGCTGCCCTTTCTATGGTGTGTTTGAAAAGGGTGGGACAGTAAAGACATTGAATTCTGCTTGCTGTACAGGTGACATTATTAACCCTTCCATTTTTTCCATGGTTTAATTATGGTCTGTCTAGAAGGTCTCTGGAAGAGGTCATTGCAGGTCATGTTTATAAGAATTTGCTTCTTTTGCCACCTCTTTTTTTTTTTGAAAGCTCATTTTCTATACCCATAAAAACCTGAATAACCATTTTCAGTGATGTCTTTGCTTGTCTAAAAAAGTGCATGGAACAACTGCCTCATACATAATCTGTGCCCTGCATCATTTTTTTTTTTTTTTTTTTTTTACCAACGATACCACCTTCCTTTAAATCCAGGTAGCAAACTCTGCACGGTATGCAATGTTGATGCAAAATTTGTTAGGGTCAGACACTTCATTTCTCTTTCTTGTCCCTTTTGATGATGTAATGTTGAGGGCACAGCAGGGCTAACAGCTGAGAAAATAGAGGTCCTGTATAGGGCTTCCCCCTCTTACAGATTAGTTCACTGGGCAGGTGAACTCCAAAGTGGGGAAAGGATGCAAGGAAGCAAATAATGAGATAAGAAACCATGACTTCACTGCTAAATTGGAAAATGAGAGACCTCAGGGGAAAGGCCTGTAAATTCCTTGCCCAGTGTTCTATTGGAATGTAAGAAGGCAAGAAAGCCCAGGAACTCTGGCATTCTTGTTATCTGTAGTTTTCACCTCATTTGTTATCCCAAGTACTACAACAACAACAACAAAGGCAGGCTCAGAACTTAGCCTAAGATGCTTAATTTATGAGCACTCACTAATTAAACAGTCCGACAGCTTTTATTATTTGCTTTTAAATAGCTCATGCATTTCTTAATCTCTGAAATAGAATTGTCACATTGAGATAGCCAGACACACAAATTGAGTTGAAAAATGTAGAGCCCACTTTTGCCTTTCTTTCATAAAAAGGATGTGCTTTTAACATAGAATATGGCCAACCCCATGTAGGTAGAGAAAAGGCAATGATGTGTACAGCCTTTGTAATGAGCTCAGAACTGCTGGTAGGCTACCCAGAACTGGGGGAAAGAGCAAGCAGATGCTTTCATCTATAACTGTTTTGTTTGCAAAGGATGTGTAGGTTGCTATTTTTTTCTAAAACTGCACAAATTAATTGTCTTAAATGGCATGCAAGAGCTCTTCTTATTATTTTAATCTGAAGGTGCTCTGGCTTTGTCCTCTTAAGCTTTAAAAAATGTTTAATTTTGCAACACGGCCTACTTGACAGTAGTTATAAGAGAACATGTATATCTTCCCATGTAGTTCTACTTATGCAGTAAATGGCAATGCCTGGAAAGCTTTTTTTCCTAAAGATGTCATATCTCACTCAACTGTTACTGGTACTAAATACCATCTGATAATGCTAAGATTCACTAAAAGGTTTCTCCTAATACTACTTAATATTTTCAGACTAAAAAAAAAAAAAATCCCTTATCGGGTTCCCCTCCATACCCATTTATTTCTAAGGATTCAGTGTAGAGTGTTGCTTCCTAACATGCAAGATAATGTTCTGAATTTTTGAAGTACCAGTGACAATACAACATGCCATCGAAGAGCCCTCTCAGCTAGATTGACTCCTTAGGTAAAGAGATGTAAGAGATGGAAGTAGATGAGGGAAAATAATCTGGTTTGTAGGATAGAATTTTAAAGTAATTTTTAGCTTTTCACTAGGTATGACACCTAAATGTATTGCAGCTCTAGTCTTACATAATAGAGTACCAGATGCACAGTGATATTAAAAGGAAAGAAACTTTCTAGTGTGAAAGTGTATATGCGAGTTGGAATCAGAATTTAGCTTCTGAAGTCCAAAGGAGCTGGAGCAAATGTTTGGGATCGTGACAACATATCGGAGGTCTCGGATGACCATGGTATAACCAGGACGAGACCAGCATGCATAGTTTAACCGTACAGGGCTTTGAAATCAGCAGCACTGGCTGGAGCTCTCCAAACAGTTGTTGTGTCAGGTGCAGCTGAGGCCAGCCACGGCAGGTTGCGTGGAAGGCAGGCTATGACGTGGTGCAGGATGTGTTTTTGCCAGTTTGGAGGAATTCCAAAATCATCTGCCCAGCCCATGAAGCTGTTAAGGTACAGATGGTGACTGTCGCCTTTGGTGGTCATAATGTTTCAAATACTAACTTGCAGCGGACGGAAAGCGCTAACAAGCTATGAAATGACAACTAACAAGCCTGCGTAAGGGTGGCAGAACACATTTGTGGGTTGTCAAATATGGTATTTTCTCTTGTAAATGAAGTAGATCTTTAGAAGAAGCAATAAGTCAGATGATGTAATGTTATAAAATAAAAAATGCCGAGGCTCATCAAAATTAAGATGAAGATCGATGGAACAAAGGTCAGTTCATAATCGTTTTTGGAGCTCTGAATACACAGCCAGTTCTAAAACATAACATACATTGAAAGAAGGAAAGAAACAAAACCCCAAATCCCATATGGTGGTTGTTCGTTTTTAATAGAATATTAATTCAGCAAATGTTTAGGCTACTCCAGCTGGACTGTTATCACACTACCTGTTCTAGCAGTGTGCCAATTTTCTACATGATGTGGAAAGATGGAGCAGTTAAAAAAAATTCCCAAGAGTTGCCTGTCCATGTCTATTAAAGTACCTAATAAAATTGCAAAGCTTACTATGCTTGAGTTAAGGTAATTCATAGCAATATATCAGATGTTCTATTCCAACAAGTGGCATTGAAGTGTTCGGTGTGCCTGCATCCTCAGCTTAATGTTGAATCAAGAATTTATAAATGCCAAAGCATCCAAGAAAGAGTGGCCTGGTCTTCAGGGCTGCGGCCCGGTCTTCAGGGCCGCTTTGTCCAAATTAGGCCTGTGTAGAGAGGTAGTTAACGGCAGGATTTTCCAAGTCAGCATAGTGTAACTATTGTGAAGGACTTAGATTAATGACATGGTGTGATCCATCACAAAAGCCAGTGTCCTAGGGTTTTTTTGGTTGTTTTGAAGCAGCTTTTTAATTCAAGTGAGGCTGCTTGGGTGGATGTTGTTGGTGATGCCCTTCTACTAGCAAACTAAAAAAGATTAAGAATAAGTATTGTCTTCAGAAAGTTTCAGGACATAAGACTTTGTTCTCAGCTACATCAGCAAGACTGGTGACACTAGTTATAGTGCTTTACTGAATTTCATATATTCTTCTTGATTTTGAGGCTTTATGCATTTCTGAATGCCTAGCTTTCTTTCAAATATAGAAAGGACTGCTGATTGTTTAAATTGCTTTTGTAGAATCTTGCTTCTTTTTTACTTTTGCATTATTTATAAAGTTAATTCTGATGACAATTTTGCAGCCACAATGTTTGTTGTAGATGAATGCAAAAGTGGATTCTGCTAGTGCCATAATTAAACAATGAATTGTATTATCTGGCACACCAAGCTCTGAAGCTTTACATTATTCAAAAATGTTTTTGTTATGAGATGCCACATTCTCATTAGCATGGATCTGGTCAACCAGGCTGACTCAGTCAGCCTGGAAAAATTGCAGACTGCCAGGCTTGTCATCTTCTGTTAACTTGAAAGAGAAACCTGGCCTTAAAGAAGTCTTGACTGGGGAGTGTGGGGACAGTACTGATACCAGATGGTACCCAACCTGTTAGCCCTGAAGGTACTCAGCTACACATTGATGGAGAATGTTGAGGAGTAAGGATGTGATTTGAATAAAATTCGATTAGTTCTTCAAATAAGAAGATATAAAAAGGAGAACTTGCTGCTTTGCATTGCTGAAGAAAAATGGTCCAAGCTTTAGTGATGCAACACCTGTAGCTGACTGAATATAGAGTTACAGTGGAGAAAAGTCATGAGTGTAGCTGCACTCCATGTGTCCAGTCCTCAAAATCATTTTCTGGAGTTGAAGAGAATATTTAGCCTTTTTTTTAGGAGGAGATTGCTTAGAGCTTTTATTACTCTAAATTTGAAAACAGTTTTATTCCTGCCACTTTTATCTAAAGCAAGCACTTTGTTGTTGTTTTTGGCAAGGAAATGAGCTCAGTAGCCAAGTCTAAATTTCATTTGCATGAAAATGAGAGGCATCACAAGTTGGAAACAAACATCAAGGCTCTTCTGCTTGGCTTTGATGCTAGTTTTCATGATCCATAGGCACATTGGTACATTTGGTACACAGGATCAATTTTTAGTTTTCTTGAAGTCAAGAGAGTTTAAACAATGATTTAAGGGGGGAGAAAAAAGCCTCACAGGATTTCATCCCAGAGACTGTCTCCGTTGTCTCCAAGACCTCTGGAATTTTCAACGAAGATGAGTTGTAAGAATTACTAGAGGCTGGTATATATGTAAGATGTGTAGTGTTATGGGATAGAGTTGTGCCTTTCTGTGACACGTTGGTCTGCTTTGAAGGAAGTTGTGGAGAAAAGTGTTTTTTTTTTTTTTTTAATATTCCATCCTCTTTTTGCTTCAGGTTTCACAATAACTACACCTGCAAGTAGCTCCCAGATACTTGATACTATTTTGATGGCTGACTCTGATGGAACTTGCTGTTTTATCAGCAAATTCAAGTATGAAATTTAATCTTTGTTTTCCTTCAGCAAATAATATTTCTGTGTTGCAGAGTTGTGGTGGCTGCCCACAAATGTATCTTTGGTCTATCATCTAGACTTTGCTTAAGCTTTCTTTCAGGTTACATAGGGAGCAATTAAGTGTTTTCTTTTTTTTCCTAGAGCAGTATCTGAAACTGTAGAAATATTTCTCAAGTCCCAGATGAGGATCACAGAAGACAGTAGAGACACTCACTCAAATAAGTTGTGGAGTTTTTTAGGGGTGGAGTAAATAAGTAGGAGCTAGGTCACTGGCTTAAAGGTAGTAGAGAGTCCACAGAAAGCAAAATTAAAAGAATTAAAGTAAGGCAGCAGCTTGACTGTGCATCGATTAAAGGGATTGGCTCTGCAAATTGCAAAGGATTGAAAGTAGGCTTGAATTATCACAGATGAAACTTCTGCTGATTCTATTTTACTGGTTATAATATAGCAAATAAAACAGTACCAAATAGTAGTGTATATATACAAAATAATAAATACAGCCAAAGTAGTATTCACATACTTCTCTTAACATTGGATATAGCTCAAGAAGATCCCAGCCTTTAGCTAGTTTTTTGGGCTCATAAGCAACAGTATTACTATATATTAAAAACAAAAACTACTATTGAGATTATTTTGCTGATGAGTACTACCTCAGATGCTTCTTTCACTGAATAGAGAATACACACGAGTTCTCAGATACTGCAAGTAATTGCTGCACAATATTTCAAATAGCAATATTCCTGACATGAAAAACAAGGATAAAACTCCATAGGGGTGATTTGGCAGTTTGAAGTAACCTCAGATCTGATCTGCCAAGCCAAAATGGGGTTTTTATAGGAAGAGGAAAAATTCAAAGCAAAAATAAGCAGAAAGCTTGTACCAGCTGTTCACACCAGAAAAAGTGGAATTGCTGATGACTGGATTTGAAAGATGTAAGCTATTGGTATCCTGAAAGATGATAATCATAAACGAGATAGCCCCAATATCGGTTCAGTCTGTCTACGTTAATATAGTGGTGCACATATTTGAAGTCATAAATTTGTTACGTGTCACTGTGAAATGTCTGACTTCTGTGGTCAGTCTCAGTGATTTTTATACAGGACCCCTGAGCAACTGATCACCCATTACAGCTTCATTGCCATGAAATGAAATCAATGCTGCCAGATGAACAAGTAAACTTTAGAATAATTCTCCGATGGCCTTTTTTTTATTTTTTTTGATTCCTCTTTCAGTCCTACATACTAGGACTAGTAGGAGATTCACTACATCAAAGCAGTAAACAACTGCTTAGCTAGCAGTCAGTCTAAATAGTGCTGTAGAGGGTAGCATTTTAGTAACATTTTTTCTACATCTCATTCATGTGCAGTAAACACTGATAGCTGTTCTGCAGCTCTGTACAATACTTCCATTACAGAAGAGTATAACTATTGAACACTATATGAATTGTATGCTCTTTGGAAAACCTTGTTGTATTATACATATGGCATTTTGAAGAAATGTGATAGCACGCATGTATATGTAATGATGAGTCATGGGTTCTTTGGTTTACAAGTATTAAAAAGCCCATTTGTGTTTAATTCTGGTGGGATTTAAGTCAGATCCTGTAAGATGCTACAAGTTCAATGGGTGCTTTTGTTTTATTGTACATATGGTTACAGATAATATCCAGTGCCGCTTCTTTTTGAGAAGCGTGAAGTTTATAAAATAGGTGTGTGAGTACTCATACAGGATAAGGATTAAGCTAAATATGAATATTGTGGTTGAACTACAAATACTCAATAAAGGAGGTATGTTACCGTTATGAAAACATCATGGATGGCTAAATCTTTATTGGGTGTGTGAGTACATAATTCAAAAGGCTCCTCTGACCTTTCGTTTGGTTGTAAACCCTTTTGTTATATTAAGCGTGTGTGTGTATGTTAGAGATGGAGAGAATAACGAAGAGAACACTTTTTGGTACATAAAAAAAACATGGCTTTTTCATTTAAGCATCAATCATTCTCAATGCATTAACTATGTTTTATCAGATTGTTTGACCTTTGCTATCACGGGAGTAAATGTAATTTCGCTTCTCTGTAATGAAAATAACATCAGGAAATATATGCAAGAATGCTTGTTTAATTTCCTTCTCCCTGCATTCTTTCTTGGGAAAATTATGAACTGTTGTCTCAGTTCTATGAAACATACTTTTCTTGGTCTTGACTTTAAAATATGAACACATTTATTTTTACTTCAGAATAAAACAAATGATGTTTGGTAATTGAGGTAATCAAATTTGTATCTTTCACTATTCAGTGAGTGGATTTAAACTATAAACACTGAATTTACAAGATTAAGCAGTAGACTTAGATAAACATGTATGTATATTTGAATTTTTATCTTTAATGTGTATTAATATGAACAAGAGACTAATAATTAGTAATAGTAAATTTAGTCATGACCCATGCTCTAGTACAAAGTTGCTATTTCTGTGTAGGAATATTATCTGAGAGAATCAGAGAAATCTGAGAGAATATGGGCTTATCCATCTAGACTTCTGAATAACTAGTTGTTAATAACTAGTGGTGTATAGCTGTTGTAAATAACTACTGGTGTTTTAGTATTAGTTGGCAAGCGTATGATATAGAGAAGACCAATAGCTGCTTACTGGACAAATGTAAGATATCCAACAGAGTACATGACTAAGAATGACAAGGAAATGGAAAAGGTAGGGTGAACAATTAATGTCCATTCCATCAAGTGATTGAAAAATCTTAAGGAAAATCACAAAGTTGTGTTACTAATTGTGATGGGTTAACCTTGGCTAGCTAGCTTGCCTTGGCTAACCTACCCAACCACTTGCTTGCTCCTTGGTGGGATGGGGAAAAAATTGGGAAAAAAAAAAAAGAGGAACAAGAAAGCTTGTGGGTCAAGATAAAAACAGGGAAATTGCTTATGAATGACTATTGTGGGCAAAACGATGTGACTTGGAAAAAAATGATTTACTGGCAATTAAATTAGATTTGGGTAGTAAGAAACAAATAAACTTTGATAAATAAATGAAAATAACACCTTTCTTCCCCCAGACTGCCTCCCCCATTCAACTTCTTTCCTTCATTCCAGACTCCTCATCCTGCCCAGGGTGGCATGGAGCCATTTCTGCTGCTCCTTGCCTCCTGTGGGTAATGGGCTCTCCGTGGGATGTTCCTTCAGGAAATGTCCACCTGCTCCAGTGCAGGTCCTCCATGGGCCACAGTTTGGGTATCTGCTCTGGTGTCTGGAGCTCCTCCTCCTCTTAACTGTACCCTTGGTGTCCTCCCTGCTGTTTTTCTACTCATTTTCCCCTCCTCCTGTACCAGTGTGGCACCTTCTGCCCTTTCTTAAGTAGACTTTCAGAGGCAGAAGCAGTTTGGCTGATGGGCTCAGCTGTGCCCTGTTATTGTGGACACAATATATAACAAATGGTTTTATCATTGTATTACTCAACTTTGTTTTACAAATGACAGAAGGATTCATAACTCAAGAGAAATGTCTCACTTTGAGTTATGTGGTCTGGTAGATCCTCATACGTGAACTAACAAGAGTGAAAACACTGACTCACAGGCACCAATCATTTTAATTTCTCTTGTTTATTTTGTGGCATTTCATCTAGACTGTTTCTAATACTCCAGATTTTCTGCACAAAACTTTAAGAATTTTATTGATGTCTTTTTGAGGATCACTCGTGTTCTGTATAAGCTGCGCGTTGTAGATGGGTCATTCTGTGCAGGAAGATTGTTTAGATGGTGATATTTCTGAGAAATCTTTTTTAATGGAGTAAGATACTGAGCAAGAGGCAATGTTTAGTTGGTCTGGTTTTGGAAGATATAGGAAATTCCTATTTTTGTCCTGGTCTTCTTTTACTGCAGCAGGGTAAACAACCTTTGTAGACCAGGGTAATGCTGCATAGAAACATCCTTGGGTAGGGTGGAGAACTTTCTGCTGCCTTTTCTTGCTTCTTTGTGTCAATGTGCTAGGAGGCTACAGCATAGTATGATCCAACCACATCATGCTGTAGCCCTTTGTGTGGTTTGGGAATTATGACAGTAGAGGTATGGAAAGCTTTAATAACAAGATCTTCAGAGATTATTCAGTTGTGTAGAATTTGTGATTTAATTCACAATGAGTGAGTTATGCTTGTAGTTCTCAAGGAGTTCCCGTTAGCACAGGATATCATGACATCGTATGTATATCATAGGTGTTACAAAAGCTCCCAGTGCTTCATGGATGTTCTGTGGAGACTGTAAACATCACACTAGGATTATTGTCTCTGGCTGTAATTTCTAAGTGAATTCAAGAGAAGGGTAAAGAAATTTAGACTAGCTTTTCTGGACTAAAGATTCCTCAGGTCTGAGTCCTGGTCATTCTATGCAGTTTTAAATTCTGAACAGTTTATGGTCTTTTGAGCACATCTCAAGAAGCTAGGTTAGTAACCTTCCCGTTTTTCTGCCATGGTGTCAGAGAGAGAAATCATTGTTTCTACTTAACCCCGCAGATACTACTGTGGCCTCTATATGTATGAAGTGGGGATGCAACTGAGGTCAGTGTTCCACAAGGAGAGTATCTACATGGCTGGGGCTTCATCCGCTCTGTTTTCAGGATTCATGTAGGGCTAGAGGTTTTGGCTATAGAGGTGGAACAGGTTTCATAAATTACATCTTTGATGTCTGTCTCTTTGATGTCTGTCTCTACTTAGATGGACTTTCTAGTTGATGGTATGATTTGTACTTCTTAGAGTAGGGCTGGCAGCTCCAAGGGCCATGTGGTCACCTGATAATAAATCTGCATGGTCGGTTGTCAAATGGACTTTGAGAAAGGATTACTGGATGGGAAAGATGGATGCAACAGTTTCCCCTCCAATCTCTTCTCTGAATAGATAGCCACTTCTTGCTGTGGTGCACGTAATCCAAATAAATTTGATAGAAAAAATGTATAAAGTAGAGCTTAATTTAAGTGAGAGCCAGAAACAGAGAGGATAAGAGTTAAACTTATGTTTATGAAACGCAATTTTTTTCTGAATTCAGAGACAAACTCAAGGCATGAAAATGGTGCTATCCTTCAGCAAGGAAGGTGGGGGATGGGGACTGGGGGTGTGGGGTGGGGAACTGAAGAAATGCATTGCAACTAGAATGGCAAAAAGAAGCTAATGAGTTACAGCTGTATTTAAACAAAAAAAAAAAACTCTCAGGTTTTGAAAATTAGCTAGTGATGGATGGATGGAGGCTGTGACAATTGATATAGCAGTGGTGCCAAGCGAAACACATTTGTTACCAACCGGGAATAAAATATATGCTACTGAAATGCTTTAGCACAGCTTGGAGCTTAATATAAATAAAGTCTATTTTTAAATTATGCCATCAGTCATTCCCAAGAAACAATTTCATTCTCTTTGATTTTTTTTCCCCTTCTGCATCAATTTGTGCATAAATACATGTTTCTGTATTATGTTTGGATAACGAATTACAGTCAAACTTAATAACCTCTTACATCCTGGCTGAGGAGGCACTATATTCAGGGGTATGCCTTCATTTTTCATTGAGCATTCAGATGATCAAACTGTCTTAAAGTGTTTAAAATGTCACTATCTCATTTACTGTGGATTATCAGTAACAGTCCTAATAATCTTTCAGTGTAGAAGCACCTAGAAAAACTCCAGTCATAGCCCAGCAGCGCTGTCAGGCATGGGTAAATGTGGTACAAGATTGTAGTTGTCCTAGAGAGCTCACGATATAAGCTTCAATCCTGTGGTGCCCTTTTTTAGTAAACTTTGCCTTTTTTTTTTTTAAATAAAGGGACATCTTTTCTGCTATTTTGTAGTAGTCTTCTCCCTCCTACCTCCCAGTGAGAACAGGATCAAATGAGACTAAATCTAGTGCTGTCAGATCGTGTATTTCATCAATGTTTCACCTCAATTTGAATTTAACTCCTGGTTAGCGCTCTGTGATTTGAGAAGATGAATATACGAGGCTGAAACCAATTAAGAAACATGCTCAATCTCCAGGGCTTTGGAGAGAGAGACATAGGAGACAGGAAGGAAGAGAGAGCCTTTATTCCTGTGCTACTTTTCTGTACTTCTCACAGACAAAATAAACCAAATGAAAGTAGTAAAGTAACTTAAATCTGACTCTAGTTGTTTAATAACAGATTGTATTTGTGAAGTACTAGGAGACCTCTAGTTTGTCTGATATTTCTAGTGTAAGTGTAAAAATCATAAGCAAAACAATAAAAATGACTGTGGCCATTTCAGAAGCTTTATAAATCTTACTCCATGACTGATTTCTGTGTGCCCAGCAGCCATGACCTCTATCTGTTGATCAACATATGTTGAATTTAAATGGATAGATAAAAGCTCACAATACTGCACACCTCTCTCATCCAGCGAGTAAAACTTCATGGGGAATGCTGTCAACAATACCTGTCTGTCGAAGGCTGTTAAAATGGTACCAGTGGAATTTCTCAAAGAAATGCCTTAGCAACATGAATGGGTCTTATGCCCAGCAGAAACTTCAAACAAATTGCTAATAGGTGGGTAGAAAGCTTTCAAGAGGTATGCCTTAGCTTAGTCTACGATAAAATTTTATATTACTTAAACTTTATTTTTTCTTTGAACAGGGTTATTTTCTGATTAGGCCTTTGGATTGCTCATTTACATTTATGAAAGGACACTGCTATAATAATAAATATCACCTCTTTTTTTTCCCCACTCTAGAATTTACTTAGCAAGAAAATCAAAGGTAATATCCCTTTTTAAACAAAAGGATCATGTCAAATGACTGTGTGAATGTAGAACTGGATATTGTGTTGGCTCAAGATCATGGGAACACTGCAGGCCTAACTCATTCACCATTATCTGAGCTGTTTAATGGAAGTCAATTTGGAACAATTACATAAATTAAAAATGGGATCTCTGACATTGGAGAAGATGCAGAGAATGATGTCTCTAGTGTGGTTAAACAAATGTTTCTTCTCAAGGCATATATGAACTTACAGAGCTAAAGAAATTGGATGGATATGACAGAAAAATATTGGTAGCATGGAAGTATCTAAATTTAGAGAAGTTCCATTAGAGGTTTTTGTTACTCTTCAAGTAAAAACGTGAGGGGTGGGTGGGTGCCCTCAGCCACATGCAGCTTAGATCATTGCAAGCTCTCAAGAGTGTCTGCATGTCAGCAGTTCCCTGACCACTCTATCTAAAGCTCAGTGGAACCAAGTATGTGGCATGGGGAAAGTCCAAATTTATAGTCATATTCTGCCAGCGTTCATCCTTCGTGGTAATACTTAAATTGATCTGCTGTATTAATATCACAGCTGGTTCACAACTGGAATATAAAAAAATAGCTGTTTCACCTGGAAGAGTTAGAAGGGAAAGAGGAATAAAACATCATATAATTCAGTGTTTATAACAAAAACAAAGACTAGTCTAGAACACTAGTGAGCAGAGTAAGAAGTATTATATTACCTCCTAGCCCTTGTGCTTTGGTCGTCTTCAGAGGAGAGATTTTAGAGGCTTGGAGTGCTTTGGAATAGAGAATAGGAACTTTGCCACCAAATAACAAGCTAAGTAATGAGAGAATATTATAGACTTATGACTGATAAAAAGGTTGAAACCAATTCTGGCATTCTTTTTGACTCTGAAGCCAGGGCGTGCATTTCTGTTTTTTGTTGCTGTTGGGTTTTTGTGTTTTTGTGGTGTAGGGTTTCTTTTTTTTTTTTTTCAGAACACTTTTAATCCAGTGTGTGAGCCAATTCATATAGACAGGTTTGGAACTACAGATGCAGAAAAGAAGCACAAAATGTCAGAAGCTTAAACTTTCATAAAGGTTGACAAGACAGAAAGGAAAATGCAGTTGATAAGGGCAACAATATTGAAAGGGAACCTTTTAAAGCAAAGATTTCCCTAAACTTAGTTCAGTGATACAGAGTTGAATTTTATAAAAATAAAAAAAAAAATCATATAATGAATAAATCTGTCTTAAAGGAACAAAAAGGCTATTTTTTCCTACATGTAAGAGCCGGTAAACATTTGCACTTGAATATTTTCATGCTCACTTTGAGTGATTTATACATAAAGGCATTACAATTATGTTAGCCTTCAAGGGTTCAGGTTTCTAAATGCCATTTTCTTTTCTAGAGTAAGGAAGTGCACGCAAGGATTTCTTGTTATTTACTGCTTTTAGTTGGAATGCAAGATGTATCTCGTTATATTACCTGTAAGTGCCACCTGAGATTATCCATTCTTTTCTAGTTTTTATTTAATCTAATTAATCTCATTTATATGGTATACATTATTACGAACCTTTGTCCCAGACATGTCTGAGTGGTCAGTTCACCTTCACTTTTGCAGATTGGTTAGTATTTTTCTGTTGCTGTTACTGACCTCACAGGAAATGAAATACCGAACGCTTGGACTGAAGGCAGTATTTCACAATCACATGTCATTTTTGTAGTGTATGGATTCTCCATTAAACTGTTTGTTTTTTTTTAAATGATCATAAGTTGCAGAATTGTAAGTTCAGAACTGTTGCCTTCATAGATACAGACAAAAGGATATTCCTGGTGGTCCCTCTGACTTAAATAAAAAGTATTAAGTAGGCAAATAGGGGTTGCCTAGTCATAGTAGTATCCCTAGCAGGTCTGGAGATTTTTCTGCCCAGTACTTCCAGAAGTCCTGCATATTTATTTGACTTTCTTTTCATTCTCCTGGCATATATTATTAATTACTTACAATGGAAAGACCTTTTGAAGACGTTTGCATATTATTATAAGGTTGGCTTTGTGACCCTTTTTAGGGGGTATGCATTCTGACAACAGTTACAATGTTTTGCAGGAGGACCCTGAGCTTGTTCTAGGCCATGAAACTTCTTACTGGGTGATCATTCTGTGACCTAGAGCTCCCTTGAGAGTAACAGGTGCTGTGCTCAGCCTCCATAATGAAAAAGATGCTGAAGAAGTAATTGTCTACAAAAACTTAGTAAGCCTGATCCTGAAGTCTGCTACACTGAAATACAGAAGATGTGAAGTACAGTCCCTGAAGTAAGTTTAGTGCTCCTTGATTTGAGATCTTAGAAGCAAGTAACCTCCTGTTCACCATCACAGGATGTGAATTCTAAAGATAATTGCAGGTACCTGCCTGTTACACGTCAACTCTTCCTGGCTATGAAAGGCCAGTACTTTTTTAGGATATCCAGGTCTATATCTCCTAAGTTTTCTATCCCTTCACAGATGAGAGGGGCTATGATGGGTCTTGCGTTGCAAACTTGTGAGCAACAATACATAAGCTTTGTTCCGTGTTAGAATAAAGGCTGGTAATTCATAATGATGAATTGTTCATTTTTTGGCATGACAAATATTTTGGGGCTGACAGAACAGACTGCTAATGTGCTCAACACAATAAGAGAATTGCCTCACTTGAGATGAACTCAAAAAAGCTTTCTTAGTTTTCTAACAATTTCATCATGTTAATTATCTTCTTTGAAGCATCTTCCTTGGGAATCAAGTTTCCACAAGATTTACAGAGATGCTACAAGCACAGCTCACTAGCTGGGACCCAAAGTTCAGTGTAACAGGAAGCTATGAGAGACATCTTTGCTTTGCACGTGGAATATATTTTAATCATGTACACTTTTATTACAAGAAAACTTGGTTTGAATTCCTACAGTACAAAAAACATTCCACATAACTCCAAGTTATAGCAAAGAGGATTATAAGTTGAAAAGATATCTGATATCTGCAGGTAATAAAGCTAACTATTTGGGGCCTGAGGGTTTTTTGTTTGAGCAATTATTCATTTGGCCTAGCCTGGGAAAACCATTAATCATAATGACCGTTTTAAAGTGCTCCCTTTCCTTCATGGGCTGGACCACAGAGGTCATCATCTAGTCATTCCGGTCAAGAGAAAGGTCACACGTCTCCTCGTGCTTGACTACTGGCCCAGTGTGTGAGATGACATGGGGTTAACAAACAGCCCCTCTTCTCCTAATTATAGGAAGCACGGCAAGCTTGTACCCATGGACAAGGTTCAGACTTGAAGGAACATACAGGTGGTGGTTGGGCCAGTGGTTAAAAGCTGAAACAACAATGTAAGCCAAATCAGTTTCACTCTCACCAGAATGAACCCATTTCAAGTGGTTTTGCAAGGGAGGGTTTTGCAAGGGAGTTTTCTAAACAACGTATTATTTGAAGTAGTTGCTTCATCTTTGGTGATAATACAGTACAGGGAGAAACTTCTCATTGCAATTCGTATTGCAAATATTTTTGTTTTTGTAGTTTGTTTTGAGACTTTGATCCCTTGAAGATTTAAATATATTATTTAAATACTTTGCTAAAACATGCCATTGAAAATGCTTCTGTTTTTTACACATATATGCATATAATCAAATGTGGTGTATTCATATTAATATCTTTAAAACAAATCTGTTTGATTTCAGTAATAGACATTAAAAGGGGATATTAGTCATGCAGTATCGATGAATATACAAAAAGTAATTTATCATAGGCATAATTTTAAAGAAAAATCTAAATATAGTTTGTTTATGAACATGTATATGGGATTCATGACTTCATATTGGTTTTGTTTAAGCTTCTGACTGATAGAAGAGCATGGTGGGAGTAAAAAAACTCAACAGTTTGAGTCATCTTTGCAGGGATGATTAGATGGTCTTTAATTCCCTGTACCATATGCATGCCTACCATCAATTTCTAGGAACTTAGCTTTCTAACAAACATTCATAACTTTTATGGTCAAATCCTGAGCCAAGTAACATGGGAGCTTGAAACTCAAGTGTTAAAAACTTTGTGTAAATGTTGGAAACGTTAAACACCATAAAACTGTATCTGACTGCCTTGTGTTAAGTGTGCTGTGCTGTTCATGTACAGAAGGGCATCTTGATGTGACATCTGAAGTGCTGTCAATGTGTAGGTGGACAGCACTAATTCCGCCACCTATTGCCAGTCCTCCTGTCCACGTGGCTGGTCCCAAACACAACCTGCCTAGGGTCTGAAGCAGGAGCTGGCTACCTGCTTACAGTGCCAGGGCACCGTACGCTGCTGGCTCTCATCCTGCAGCTCCACTGTTGCGTGCAGTTTCATTTACTTGGCTTTTCATTTTATTCCCTTTACAGCAGTTGGCTGCAAGTTAATACTGAATTGCAGTTTGTTATACTCGTTGGGGAACTCACACAGTATCTTGTCGCTTGTAAATTGCCTCAGCATGATGCAAGTTGTCATTTCAAATGAGATTTTTTTTTCTGACAGAGAGGACCTGCATGGATTAAGCTTTCTTTTATTGCCTTGAGAAACTTATAAAGCCTTTTTTCCTGCACTCTACCTTGCCAGCCTCTGCAAGGCAGAAACACATTTTGCAGGAAAATGGACTGCAGAGGGATGTGAGATATTGGGTGTTTTGAAGCATAAAATAGATTTGCCATGATGTATCTATGCTAATGTATATTTGTGTGTGTATATATGTGCATGTGTTTTAGAATTGGTATATTTCCATCTTTTAATAAACATGCAAACTTATGAATTATATTTTACCTCCTTTCTGATGCAACTGTTTAAAGATGCTTGCATAATGCAGTTATACTAACTGGCCTGACTGTTTTTCACTTGACATGTTTGTAGTTCTGAGAAGTAATTAGTACTCTTTGTAATCTAGTGAAGCCAGCACAAGTCAGAAGAACAATGAATACGTGAAAGTGATTTGTACTTAATCTTGTGATGTAAGTTTTATGCAGATACATTAGACCCAGACTTCTAGCCAATAAATGGCAATTTTTCATCTGCGCTTTACAGAAAAGTTAATGATTCTGCACATTGAATACAAGTTTCTTCCACTGCAGAAGAAATAAATTTTTGAAAGGTTGGGTATTTTCTGAAGGAAGCAAGTAGGTATTAACCTGACTTAAGATATAAGGTAGTCGTTGGTCTTAATACTTAAATGTGACAGAACATATTGGGAATTTTTTCAATCCAAGTATAAACTTTGTGGTTTAGGACTATCATTAGCATTGACGGGATGCTGTAGATGCAAAGTGTGTTTAAAGAATTAGGAGGGTGAGCCTTCAGTTTTCTTGCAGGCTAATTAGTTGCCTTGTGGTTAATGGTTTTCAGTAAACTTTCCCTCTGAGTAATCCCATAACATCCTTTTACAGATGTGCATCTCAATCAAAATTCCAAATCTGTTTAGAACTGAGTTGTTGCTATTTTGATGTCTTCTTTAAGAGAAGTCATGAAGCAGTACTGTTGTACTTACCACGCCCAAAATATCCAGACTCATCAACTACAATTTCTCTTTGTATGAAATAATACTACTAATAAAATATACTTCATAGTCCATGATATATCAAGTGAGCTTGGTTTATTCCTCAAACTGAGGTGCATGGGTTACTCTGTGCTGTGCTTTGACTTTGGGCTTTGTTTTGTGATCTTTAATTTTGTAGCTCTCCCTCCTTACCAGTCTGCTACTTATAGCTTCTCTTTTCCTTCTGCTGCTGTTTTTCCTGCAAATTGTTCCTGACCACATTCCCTGTCCATCAGTACAGGGAATTCTGTAGTATTTTAATGCCCCTTCAGTTCAAAGTTTCCCATTTGAAACGCTTCCATCTATTCAGAAGCATTTTATTTGCAAAGACCCTGAGTTCAGTAATTCTGTAACTCTACAGCCTAAGGGTTTTGCCTGTTGTTTTCTTACTCATGAATGGGTTATGTGTTTACAAAGCTGTTTTTACTTCTGTGTTCTTAAGGACTCATAATCAGACTTCAAATCACATATTCCGTCCCACCCCTCCCATCCCCCCCCGGCAGTGGGACTACCTAAGTTAGAGTGCAATCAAAATATTTTATATAAGGCTTAGGTTATACCTAAGCCACACAAAAGATGACTAAGATTGCTTGAAATCTACCAACCAGTACATGTGATGAGTACAGCGATCCATGCTGGTCTTTTGCGTAACTTCAGTCATAAATAAGTGGATAAGTACCCTTGATACCTAGCTCTTCAATACTAGTGCGTTGTCTCTTGTTTCCTCCTTCTCCCCCTTCTCCCTTTAGTCTCTTCTCTATCTCCTTCTCCAGGCTTCTTCAGTAAACAGGGCCATCCTACATGCTGTGCCTGCCATGTTTCTTTTTCTTCAGAAGAGATGAGAATGGTACCACTCCAGGACTTGTTAAATGTTACCATCTCTTCCATACTGTTGTCCCTCTCAAACTGTTTCTCTGCTCTCCAGGTCGACTTGTTCCTATCTCCTAAGAGCAGTAGTCTTTTTTGCTTCTCCATGTATAGTGGTAACTCTCTGCTAATACTCACTAACAGATCCTATGTCCTCCAGCTGCTTCGAATTGCCAAACACCTCAATTGTGCTTAAATGCCTTCTTCTGTAGGGAAAATCATGCTGCAAACAAATTGCAAACCCTGTTCTCTTTTGCATACAGATTTTGGAAGACTTGTACATTCTCATTACATATTGTGAGAGACAGCTAGGAAGTCTAGATAACGCCTTTTTACCAAAACATTCTTATACTAGCATGCAGCTAAGTGTGTGCACGAGTAAATCCACGGTTTAAAAAGAACAGAATTCCTAGATAAGTATCTTGAAATGAATGCCATTTATTAAAACAGACCTTTGAGATCAGAGTGCAATTAAAAAGTGTAAGTATTTTTTAAATATCTATTCGTAACTGGATATACAGCCTTCCATTCCTGGGTCACCAGTTCAAATCTATCCCAGGTCAGTAGTCACTGAATCCTGGTAGCATCCAACAGCTGGTGGTTTATGTGAAACGAGTAGCCTGTCTTACTTCAGTTTGTAGTGAACAGGTGTCCACACTGCAAAAAAGCTACTACTAGAATTGTTAGCTTAGCTGGCAATCTTTTTGTGGAAGCAAAAATCTGGGTCGCTGTAGAATGAAAGTGCCCCACTTGAAAGGATTTCTTCAAATTGGTGAAATTAGACTGGAAATATAGGGAGCTGGAACACTTAATATGGTAGCCAAGAGCATTGGGCAAGAAACAATCAAATGTCATTGTAAAAAGGAGATGGTAAGATGACAGCCTAAGAATCTAAAAATCAGAAAGCACCTATTGTCAGCATTTGGATTTTTTATATTGTACAACTTTGCTATCAAAACTGTAAATAAATAAATAAGCTAATAAATTAAAAAACAAGTCTCTTGTTCTGTAACTCTCATCTTATATTGTCTCCCTCATCACTTTTCATGGTTCCAGTCTTCCCTAGAAGAGGGAATGCTGGCCCTATGATGGTATTTGAGCATGCTGAAGAGCAGGTACAGAACATTAAAACTGATGTTTTTCAGCAGATAAGCACCCTGCCTGTAAGCGAGGGAGTCTTCAGCAGATGAGAAGGTGAAAAATTAGAAATGAAAGTCCTTAGTTGTAGTAGTTGTAGAGATGGATAGTTTAAGACTTTTTGCTTTAATGCCTCCCTGACTCCCTAATGTGATATATGGCCTGTGAGTTTTTTGGGAAGCTGCTCTTCCCATGGAGCTCCCGTACCTGTGAAGAACTTCGTTCTGCTCCCATTGTATTGCCTCATAGCAACAACTGAGTTCTGGTCCCTGTTGGAGAGCAGGGGGCTGGAGAGGAGCACACTCAGGCATAGCAAGGCCTTTCCAACCTTTCGAGGCTGGGCCACTGCAGGCTTCCAGCAGGCACCGCATGCCTTTGCCTGTCCCGAGTACGTGGCCGTGGTGCCTTCCACGGCAGGGTTGGTGCACTCGGGGAAATGAAGAATGTCATCAGGACATGCAGTAGAAGGTGGCCTCACAAGGGCACAATGTTACACAGTTTTTCTTCAGCCTAACAGGTGGCTTGTCAACATAACTGTAATTTTATATAGAGGTATTCAAAAGCTTTAGAGACATAGACTGTGGCATTTCAGTTATGTCCATGCCTTTGATACTGGTGCTAGAGTGCTGGGAATGGTATGGCACTATTTAAACTCGGTGTATGTCAGCGTTGGCCCCATGGTTGTGCGCCTGGTGCCAGCTTGATACTT
The DNA here is from genome assembly GCF_013377495.2 of Cygnus atratus. Classification (NCBI taxonomy): domain Eukaryota; kingdom Metazoa; phylum Chordata; class Aves; order Anseriformes; family Anatidae; genus Cygnus; species Cygnus atratus. The sequence goes on from NC_066365.1 coordinate 4,382,369, forward strand.
GCTTGTGTCAATGACTGTTCACGCTGTGCATGTAAAAGGCAGCTGGAGTAGTAAAGCTTGGGTTTCGCAGGTTTGTTGTTAATATGGATAAGCACCGTGTTACAAACATCGCAGTTCAAGAAAGAAAAATGTCTCCTTACTAATGCATAACGTTCCGTAGGTTGAACAAATGAGCTTAATAAGGCAGATAATTGTGCGTGGTTTAAAGCATCGAGTTTGCTAATGGTTCTGGTCCATGCGGATTACATGCATGCCTGTTCTATTTTTGCTGTCTCAAGAACAGCTACAATACATTCGCTGCTACCTTTTGCTTTGAAAAGTGGCCGAAGGAGTATTTTTAGGCCCCTATAGATTAAAACCAACTAACTTGAAATCATTAAGACTTGTTTAAAAAGAATATACTTTTTGCATTCTAACAAGTGTTTTGTCTTATTTAGACTGAGTAGCTGTACTAATTTTCTCGAATTGTATATGTGAAGGAAGAGGAACAGTTACGGACATGTATTTTTGCTTCTGCTACGTTTTCACTTCCATGAATGCATCAGGGATCCTTGACATGTTTAAAGTCCACTTACATCTCTGTAAAAGGAGTTAATTAGCCATGAGCCTGATGTTCCTTCCTTTAAGTTGAAAAGAATTCTTGTTTTTTTTCTTTTTGCTGGTGATGTCAGAGGCACTTGATACGGGTTGTGCTTCTGTACCTTTTTTTTGCAAAGAAGAAACTGAGGCTTGAATGAATTTCAATCTCTCCATCAGCCTAAAATAAAATCTTTGTGTTCATTTATGACTTCTTGCAGTAGGTGAAAATGAAAGAGAAACAAACTTGGAGAACTACTCATCATTACTTCACCAATATTTGGCAAAACATATTTACTTGTGTGTTTTAGGCTGATAAATTTTTCTTCATTTAAATTTGAAGTGTGAAATGCCTTGTTTGGTTGAAGTTCCCTTAATGACATTAATTCCCTTAAAATTTTGGGATGTACTCTGAGATGTCATATCGTTCTTGAACCATTAAAATTGCATTGCAGAGGAGAGAATCTTATATGGTAACTTTTAGCTGTACTAACACCAGATTGACTACTGTTTTTTCTTTTTCATTTCAGTGACTCTAAATTAACAGTCCCTAATGCCCAGTCTTTATTTCACTTGCACTTAAACTTTTTTTTTTTTTCTGGGTTGCTGATGGTCTGCTGTGTACTCAATAGTTGTTTCTTCCCTTTTTCCTTGCAGCCTCTCTTTTTTGATGCGTTGGTAGCTGTAAGAAAAAGAGAGGAGTGACTGCTCACATCTTCTCTGGTGATGGTTGTAGCACCAAGAGCAGGGGGTGGCATGAGAAACACCACTGTCTTGGAAAGGGAATAAAACCCAAACACCTACTAGTTGTCAAGTCGAGTTTGAGAGGAGGAAAAGATGGGGCTTTATGTGGATAAACTAAAAGAAGGACAGGTAATGTAGGAAGTAGAGCAGGGTGAGGGTATGTGAATGTAGTCAGAAAAGATGATCTTCCCCACTGACTCAAGACACCAGGGACATCATGATTTTCCTTCCTATCTGTTTAAAGCAACCTATTAAAGAGCAGACACACAAAAAGGGAAGATAGGTGAGCACTTTAAGCCTGCGTGGCAGAGCAGTGCTCTCTCCCACCAGAGCCACAAGATTCTGTACTTTTAAGTCAGCAATCAGAGATCTATGTTAATATAAGAAGTTAAAAAACGTCAGTTGACTAATTTGGTCATACAGGAGCAGAGTTGTCATTTCCTATGCCTAGGAAATGAAGTGCGTATGATATGAAATGCATAGGTCTTTAAATGGGATAGACACGATTGTAATAAATGGTCAGATCTGGAATTTCTGATGCTACTCAAATAAGAAAGAAGCAAGAGAAATGCTGGCATTTCAGGCAAATATGGGGAATGTATGATCTGTTGTAGTTTACGTTCACTGACTGGTCGAATTGATGTTTTCCCTCACAAAAGGGAAAATTGTGTTTGGATATTCATCATCTGCTAGCCAGAGGTGTAATACTTGAAGGTTGCTTCAGTTTTACTGAAAGCAGAAATCTGCTGTGGTGAAAAGCTGTGAACTCTGTAACAAAAATAAATAAATAAATAAAATTGCTGACATTGTGGTATAGCAGTTTCTAGAGAAAAAGACTCCAGTCACAATCTAAGAATAGATTGAGGATTATGCATTCACCATTTATCTAGGAGTTGATAGAAGGTTTTATTCATTGACTATTACTACAGCGTGTGCAACTACTGTAGGAAATAATTTACTGATACTAGAGTAGTCAGGAAAGATTGAAAAAGGAAAAATAGTTATCTGTGAGATTTATCAGAGTACATCAGGATTTCAGTGGTTGCCTAAGACTGTGCTGTAATAGGAGGTTTGTTTTCAGGCCTAGCCTTCTCACTGCACTGTGTTAGAGAACACTTAAATAACTTGTTCCCCTGACAAGGCCCACATGCCTTCAAGGAGACATTTTATGTTTTATTGACAGTTTATATGCTTTTGTTTTGAAGACAAGAAAAGATACAGACAGGACTTTGCCTAGTGTTCCTAAAATCATGGCTAATGATGCAGATAATTGCCTGCCTGATCCGCTCAGACTCATTAGAATAATCTGTAGGAGCTGTTTGTGTCTTATGATATATTTCTAAGGCTACCTTCAGAAATAATGACTCGTTGTGCTTACAGCAGTTAGCAATGCCTTTTATTCAATCAAAACTGTCTTCCTTTGTGCATCAAATCTAACGTACTGAAGATTATCACAAATTCTTACTCTACCACAGAGTAATAAACAGCAACCAGAAAAGTAACCCTATATTTCCTTGATATCTGATTAAGGATGTGCATTTCCTTGATATCACGAAGGACCTGTGTAAAACTTTAATGATGGTTAAAAAGGTAATATCTAATATGCATGCATGCCATTCAACTCCCCCCACCTGCAACAGTTCTTTAACCTTACATATCTTCCTTAGTGAATGTAGGAAAGGGAGTTTACTTTTATTTTGTGTGTTGGGTTCAGTGTCCATGTCTGAAAAAATGTAAACTAAAACAAACAGACAACAAAAACCACAAATAGTATTGAGCATATCTTCACCTTTTCTGTGACAGTTACATATTTGGCATTTCCTGTAGACTGTCCTGCTTAGTACCATTGCTCACAATCTGTCAGTCACACAGACTAACCTCAGCTGAGATTTACAGTCGATTACATTGCCATAGAACTACCGTAAAAAATGCTTAATATATGATCACTGGAAGTAAGTACATCCTATCCAACTCTTTAAGAAAAAAACATGCCTTTAACTTGATACTATCTTCGTTAATTGTCACAATTAATTTAGCAGATAATGATGTTCTTAGAACTTATATACATATATATTTCCAAAATACTCTTTAAAATGTGGATTTTATTTTTGTCCTTTTAAAGATTAGTGTGCTAATTGGGTAGAAGCTGTTTCATATTCTTAGAAGATTCCTTCTTGAATTATATAATTTCATGGTATTTTAAAGGTATAGCAAATACTAAGCAAATGATAGCTTTTTCCTTACCTGAGTGAAGATGATGATTTGCAATTTTTTATGCAATCGGTTGATATACACTACCCTATATTGAACATTACGTGGATGAAAAATTACAGTGTGGAGAGGGAGGACAGAGGATGATCATGTCATCACAACTCCTAGCATCTGATGGATGGTTTTAAATGCACAGTCTAGAGGCTAACATATTTAAGAATTAATTGAGAATGGGCAGAACCTGGATGGGATGTTATCTTCTACTTCATCCACAGACCTCTGGAGGTTCTTGAAAACTTAGTCATTAGGTAATTAATTTTGTGGTATTGGTGGGCTAGCCACTGAAATTTTCAGGGTGCATGACTATACCATTCTCAGATATAGTCAGGTTCTTGGTCTCGCTCATATCTGGAAAGCTAGGAAGTTCTAATATTAGACTGGTCAGTGCTGGCTTTTTCTTTTCTTTTTTTCTCTTTTTCTTTGTTTTTTTTTTTTTTTATTTAAAAACAAACAAACAAACAAACAGAAACACAAACAGGTTTCATGAACTAAAACTATGCTTAAATCCCTGTGGAAAACATGAATGAATGTTTGAAGTAGGGATTTGACTGGAAGGCCGTGAAGATATTTTTTGACTGCTGAATTACAGCAGGTAATCCATGTAAGTTTTTGAAAGATGTCGTATCTCCAGTGATTTTATCTAGTAGTAATATTTGTAGTACTAAAAATGTCATTGAAAATAATTCAAAAAGGTTAATAGAAAGTAATTTGAAAGAATATGGTTATGGATACAATGATTATAATCCTAATTTCTTCAACATGTTTCTCACTGTGTGTCTGTAGTGTAGTGTGTATTAACTTTTGCTTCTACAGTCTGGTCAGGTCATATCAGGCTTCTCTCATTGCAGCATTTTTTCCTTTTCTGTCAAGATTAATGTAAAAGAATGTATAACTGTAGTTTTTGTAAACTTTTTTTTAATTATTTTTTTTTAAACAGTATGGAGTCTGTAGTTATATGGATACTGTGCAAGATTCTGTCATGTCCTTTGAAGGCCAGGTTCATGTATCTGTGATCTGGGCATCAGCGTGGTATTGCAGGCATAGATGCATATGTTCAGCTCAATTTTCTGAAACATGTCTAAGCTTTCTGCAAAGCTGTGATACTTCACATTAGAATATAAATAAGATAAAGGTACAGTTTCGAGGTGCTTCAGGGTAGGTCACAGATGTTTGAACATCCCCAGGTGCATTGTTCCTCAACTGATTGCTGTTTAAATACTTGCAAGGCATGGTTCATTTCCTAGACTTTTTTTTTTTTTTTGTGCTCCCTTGGAGGAATGGGGAGAGCAAAGAGTCGGGGGGAAAGGTGAAGAGTCAGTGGAAATAAAGATATGTTTTAGTCTGTCCACATTTTGTCCTACGAAACCTACTTCAAAAGCTGGATCTTCAAAGGTCTTTGCTTTTATCTGGAACACACAAAGCCCTTTAAAAAGTTCCTTTATCTTTTTGTTTCACTTGACTCCTACATACTAGGCTGGCCAGCGTGCTAAATAGCAGTGTCTAAATACTTCCTTTTATGCGTCCCTAATTGCATTTTTTTTTTCAGAAGGGTCAAACTAGAGCTTGCACACTGAGCCATGGCAGTGACACCTGACAGGAGCAGCTCACTTCTGCCTGTTTTGGCCAACAGTTGGAAAAGCATCTTTTTAAACATAACCCCTGAAATATTTTTTTACTCTGAAAGTGCATCTGCTAGACATTTGTGTTTACTTTCCTGTAGGCTGTTTTCTTACCTGAAATAGAAGATAGCCTTGGTCCATTTGGTGAGACTGTATAACTTTTTTTTTTAATGGAATTTGCTGGGTGGAGGTGAGTATATGTGAGAGACAGAGACAAAGAGGGAAAAAAAAAACAGGGAAATGTAGAATGGAAGGGGTGGCAAGCGGATAGTTCCCTGAATGTTGTGAATGCTTTCAGCAAGACTCACAACCAAGAATACTTGCACCACCTTTTTTCCTATATTACTGGTATACTACCATTCTAAGTGAAGCTGCTTCAGGGTACAAAGGCATGTTGTGAGCTTATAAAGCACTGAAATAATGTCTCAAATGAATCGATTCAGAATTAAGGCTCTAGTTATTAGGCAGCTCCAGGATTGTTTAGTGGAAACCCAGCGGAGTTCCCCAGAATAGGGAAAGGGAGAGCTAAGAGCTAATCCAAATCTGGATTTTATATATGTAGCCTTTTTGTACTTCCATACATACTTGAAAATATGTTAATAAAACTAGAATAACAGCATAAAATAGCTGGGGCCAGAAGAGCAGGGGAGGGGTCAATTAAACACTTTGTTTTGATATATTCTGTTAGTCCTTACGATATTGCTCATGTCGGACCAAACTTTGCTACCAAATGCTGCTTTGCTTTTCTCTGCAGCAAGAGCACCTCTTATGAATCACAGCTGTTGAAACCAACTTTTATCATAAGTAAATTTGGTTGTACTGTTTAAAATTGATATGTAAGCCTGAATAAACTTTCTGGAGTTCTAATATTTTACTGGATTAGAATCTGTTGCTTTATAGCAGTGAAAGTAATTTATGACAGTTAAAATAAGTGATAAATGGAGGGCTGGAATGTGCAGCTTTTTCCCAGTAGGTTAAGGGTTATGCGTGGAGGTCAGACATGCTGTACAGGAAACCTTTCTGTTTCTTTAGGATGCCTTGGTGCTTCTAGTTTAAAACAAAGCAATAACCCAGAGGAGCCAGTATCTTTCGGTAGTGTAAATTTTGAGTCATGTTTTTATAGTGTTCCCCCCCCCCGACTATAAGTTGGTGCCAGTGAACTTTTCAGGAGAAGTTTTAATTTTACAGGTATTACTGCCCTTTACTGTAGATTACCCAACCTGTTGCCTCAGATAGCATCAGCAAAACTGCAAACTTTGGTTTTATGTTCTTGTCAGTTGTCACTGTAGCCTATTAGTTTCTGTTTGGGGATGTAGGGGTGAAAGATTAGAAAAGCCTCAGAAGCTTGTCCTGTGTGCTGTCTTTCTCAGACTGGATGGTTCACCAACTATTTATTGCCAGAACTTTTTTTTGTTTGTTTGTTTCCAGATCTTTTCTAAATCATTCTAGTGCTTGAATTTTTCCATTTTTGTGGGTAATAGAAATACATTCTGCATCCAGTAGTCTTTGTGCATTCAATCTTTAACATTAGGAGCTAGATAAGACTCATGGGTGAGACCGGCAGCCACAGGAGCTCCTCTTATGGACAGTTGCTTGGGGTGTTGGAGACTCTGGCTGCTTGGGCTGAATGTTTGCACCAAAGGATGGTGCCAGGAGGGTGAGCAGCCAGCTTAGCATCCTGCCCTCCCACATTGCTGCCATCCATTGGGTCACTGAGGTGGGCTGCATGCTCGTAGAAGCAAAGGTCTGGATCCTGCAGAGTGTCACATCCAGTGGTACCGTCACCTAGCTTCTGAAGGGTTATTTCAAGCCTATTCTCAGCCTGCTCTCCAGTAGTGGCAGGAGTCGGTTTTCAGACTCTAATGAAGCATGCTGAATATTGCTTCAAATGGAAACACTTCTGCTTCCAACATTTTCTTGATGGAAACTGTGTTTTTCAGGGTGACCTTTCATTTTTTCATAGAGCATAAATGCTAAGGCACCATCATTATAAGTACATACAGATTTTGCAGAGAAAAATACTTGATAAATATCTAGATGAGTGAATTTGTACGCGGTAAAGGCATTACAAAATGTCAGGCAGAATAGAAATTGCAAACGACTCTTTTTAGTGTTCAGTTTTGAAGCAGTCATTTACCTTAGTTTCTTTATTGTGATTAAATGTTTCTGACTCTAATGACTGTGTTACTTCCTAGTATCAGTAACAGAAGTAAAGCAAGACGTGGAAATATTTAATTTGAAAGTTAAATGATTTATTATATTATGGAGTTCAAAATTAGTTGCTTCAATATTTTAATAGTAAGATTGGTGGGATATCAGTTATTTCAAAATGGTGTTTGATCTGCTGTCATATATTTGCTACAATTATTAATTCATGTATTACTAGGGCTAGTGGGATTCTTTGTTCAGCTTTTAATTGTATAATGTGAAGTCTGAAGTTCAAGGAGTCTCTATTAATTTAACTTTTATCCCAGTGGAACATGATGTCTACGATATTACCAAAACAAACAGTGAGACTTATGAATTTTCCCTTAAGTTCATTATTAAAATTACTTCTTTAAATTAAGTAATTATGCAACCACATTTACATACATGGTAACTATGCTTCATAGTGAATATTTTATATGTTAACAAACATGCTTCAAAGCATGGACTGTTATCTCTCAATGCTAAGTGGGAGGAAGCATCGTGTGTGGAAGAAAATACCTTATAAAATATTTTGTAATTAAATGCTGAATAACATAATTGCTTTAAAAATGTGGGCTGAATATGACTTACTACTAAGTTCACTCTGCTCTGCAAACATAGTATTAACTACCAGCAGAATTTGGTCCAGAGTTTGTAGGTGCTCCACTGTTGTACCTGGCAATACCTGGCATTAGAATGCCTGTAGTAGTGACAGAAATTTGTCTTTTGCTTTTCATAGCTCCTAAAACAAACCTCCCAAAGATCCCATCTCATTGAATACATAATTGCCTTTGTGTTAAAGAAGAGGGAGCTGAACTGCAATAGCAACAAGTGAATTGATGAAGAGATAGGAGCTGCCTGCAGCATTAGAAACTTCTAGCTAACAGTTCTAGCTAAAGCTTTTGCAGAAGGGCACAGGCAGTGGGATTTAACAAGCTCTGGTTTATCTGGGCAGGTGTGAATGTAACTAAGGTGAGTGCCAACTGAGAACATCTCCCTCCATCTGTTCCTACAGCATATCTTTGGCTTTACTGAAAATGGAGGAAAAAAAGAGCTATAATAGGACTTGAGCATGTATGCTGAAGCGTACGGAAGTCAATAGCCATCTACTTTGTGCTTGTGCAATTCCTTGAACAGAGCTGGGTTTACATCTTTGGTTAATTGCTTTTACTGAATAAGAATGCTGATTAGCAGAACAGGTAGAACGCAGGCAGCTCCTGCCAGTCCGCCCCAGCCGCGTTGCAGGATTCCTCTGGCCAGGACTCTGAGGGAAGTTCGTCCCTCAGGCCAGCTGGTCACCGGCCTCCCTGCTCAGGCTGCCAATTAGGGTGGTGGTTTTTGTGAGGCTAGCAGGTGTTCTTGAGGACCACCAAATCATCTGGCAGAGTCTCAGGGACAGCAAAGGGTGACCATCACTGGGCGTAATCGCTATATATTTTTAGTGTTTATCCACCATAATCCAAGCTCTCTGGAGAATGTTTTTAATTGATACAATGAAATGTTACAGTTGGCTATATATTTCTGGGTAAAAACTATAAGGCTGAACTAGTGTGACAGAGAAGTCCTGTTTGTAAGCAGTTCTTCCCATGACACTCATGGCAGAAGTAACACTTACCAGGAATGCCAAATAATCATGAAAGGCTAGTTTGTCACAGCCTTGTTTCTCCTAGTTCCACTCATGAGTTTCCTTGGTACGTACTGTCCCCAGAAATGAACATAAGCATATACAGGCAACCCAAAGAGATTCAGCCAAATGAACTGTAGGCATGAGTAGGAAAAAACGTGCCATGAGTGTGCCTCATCACACTTCTGCAGCTGTAGAGGAGTCTTCACTTGGGCCTCAGGTACCTGCAAATCTCCTGCCTGGCATGGTTGATCGTATGAAATGGTATAGTAGGAATGGAAGCTAAAATGTCCCCTGTGTTTCTGCAGTTTAGTGAGATTTCACTGTGTGGCCAAGTTCCATTCAAAAACTGAATTAGTTAATAACTAAGTTGCTACTAACAGTTTTGGGTGCTACCTCATTAATCCACAGCTGTCTGATAGGAAAATGACAAAGTATGTTGAATGATGCTGGTTTATGTGACTGTGAAGTCATTTAGAAGTAAGCCTAATAATGCCTGGTAGAAGTAGTGGAACAGTGCATGGCTTAGAAAACAGCTGGTACCAAGCTCCTGCTTTGGCATTTCCAACTCTAGTAATCTGGTTCAAGGGGCTTTGCCCACTGCCCTCTGTATGCCACTCAAAAAACACTTGGTTTTGGAAAATCAGTCCCATCCTTCTAGGAAGGAAACAGCATCGGCTTGATTTTACCTACCCTGAAAGTCAATGTAGTAATGCCTGTTGCATGGAACTGGGATATCACCATCATTTATTATTATATTATTTATTATTATTATATATATATATATATATATATATATAAAATTAATCATATATTATTGCTTTGAGATCCATGGAAGTAATATATACTGTATAATGGTATATTGTTTCTAGTGAATATTAATATAATCATTTATGTATTTTTTCATGACTTCAGCATACTGCCAAGTTCACTAGTGGGGAAGTTTAGCATAGATTTACAAAAGTATTTTTTTTTTAGTTTTATTCCATTTCCCCTGCTCATTCTCTTTTTTTTTTTTTGAGCTAAATTATTTCTCATGCATACTGTTTAAAATAAACTAGAAAGTTGCAAAGATGTTTTTTCAAGTACGTATATTTATCTTTTCCCCAAACAAAGTACAGTTTCATAGTTTTTATCACTTGTGGCTATTATCCCACGTATAAAGATTGGGTCATAATTCTTTGAGTACTATGAAAATGGGATTTTTAGGCATTTCAGGAAACCCCTTAGGAGGTATTACTTGATTAACTGAGTTGAGGAGAGCTGCCAAAGACTTTTGAAACTCAAGAAGCCTAATAATTTTTAATTTTAAGAACCACACTGGGGTAAGCCAATTTTCAGACTAATCACAGTAAGATTGATCTTGAAATATTTAGTTATTATCTTGATGGTCTATGAATGAACCTTTGTGTTTCACACCTTCATATTAAGCTCTATTTCAAGATGACCAGAGACTATATTTCATCTTTCCCACCAGAACTCAGGAGATTGCAAATTATGTATAGGTATATATCTATATAGAGAGATATAGTTATAACTAAATGGAGTGGCAATGCTTTTATTACAAACCTTTATCTAGTGGCTCACTATACCTCTATTTCAGATTTATAATAGCTAAAAGTTATGTGTAGGTATGGTCACTAAGCAGTAGTTTGATATCCATATGCTATACACTGCAAGAGTTAGTGGGGGGAAAGAATGTTTTGACTGGAGTGTGCAGTGAAAATGCTGAACTTTAAGCTCAGTGTTTAAAAAATAGAAAGCCTGTTCAGTTGGACAAGCCACATGTGGCTAGGAAACAGCAGGTCCCCATGCTGGAGAAGACTAATGTTGAAATGATCAAGGCCTACCTAGGACTATTAAGGTAGACTTACAAAGTCAAAGAAGGTGCCATAGCTTGCTGATGTTATGTTTTAACAATATATAAATATGTTCATTCTCTCTCACTTCTTTCCCTTGTCTTTTGCAATTTGGGTGGACTGGGAAAGCTTCTCAAAACAGCAGTCTGCTCTTACTTCAGCACAGGAAGGATGTACTTTGTTCAGGTGCATTAGCTGAATCAAATTTAGTCATTGACTCAAAGACAGTGAGACAGGTGAAGGTTCATTGCCCAAACATTATTTCTTCCTGTGGAGGTGTTCTGTTCTGCCCAGTCTGAGCAATCAGTACTGCCATGCTCTCTGAGTTAAATCTACCTTGGATAAATCCATGTAAGTCACAATCACTGCTGTGTATTCAGGTTGTATGGGTCCCTTATGTTCACATTTTAAGCTTCAACATTCACCATTTTAAGCAGAAAGCATGTCATCTACATATGTCCTACTATATTTTTTCAACATCATTTTTAACAAGAAATGCTATCTGTTACTATCTACATTAAACCCAGTTCAGCTACTCAGGCTGCATGGTATAAACTGGATTACGTTTGATCCCTCTGGGTTGCAGCCCTTCTCGAATCTTGCCTTCCACCTGTGCCACAAAATAGCTGCAGAGACAGCATCAGAAAGTTGAAAAAGAGACTTGATCTGAACAGTCTATCCCATGTTATTCACACAATATTATGAGGTAAGCATATCGCTGTGTTTTTTGTTTATGAACTTTTTCCCTTTAGTGGGAGACTTTAGCTAGAAACAGTTAAGAGAAAATGAGTTTAAATAGTCAATGTAATAGACATGACAATTGCAGAAGAGCATTAAGGGATCAGGATTATGTTAAAAGTCACAGCTTTATGAAGTTCTAAATTTTTGATTGTGTTCAAAATAACACACCTTTTCTTCTTGGATATATCGTAGCAAAGTGATGTTCTGACCTCTGAGCCCTGAGTCCTCAGAAGACTGTTTAATTTGCTGGCTATTATATCCTTCTTTTCATTCTTCTCATACAGAAGATTGTTGTGGGAAACATCAAACTCTCTTTAGATCAAGCTACTGATCTGAAAAGTGAACATAAAGCCTTCTGTAAACAAATAAAAGGAAAAGGCCAAATAACTTTCTTAAGCAAATAATCCCACTGATTTTTATTAAGAGGGCACAAGTATAGAGACAATACTATTACTATTTTTTCGTGGTTAGAATTTTTTACCATAGGCTTATGAAAGATGTGCAAAGACAAACTTGCTCTAGATTGCCTATTATTTTTTAATATTTCTGTTATCTTCATACAAATCTATTTGCAAGTATGCCAGCCTTTCATAGCAATACAGTATTTTCAGTTACCTAACAAAATGCCTCTCTTTGATTGTCTCTAATTGCTTTACAAACAGTCCATGAATTTAGGCTCATTTTATTCTGAAGTGTACTTTCAGTGCATTTAAAAAGCATAGGTTTAATTTGTCATGATCGTATGGTTCATTATGGTCTACTAGCATGAACTGATGTATAAACAGACATCTGGAATTCCCAGACTAATTCTTCCTTTAGGAAAACACTGAATTATATATTAAAATTGGCAGTCATATGGTGTCTATTGCCGCCCTGGGAAAATTGAGTAGTTTGTGTCATGTTATATACTGCTTCTTACTACCTCTGAATTTTGCCCAGCTTTTGATTTCCCGCTACTGACTGCAAGTTGAAATGGTGATAGATGGGGATTAAAATGGGTTTCCTAACTTTCAGTTGTGCAGCATCTACATCCTGAGATACAAAGTGCCCTGAAGATTAATAGTATCTGTTAAATGTTTCCCAAAGTCAGGTGTTTTTCTGGGTGGTGCTGTGCAGCGTAACAGAAAGGCATGGCAGTGTACTATGGAAAAGCTTGCTTACCTACCGCAAGGACTGTGTTCTTGTTAGCATGGTGCTTGATCTTAATTAGTTCCTCTCCATACCTGCCGTCATGACTTGAGCTAGCATTATGTGATTGATTTTCTAGCCTAAGATTTTTTTAAAGTATTTCCCATTTCCACTCATTCTTCTGCCTCTTTCAAGATTAAGACACATGAGCTCACTGACCATTTTGGTTAGGAAAAACAAAACAAAACAAAAAAACACCCAAGAAACAAACAAATTCTAATTTGAAAGGCTTGCAAAGTGCTGAAAACCAATGTGACAGAATAATAGTGTACTCTAGCTCCTAGTCCTGCACCTGAGCATCACTGCTTACTGTGCCATTCATCTGTACACCTCTGCTCCACCTTGCATGTGTGCATTTCAAATTAGCTTTTGAAAAGTAAACTAATTTCATTCTTTTTGGTCAGGATTTGAATTCTCAAGAAGGCACATAACAGAATTCAAAAGTGGTCTTGTTTTTGAAGCTGAAAATCCATCTGGAATGATCTGGGCTCAGTGTTTTTCACTGGCTGAATGGGACCTTGTTTCTTCTGAGCACTCTTTTGTGTTGGCTTTATCGTTACGTGCCTCTTGCTTTCTAAAAGCTTCTCAAGCACAAAAGACAAGTTTTGTCCCTGGACGTTTCCACATGTCAGAAATCATTGATGAGAAGTCTCAAAGTTTGGAAAAGCGTGTGTGTATGTGTGTATTTTATGGGGAGCAAAACGAAGGAAATTAGAAAAAGAAATTGTAGGTATTACATGGAAAAGTTTGTATTTAAGGGCAACTGTTGTGTTGGGACATGGTATGCATCACTGCTGCCTCTTGACAGGTTCACCATTGAGAGAAACAAATTAAATTCTTTCACTTGCAGTTTTGAAGCTAAAAGTGTTTGACTGGTTCAGCCCCTGAATGGTGTTTAAGGAATAAAGGGAAAAAGACCAGGAAGTTCTAATTGGCAAATTACTTCTTGTTATTTAGTTTGGCTTCCAAATTGGAAATTACGATAATGAGGAGCTTTGTGGGACTTGCCCTTGAAGAGGGCCAGGCAGCTTTTTGTTTAATTACCATTTAATGTGAAGATATTCAAGGAACATATTGTAGCATTTAAGCCATCACTTTCTATTAAACAAGTATTCTAAGGTAATGATTTTTAAATCTCTCTCTGGATGGCTTTTGTGATTTTAAGATGTCTAAGTGTAGATTGCAAACAAGGGCTAAAAGGATTTTCTTGTTATGTAATATTTAGCAAAGTGACTTTAAATTTATTTCTCAAGATGTAATAAAGAATGGACAGTGTTGTATGTGATAATATGAGGACTTCATGTTAGCGTTAATCTCAGAATAACTCTGAAGGTAAATATATACATCGAATGTAGTTTTCATTAATTGTGTATTGCCTTCACAATTTCTTAATGAAAAGTCTTATTGTCAACTAAAAGTGATATAATTGAGAAGGATCTGATCCTGGATATTTGTATATTTAAAGTGCTGTTAACTCATTAATTTTATCTTGTAGTTCACAGCCTGAAACTTTAACTGTTTGGTGTTATATAGAGATATTCATAAATACAATAAAGAAGTGTGAATATAACAAAGACATAGAAACTCAGCATTCTCAGAGGAATACAATGTGATTTTTTTTTTTTAAGCATGCTACTAATAATAGTTTTTTTGGATAATTAGAGTGCAAACAGGGAAAAAACAATTTATGCTTTTACAGACAATGATCTGGGATTGTGTTCTGTGACCTGTTGTTCTCCCTCTTTTGTACTTTCTTTGTGCAAATGACTCATTCCTTTTCTTTGTCTTTGAAAGATCTGTCTTAGCAATCTTGTCTATTTTTTTATTCTGTAGAGCAGACTGCACACAGAATAAAAACTTCTGGATTTAGTCCTGAGCAAAAAAACAGTGTAGAAAAATCAGTTACTGGGTTTCATTCAAAATATAAAAGCAAAAAAATACATTGCAATGCTTTGAATGGACAAATTAAAATTAATATTTTTAAGCTAGTAAGAGCTGTTTCACGCGTGCATGTATTTTGCTTGTTTCTTAACTTCCTTATGTTTCTGTAATTGACCTTTCCCTTTAAGCTGCAGGCTCAGAATAAGCAACCCTCACTAGTTGACTTTTCACTTTTCGATGTTCACATTAATTAAAATGGTTAAGCAAAATAGTGGAAGAGAGTTAATTTGTTCAGCATGTTTCCTTCTGAATTAGTTCCATTCAACCCAAAATTTGGCCTAAAGCAAGTGCGCTTAATGCCATTTTTTTAAACCTCTTTAAACAGAGGCATGCAGTAGGAACACAGTTCCTGAACTCTAGCAATGCTGCTGGATGCTGTTCTCAGACTGTCTATTATTGCTTCGGTACGAGTGGATGACCAGTGGATGAGTCATAGTCTTAGCCTCCTGTCCAGCACAGAGAGCTGTTTGAGAGCAAACCCACTGGCAATTTAGTTCATGTTTTTCCTTGGGGTTAAGCTGGTCCAGGAACAAAAAAATCAATTCATTAAAAATTAAAAAAATATAAAATAAAAACAAATTGCTGTTGTGCATGCTGTTTTGTTATAATTGTATGCTAATGTGTGTGAGCATACAATTGTATATAAGTGTGTATACAGATACGGATCCATGTGTACACATACATGGAGCTAGTAAAGGAAACATCAACAGATTGTAGCAGTAAAGTACTTGACTTTCTACAATGGTAACGAAAAATAGTCTTTGGAATTGACCCCATAAAAGTACGGTAGCTCATGTCAAAGTTGCATAGTAAACCAAGGAGGGACCTCTAGATAACGTGTGCTGAACTCCTGCATATCACAAGCAACACGATTTACCCAGAGACAACAATGAAATAATTTTATTCCTCGAGAGACTGTATGCCATAAGCAGCGAGCAAGAAAGACTGTCAGTAATAGACTGGGTTATATGAAATATACCCTAGTAACCCCAGGGGAAGCCTATATTCTGTACTGGAGGGTGGAAATAAGATAAGCAAGGGTCTTTGGTTTGTTTCCTAACACAGGGGAAGTCTTTTTATATTTGAATGGTCTGGTCATTGCTTATGTCTTCAGCGTGTGAACTGGCCACACACCAGTCAGGTATCCCAATGGCGGATTCCAGTTTTTGAACACAGGGTTGCTTCATCTCATATCGGCTTTGAACCTGTGGCAGTCTCTGATGCTCCATGGGAAGGCCTGCCTGAATACAGTGAACCGCAGAAGAGCATTTGTTCCTGACCTTTCCAACATCTGGCTGAAGCCCTGGAGCATGAGATTCAGTCACAGTGTAAAGCTGCAAAGCGTTATGAGCATTTGGAGGTCAGTACAGGCTATCTTATTTTCCCCTTTTGGCCCTTGATAGATGCAGATAAGCAGGGTGTGTCATAGATCATTGAGCACTAAAGCTAAAAACGACAGCAGTGTCCCGGCAGTGTGGCCCTTCACAAACAGACCATTGTAGTGCTGTGGTTTTCTTTTTTTTTTTTTTTTTTTTTTAGCTTCCAGAATGTAGAGGATACAAATAACGTAGATATTGTATCTTTCTTAGAAGACTCCTGGTACAATCTTACAAAGTTTAAGATGAATATTGAAAAAAGTAAAGGCCAGTTTAAGTAGACCTTGCTTCAACATTCAGAAGAGACCTAGATAAACAGTCTGTGGGTAGCTGACAGTTAATTGATCTTGGCAGTTTTCTCTGCCAAATCTTACTGCAACGTTGAGTATAAATGTGTTCTGCTAGTGGAGGGCAGTCATGGCTAACCTGAATGACACTATTAAAGGTCAGAGAATGAAAACATTACTAAATTCTTCCATTTGAGATGCTATTGCATCATCTTCTTGGTGATATGGTATTTCTAGATTTTATTTTTTTTTAATTGTTATATTAGCCACCATATAGCATGTTTTTCTGTTTATTTGTTGAATGATGCTTTCTAAGTGTAACTGTTTTAGGCATTTTAGTTGGATGCTGTGTGAAGCACCATACAATCAAACACATTGAAACATCTTTTCTTCTTCTCAGATATCTTCGGCTATTGTTAAGGAAAAATATTTAGCTTATCAAAAAGATGATAAATTTCTTAGTAATCCTGTGTCTTCGAAATGAGATTAAGCATTGGAGCTTAAGAGAAATGTTGCATCTCCATTTCAGGTACCATCTTTTTAGGACTGGATGTCTGTCAGTAATAAAACATTGTAGTAGAACATAAGCCATGGTGCCAAATGCAGGGGAAGATCATGCTACTGGTATTATCTGAAGAGTAATACAAAATAACTCTCTAGCTTTGGCACTCCAAAAATACAGTATAATTAGTTTTAGACTTGATTGTGATGTTTGTTTCCCATCGTAATTTCCTTTCAACCCAAAACACAATCATAATGTCTTTGTGTTAAAACAGAAAGTAATGACAGAAAAATGACATTTTAAACTCTGTATTTAATAGTCACTTATATCGCATATAACTTCAGTTCTCAGTTTCTGCCCAGAACTAATGTATGAGAAAGATGGAATATTTAATGTCTCTGAACTGAAACAAAGGTGAGGCAGTAGGATTATTATTATCCCCAGAGATGATTTCATGCTTCTTTCACATTAACCTGAGACCTGAATGCAAAATGCAGTATGCAAATTGTCACCTGTTACTGTGATGCTGTCTGAGAGGTTCATAGCATAAGTCAGTACACTTCATTTATTTATCTTTATTCTGTGATGATTATAAAATGAAGGTGGTTAATCATACTGTAAGTAATCCTAGCACAACTCCAAAAGCTGCTATAGCACAAACATAAAGTTAAACTGAATTTTACAGAGGCAATGAAGCAATGGCACGCTGTCTCAGAAGATGGGCCTGTTGAAGTGAAAGACCTGTCACTTCTAATTTATTGAGCGAGGCACACCACAACTTCGGAGCTGGGAGGCTGGTTTTAATACACCTTTAATGATGCTGTATCACCCTTTACAAACTATAGGTGTCTGAACTGCAATGTGCTGCATCACCTTCTGGCAGGCAGAGAAGGCGCAAAGGAAAGCACAACAGAGCTGTACACGCTTTGTGGCTTCTCTTCTAACTAGTGCTCATGTAGTCACAAGCTGGTAAACAGCTAGATGAGAACAGCAGGGGAGCTGCAATCATATAAAAGAGGGAGCACAATGAAACAATTCCTTCTTTAGGGTGAACGAGGCCAGAGGGACGAGCAATGGCTATGAACCACATTGCTTCAGCACGGATTGTGCTTCAGACAGCTTCAGTCCTTACTGTCCACTTCTCACTCCCTTCTGTATCTCTCTTACTGCCCTGCACAGCTGAAAGTAAAAGAACAGGCATTTAAGGGATTTTAGACCAACTTGAAATTATATTGTTGTGAAGTCAATGCTAAATCTTCCATCACGAGGAAACTTCCATCTCACTTGTGGTTTCATAGAGATGATGTCTCCCTGGATGATAACAAGGGATGTCTGTGGCATATATGGAAACATTAATTAAAATTACCATTTTGGGCTCCCCAATTTCTCCCTTTCCTTGGAGTTACCATTCCCCCCATAGGATCAGCAGGAAGGGAAAATAGGAGCCTGTCTCTGCTACTCAAGTGTCTGCCTTAACTGCTGACGAAGATATGCTTGTGCAAAGATTGCGTCCATGTTATTATTTCTTATTGATTTTTTTAATGTAACTTTGGCATTTATTTTTATTTTGTTTTACGTATATCATTGTATTATTTCTTTTTATTAATTTTACATTTTATTTGATATTGCATTTTATTGTCTTTTTTTTTCTAGTTTGTTGTGTTACTGAGAATAAACTTTTCTTCTTGTCATCCCTCTTCATTGAGGTTGCATATCTAGTAAGAACAGTTGAATACAACCATACATTTTGGAAAAATCAGTTGTCCAAAGTTTAGTCCATCTTTCTCTTATAGTTGTAACAGACTAAGTATACATATTGTATGGGAAGATATACTAACAAAATTCTAACAAATCAATGCTTCACTACTGGTGGTAAAGTTTAAAAAAATAAAATGAGAAGATCATAAGCCCTAAAAAGGTCGTTTGGCTTGGCCATCTAGTTTGGTAGATGGGAGGAGGAAAAAAGAATATTTTCATCATGTAACAGGAAAATTGCATTAAACTACTTCCCCTATAACTTTGGGGGGATGAGTGGGGACAATTATTATATGCCAATAGAAAACAGGAGACCAGCAGAGAGAACTTCTGCAAGAGCAGTAAGTTGTATTGGGAGCATACTGTCACTGGCTCATCCATGTTTTCAAGAGGTGTCTGGCAACAAGGACAGCCATAACACATAGATAAAAACAGGGCTATGCTTCCAGGAGATGCAGGAGCAAAGAAAGTGGGACTTTCTTCCAGAAGTAGGCATGATATAACCCAAGAAAGGATTTAATAAAAGGCATGCTCACCTGTATAGACAAAAAGATGTCACAGGTGTAGAATGCCTCCCTGTGTTTTCAACGTGTAAATTCTTATCAGCTTCTTCTGACCTGTGTGTCACTGACATTATTCAATGCTTGTTGAACACCAAATTCCTTCTGCTCATTGTATTGTTCTTATCAACCATTAATTAGCTAAGGAGTAAATACCAAACAATATTGATGGTTCTTTGGTTGTTTTTGAAGGGCCCAACTCAGTTTGGTATTGTATGTATCTATGTGATCATTGTGTTAAATTGATATTGATAAGTGAAATGAATGAAAAGGTGTCAGGGCTTTAAATGTTTAGGTATCTTATTATTCATATCTTTCATATAATTCCGTTATGTTGCTCTTTAGTCCAGGGAGTTTCATAGTGAGCAAATTTATTGTAAAAGTATATAGAGACTGGAAGCAAATGCAGTTGAAGTTTGTGTATGTATGTGTATGTGTACAGGTGGTTGTGGTTTAACCCACAGGCAGTGAAGCACTGCATACCCATTTGCTCACTCCCTCCCAGTGGACTGAGGGAGAAGAACAAAAAAGGGAAAAGTGCGAGAACTCATTGTTTGAGGTAAAGACAGTTTAATAAGAAGGAAAGAAGGGGGGAAAAAAAAAAGCAAGTGATGCACAACACAGTTGCTCACCACCTCTTGACCGATACCCAGCCAGTCCTCGAGCCGTGGCAGCCCCCCCAGCCAACTTCCCCCAGTTTTATTGTTCAGCACAAGCTGAGTGGTACGGGACATCCCTTTGGTCAGCCTGGGCCAGGTGCCCTGGCTGTGTCCCCTCCCAGCTGCTTGTGCATCTCCTGCATGCTCACTGGCAGGGCAGCATGAGAAACAGAAAAGCTCTTGGCCCTGTTAGCACTGCTCAACAACAACTAAATATCAGTGTGTTATCAGCGTTATTCTCATCCTAAATCTGAACCACAGCACCATACCAGCTACTATGATGAAACTTAACTCTATCCCAGCCAAAACCAGGACATGTGTATATGCATATCCCCATCTCTGTGTTTGTGCTTCAAAGTGAAATTGATTTTAGAATATAGATGAGATAATGTAGCTGCCTTCTTTCTTTGACAGCTCCTTACTGGTGTCTAATTGCCAAGCACTTGTTTTGATTGATTTGCAGCCTGAAGTAAAAATGTCACCGTAATGTGAAGGCTCTGTATGTCTTGAGGGGGTAAGGACAGTTCTTTTCTTCTAATAACAGGCCATGTAATTTCATCTAGTAAATATATATATTGAGATCATACAAAAAAATTGCATGTCTTACCCATTTATAGATCATCTTAATGGTTATTCTTCTCATTTAAAAATTCATGCCTTCACTCTGTTCCCAGCTCTTGGATCTAGCCATGCGTTTCTCTGCTAGAGTAAATGACTGTCAAATCTAAGGAGTCTGTTCATGTGTAGCTACTTATGAACCATAATCAGGTCACATCTTAACCTTCTCTTTGATAAAATAAATAGATTAAGCGCTTAAGCTTTTCTCTCTAAGGCAGGTTTCCAAGCCCAGAATAATACTATTTAGCTGTTCTCTGAACCATTTCCAACTTGTCGCGTTCATATTTTAAAATTGATACTAGTACTGACCACTTAACTCCGGTAATGATCTAACTAATGTTCTATGAAGTATAAGCATTACCTCACTATATATGAGGCAGAGTTGCCTCAACTGCAGCATCTGCAGATGTTCCTCTTTGCTTGGTTAGCAACCACAGCCTTGGAGGCCTCTTCAAAATTGTAACTATGACTTGGTTCCCCTGTTGTAACTCTGGCCCTCCTGCTTAGTGCCTGAAGATGTGACTTAGCATTTGACAGTGGTCCAGATCTTTCTGAGGACGAATTTGGCTGTGCACAGTTGTTGATTTGATGCATTTTTATTTTACTTGGTTATTGGGTGCTAAAACCATGTTGTAGCTGCTGAGGTACTCCCTGCTGAGTAAATACCAACGAAGTGATGAGGTTAACCCCAGAGTGCTGGAAAGAAGGTGAAGTCCTGTTTGTCATCTATGGAAATAGGGTCCAAGAGGAACCTTTCTCCTGATCAGGCTTGGGAGATAGCTGAAGCACTTTGTAATATTTAAGGTAAACTGAATATAGGCCTATCCACACAGTGAAAAATTCTCATTTCTAGTTGAAAGATCTTTGTAGTCACTGAGGGAGCAATTCTGCATGAAGTTCAACAATAGCAGCAGAAGTTTCCAGATGCTTGCTGCTGGATATTCTGAAGCATTAGCATTGTGATTCAGTTTGCACAAAGTTTGTGTTCAGCTTTTTATCCAAGCTCATTATAGTCGATGGCAAAGGCAGTTCAGCCACTTCAGTATGGAGCTCCACACGTTCTAATTTACTCTGCTGGGAAGTGCAGAGCTCCATGCCAACAGGGCTATATTGAGCCCTACACCTGCTATCAGTTTACTTAGAGCTAGCTCCTGTATGTACTTCAGACCCTTAGGCTCTTTTAAAGATCCAACCTGTGCTGTAATTCAAGAACAAGAAGTTTCTCCTGGCATTTATTCAATATAATGTACTTTAAAATCTATTTTAAAATGTTCAGTGAATATTCAATGATTATTTAAAATTGATCTCACTGAAGGCTTAATATTGATGTGGAGTGAGAAGATAAACATCTCTACACACGTACACATTCAACCATTTACGTGTGCGCATGCACAAACACACACTCAGAGCACGCTCCTGCAAAAAATACTACTTTTTATAGCCAGTAGCGTTCTGATATTATAATAGCTCTGTGAAACCTGGTACATCCCACAGGCAGACTTTTGTTGAACTATTATTGTCATAGAACTGTCATTATATAGTATTTGATATTCTCTGTGTGGACAGAGGTGGCAGTGACATTGATGCAAACACAGTGGTTAGTCAGCTGTGTATTGAATGTCATGTATCAGCATAACTTATCATTTGAAGATTTACATTCCTGTTTATACTAACCTACAGTGGCCTGGGCTTAAAAGGAGATAGATATTAGCAAAGCATATGCATAAAGCAATGGTTGAGTATGTATGTGAAAATTGCGTGCTTTTAATTTGTTGGAGGAGAAAGTTTAACAATTACAGTAGATTCACATTATTAGGCCACATCATTGTCCAGTATGAATCTGTTAGAATGTGAAATTGAGAAAGGTAGAGCTACATTTATTGATTTGTGTAAGTTTGATCACTATGCAGGGTTGAGGTATGGGACTCTCTAGGGCCAGCAGAGTTCACCTTCTTTTCCACCTGGTTCATTCTCTTATCTTTATTAAAGGATTTCATTTGTGTTGGAATGGTATTTCCCTAGTTTTCACTGAACAACTGGAATGAATGATAGGTTTTTGGTTACATAGCTAGCTGGTGGCAGAGAAATATCAGCACTGAGTATTGACAAATTTTGGACAAAAGCAGTGATCTAATGCATCATGTTAATTCGGGTGAAAGCCATTATTCTCTTTTTTGTGTTGTTATTTGTCAGTGGACTAAATCTTTTGCACGTAAAAGTGAGTTTCTTAACTATAAGGTGACTGCCTTTTCAAGTGACTCTTTACTGATACCTTTAATCCTTTCTCAGGGAATACAGTGAGATGTTGTAACAAGTAAAACTATGTCATTTTGATGAAACAGAACTGTTTTTGGTGTTGACTAGCTCGAAGTATACCATATACATAGGTGCTGTGAATGGCCTATTATGAAGTGGCTGAGATGCCCCAGTGCTGCTGGGGGTGTCACAGGACCACCTGTAAGCAGTATGGTGAGGAGCTGGGGTTCCTGTACCTGGGACCAGGCTACCACTTCCCTCCTGGCTTTAGAAGTTGAGGGACAGTTGCCTTTAGAAGCATGTTTTGGACTAGACCAAACTGCATGTGGCTGGAGAAGGGCTAGGTGAATCTGGAGATATTATTTCTTAGTCTGTCGAAAGAATGTATATTAGTTATATGTGGGTTTGGAGCTATAGTAACTTCAGGTTTAATTTTGCTAGACCAGGAGGATTTGGATTTAAATATGTGCAGCTTACGTCTGGAGGAGTTAATCTCTCGCAGTGGGAGGGCATGACTGTTTTCCTTTATTAAGATGCCAGCTTCTATCATTTGAGGCTTGTTCCCTTGAAGTGATAACAGTGAGGAGAGAATGTGTGTTCAGAGATGTAAATAGTGGCTGAAGCAGTTGGGATAGCTTTATTTTCACGTAAATTACTGTTTTCGGAGATGTGCTGTCTTTCCTCGAGATGATGTGGTGTCTTACGCTTCTGGGGTGTGCTGACTTAGTCTGTTTGAAGTAAAATACTAAGATGGCCAAAGACGGCCCATCCGCAGCACCCAAGCACCGACCTGCCCCAAGTTATGACGTAGAGAGTGAAAGAGATTATCTTATCTTTCAAACACAGCTAAGTTTGAAGAAACAGGAAAGCAAAATAAATAAAATGCCTCTATTTGGGAAACTAAGCTCAGTGTTGTAATGAAACTGTGTCTAGCTAGTGTACAACTTCTAAGTAATGTGTCTGAATAAAACATGCTTTAAAAATAATTTTAAAAGTCCTGCAAATCACCTTTTCCCTAGCAGTATGGAGTTTTATGTGAAAGCATAGACACGGCCAGTAAGACATACACTGGGTAAGAACAACTCTTCTAATCCTCAGCTCTGTACCATTTTTCTCCTGACAGAGGTTTTCATTATAGTTTTACATCCTGAGAGCATTGTGCTCCCGTCCATTGAGGATAAGGTGCATGCTAGATAGATTACAAAGTTTACAGAAATAGATTTTCATTGCTGTGTTCATTAGTCATGTAGTCACATCAAAGTCTTTCCCCCTAATGGATAGTTGTCTAGTTTCTCTTCCTTCTCACTGCCTAGGAGTAAGCAAGGGAAATTTAAATTTACAAACCCATGGATATACCTTATGGAAAAAAAAAAAAAGCTATTTCTATCAACAACTGCATTTAAGTTCTTCTTGGAAAATATGGTCATCTTTTTTTTCCATTCTATCTTGTTCTCAACAGGATGCCTTTTGCTTACTTTATCCTAAATATAGTCTGAACTGTAATCATTGAACTATTTGTTCTGAGTAGTAGTAGTGGAGAGACTAATATGACAGATTTGCATAAGCATTGCTTAACGTTTTGCTATAGTTTTAACAGTTTATTACATGAACTGCATCAGGAATGTAAGCAAGTATAGGGGTCCTTTATGAACCATCTCAACCTCAGAATTTGCAGTAAATCTTGAAAACTACTGCTGTTCTGAAGAAAATTATCTCCTTCTGCTCCACAGTAAACAAGTATATATGAAACACTTGAAAAATACCCTATTGTGCAAGTGCAAATGGTAAACAATAATCTCTTACATGCATGTCTTTTATTTTCTAGTAGGAAAGGGACATTATGAAATGGAAAATATGGAAAGAATAAGAATTGTTGCCTAACTATGCTAGCTTTTGGTATGGGTGGCTTGGCTGATGAGGACCTTTTCTTTATGGCAGTCATGCCTGTAATATGGATAGCTTTTTACTCCACAGACAAAATGCATGGGACTTTTTTAATGTGGAACCAAAGGCTGATGTCTTTGGACTACTGTATGTCAAAATAATAGGAGTAGTTTAAATGATTTTTTTAAAATTATTCTAAGTTTTCAATACAAATAAGTGAACCAGGAGTATGATATTGCTCTCTTTTCCTTTGTGCTCTGATATGTTACTGCCAACTTTTAACACGCTGCTCCTGAGTGTTGTTTTTACTATTATTTTTAGATAGTAAAGTCTGTAGAGTCAAAGAAATATCGTAACATTGAGTAAGAATATTTGGAAAAATTTACTCAGATATAATTGGCAGTTGGCACAAGCCAAAGTCTGCATGCTTCAGTGTGAAAGTTCTGTTCATGTATTCTTAATGAATGTAAAATACTTTGCTTCACTCAAGGGACATTGGAGCACATAGTGTATGCACATATGGGTCATACTCGAGAATTTTAGTCTCTGTGGAATTACTTAGGACTTTTTCACGTCACTCCCAAGAAATCAGGGAGTTAAATGGTGTAATGCCATGGGATTAATCCCCTACCTAGATCACAGATGCTGTTCTGCTCCTATCCAAAGGGGGCAAATGCACTGAACCTGTTCTAGGCAGCTGTAGTTGAGGTTTCCTGTTGCGTCCACTTAGAATCATAGAATCGAAGAATATCCCAAGCTGGAAGGGACCCACAAGGATCATCAAGTCCAACTCCTGGCTCCACACAGGACCACCAAGAATTCTAAGAGCATTGTCCAAACACTTCTTGAACTCTGTTGGGCTCAGTGCCCTGACCACTGCCCTGGGGAGCCTCTTACAGTGCCTGACCACCTTCTCAGTGAAGACCCTTTTCAGGGGACCCTGACCCTCCCCTGTCCCAGCTTCATGCCGTTCCCTCGGGTCCTGTCGCTGTCCCCAGGGAGCAGAGCTCAGCGCCTGCCCCTCCGCTCCCCTCGTGAGGGCGCTGCAGGCCGCCATGAGGCCTCCCCTGAGCTTGCTCTGCTCTGGGCTGAACAAACCAAGTAACTTCCGCTGTTCCTCACACATCTTCCTTTCCAGATTCTTCAACCACCTTAGTTGCCCTCCTTTGACACTCTCTAATAGATTTATGCCCTTCTGTTACTGTGGCACCCAAAACCTCACACAGTGCTTGAGGTGAGGCCGCACAGTTCAGAGCAGAGTGGGACAATCCCACCCCTCACCTGGCTGGCAGCGCTGGGCCTGAAGCACCCCAGGGTACAGCTGGCTCTCTTGGCTGCCAGGGCACACTGCTGGCTCATGTTCAGCTTGCTGTCAACCAGAATCCCAGATCCCTTTTCTGTGGGGCTGCTCTCCAGCCTCCTGTCCACCAGTCTGTATGTATGGCCAGGGTTGCCACATCCCAGGTGCAGAATCCGGCACTTGTTCCTGTTAAACTTCAGATTGTTCATGATTGCCCAGCCCTCTAATTCATCAAGATCTCTCAGTAATGCCTCACTACCCTTGAATGTTACACTTAATGGTATTGCATGTTTCTTTAGATAAATGGAGCCGCAGTGCTACCATGCTCTGACAAGTTGCACTACTGCATGCAAGGTAGGCAGGGCCGCATCATGGCTGCCTGATTGCCCTTTCATCCTGCAACTGGCCAAGTCAGAAAGATTATGCAGAGCTTTGAGTAACAACTGTGGTTGTTACTATCTTTGTTTCTGAGGTAGTTTTGATTATTCTTTGATAAGTCTAACACTGAAGCTGGAAAGTGAAGGACCACTAATCTTAATTAGCATTATGCCAGCACGTCTTCATTTGAATAGAGGGTTACGTTTCAATATTCTCCACTATCTGCAGAAGTACTAGTAGGGAGGGTGACAAACAACATTTACAGAATCATGTGGTACACAGTAGTGTTTGTGAGAGGTGCTTTTAAGACGTGATGGTAATTGAGAAACATTGAGAAATCATTGCTTTATGAAAGACGGGAAGTATTTCTTCATAAATGGACAGCAATGGATAACCACCCATTTATTCATTAATCGGAGGATCAGCTGTTAGATGAACCTTGTATTAGCTGGCATAGATTTGAATTTGTGAAAGTCTGGGGCTCTGCAGTATGGTTTAATAGGTATTACATTTTCATTATGATGTGCTAGAGTCAAATGCTACTGAAGTATTAAAACCACTATCAAATCTGCCATACTGAAGTGCTTCCGTGAAACATGGAAATCCATGTGAGCTCTGAGTATCCTTCCAAGGTTAGAATTTGGTCCTAAGTCCATAGGCATCTTGGGTTTAGATATCACAAACTATTTGAGTTTCTAATTACATTGGGTGTAATCAGACCCTCTTGATGTGTCTGTACGTGGACATATAGTTTACATTTACTGTTGAAGAGGTTATGCTCTCCTTGCTGCAGGCATTTAGTTCTTGGTATGTTAATGGAAGCCTTTGTATAAACTGAGTGGAAAATGTGAGTCATAGTTTCCTTTCTTTCTATATACCCTGTACAATACCAAGGAAAGCATACTAATATTTAATATTGAGTGCTCTTTAGAAGGGAGATACCTTAGCATATAGCTTCTTCCTGTACTTGCTGCGGTGTGAAATTTTTATCAGGTTATCAGAGGCAGCATGGAGAAATTAAATTAATTATGGAGCAGTTAAGCGGTGGCTTCTAAAGAATGTTATTCTCTTACTATGCTTGTACAACACAGGAAGTTTTATTCCACATTCTGTAACATATCCAGTCACACTTGTTGGGACTCTAATTTTGCCTAGCAAGAAAAGCTCTCTGAACTTCAGGCTTCTAAACTGCTTGATTAGTCTAAGCAGACTTTTATATCACAGGTGATCCTCTTGTAGGCATCAAGGTACGTTTTAGGCACATATACAAATATGTATTAATAGTTGTACTCCTAACTTACGGGCTCTTCCTTCTTCACCACTGATGAGCACGTTCTCTACCCATTTCCACTATCCCCCAATGAGTATTCTTATTCTACTTGACCATTTCTTTTCTTACATTCACTTGTCTGTAATAATTTTATTCCACATTTCTTCAGTTTTGGACCTTTTAAGAAGAGACAGTTATCATTTGTATGTCAGAATCCATTGAGAAGTGTTACTACATGACATAATGAAAATCTTGGTGTCCAATGAATATATGCAAGAACAAAAACCAAAGACTATTCCTGCAAAAAGTTATATTACTCCTTTTAGCACTAAAGTGGGTCCTCCTTACAGCTCTGTGCATCCAGATGAATTGCAGTATGTATAGAAAACCATATGCAGGAGATAAGACCTTGAAGACCACTGTGGCTCAGCTCAAACTCACTACCCTTGATGCACAACTTCTGACAAAACACACCCAGTCAAAAATACTGCTTTGTATGGTAATGAAAAATGTTTTATAATGCATCTCAAGATAGACACATCCATCAGAGGCTATTTAAGATTTTATCCTTAGCTCTTTATGTAAATGTGAAATCATCATTGCTATAGGAAGAAGTACATCTTACTTTTCTTCTGAGGAAAGTATAACCTGAGGTACCCCAAATAGGAATACATGGGCAGTATCATCTATCCAGATGAGCTTACATACTCAAGAACAGACAGACACAGACACACAGACACAGACACAGATTTCTAGGTTGGAAGAGACCTCAAGATCATCGAGTCCAACCTCCGACCTAACACTAAGTACTCCACTAAACCATATCGCTAAGCTCTACATCTAAACGTCTTTTAAAGACCTCCAGGGATGGTGACTCCACCACCTCCCTGGGCAGCCCGTTCCAATGCTTAATAACCCTTTCGGTAAAGAAGTACTTCCTAACATCCAACCTAAAACTCCCCTGTCACAACTTTCGCCCATTTCCCCTCGTCCTGTCACCAGGCACGTGGGAGAACAGACCAACCCCCACCTCGCTACAGCCTCCTTTAAGGTAACTGTAGAGAGCGATAAGGTCGCCCCTGAGCCTCCTCTTCTCCAGGCTGAACAAGCCCAGCTCCCTCAGCCGCTCCTCGTAAGACTTGTTCTCCAGACCCCTCACCAGCTTGGTCGCCCTTCTCTGGACTCGCTCGAGCACGTCCATGTCCTTCCTGTAGCGAGGGGCCCAAAACTGAACACAGTACTCGAGGTGCGGCCTCACCAGAGCCGAGTACAGGGGGACAATCACTTCCCTAGACCTGCTGGCCACACTGCTTCTTATACAGGCCAGGATGCTGTTGGCCTTCTTGGCCACCTGAGCACACTGCTGGCTCATATTCAGCCGACTATCAACCAATACTCCCAGGTCCTTCTCTGCCAGGCAGCTTTCCAACCACTCATCTCCCAGCCTGTAGCTCTGCTTGGGGTTGTTGTGCCCCAGGTGCAGGACCCGGCACTTGGCCTTGTTGAACTTCATACAGTTGGCCTCAGCCCATCGCTCCAGCCTATCCAGATCCTCCTGCAGAGCCTTCCTGCCCTAATTTACACTACAAACTTTGCATGAAGGAATAGACTTTGTTTCCATATTTTTATTCTGTATTTCCACTTAGAAAGCTGACATATCAAATTACAAGACAATGTGAATGATGCATTGATACTTTCATGTTTTGTGTGGATCAATCAGTTGGTTTAAGACCAAAGTCCAGGGAACAGAGATCTGTGATAGTGTTTGCTGTCATAAACAGTCTTTTTTTTTTTTTTTTTTTTTTTTTTTTTTTTTATGTCAAGAGAAAGGCCACAGCCTGGGCAAGAAACTTGAGGGACTCGTTATCTTTTCACTTTCTGTGTTTTGCTGGCCTCTGGGATAAGTACAGCTTTCAGGGCATTCATCTGTAATTGGCATTCTTGTGAACACTGAAGTTGTTCTAATTCTCCCTCTTACTTCATCTTGAAACAGGCTTAGTGGAGGGGAAATAAAAACCCAAACCAAAAAAGCCTATACAGATGCATATAGAATACAGAAGTAATAAATACCTAATGTAAGTAAATGCAAGATGTAATTTGGTGGGGTTTTTTATCATAAAGCTTATGCACGTATAACAGTAAAAATGTAAATATTGCTGTAACAGCTAGAACTGGAAATGCTTTTTAGACTTGAATTATTTAAAAACAGATTATAGGCTCTTTATTCATACTGTTGAGTTGGAAATCACTCAGTTGACCGATTTCACTGAATGTGCTATTGAGAAGTAGAGGTTTGGAAATGCACTTGAGAAAAAACTAACAGACACAAAAGTAAATAATTATCTTCATTGTGCAATATTAATGGTTTCCAAAGATGTTTAACATCAAAACAAATAAAATAAAGCAATAATAATAATAAAGACTGGCAATTGTATTTTGTGTGTGTGTGTAAGTCTAAACAGTTAAATTACAAAACAGATAAATAATGTTTAGTGTTTTTTTGTCATTTTTTCCCCCGGCAGTAAAGGACAATTCAAAAAATTCAATAAGTAGATTCTTTTTTATAAAGTAATAAAACAAACAAACAAAAAAAACTCTGTATCACCAGGGAGAATAAAAATAGTGATAACTGAAACCCCAGCACTGTAGCTCTGCATAGTATCAAGGTGGAGAGATCTGTTTTTCACATTCATGGCAAGTCTCCCCCCATAGTGACAAAACAATTTCCTTCTGTCGTCAGGGGGTTAAAGAAGCAGTTGTCTTCCTGTTCTGCTAGCAGAACTTTTATCCACCTTTAGCTCTTCAGGGAAGTACATCATACAAAAGAGATTATTCAGTTGTCCAATACTGCAATTACATTTGTTTTTTGTCTTTAATTTGTCTCTTTACTCTGTTCATCCAGTGCTAAGAAAATATGGAACCTCAAATGTCATCTTGTCTACTCATTCATTTCTCCTGTCTTGCTGAGTAGTTCTTTGTTTGTAGGTAAACTTGTAAAATCCTTTTACTGAAAGAAATGGGGGCATTTTGTAGAGTAATATAATCATCAGTCTAGAGATGAAGTTCCTGTCGTGTATGTCTTGACTACATGTGGTAACCTCCAGAATTTTGATTCATTTTAGCTGGGTTACCCTAATGCAGTGCCTGACTAAAGGATATTTGTGGGGAGTGCTGTCTAGCATTTTGTATATGCCTTCTGCCCCAGTCATTGCGATACAAAGATTTACTGTAGAAAAGACTATTCTCCACAACAGTGTGCAAAGGTAGAAATCATTGCAGGACTTAAGGAGAAGGAAATTTTTTACATTTCTGTCTTTACTGTGTTGGTTACCATTTCCATTAATAAAAATAAATAAATAAATAAAAACAAAAACTTTTTTTCAGTTATAGGGCTCCAGACTTTAAGGAACAATTTCTCGCAGGAAGGAGGAGTCATTTCTTACAGGAAGATAAGATTTGGGGTTGATTAACTGAAAGTTTTAAGGTATCCATGGACAAAGGCCAAGTCTGACTGTACTACAGTCACCCAATTACATCCACCTACTAACTTGATGAAAACATAGTTACTGGTAACTGAGCTGGATAGTTTCAAGTATTTAAAACAACAACAAAACTACTCTTATTTGATGCTAAAATCAGCTGAGGCAAGTGATTTGGGAAGGGAGTAAGAGTGGATACTGTGAACTGAATGAGGCAATCAACAACTGGATGCCATCAAATAGAACTACAAAAGATTTTTTTTTGCCTCCAATATTTTATTTTATGTAAACTATTTCTTGCTCAGCTGTTACCATGAGGGCTGAACAGCTTTGCATATGCATAGCCTTTGAAAGAATTGAGAAAACAAGCACTCATACCTTAGGAGAGATTTCATAGTCATCGTATACAATTCTTATTAAAAAGGTTCTCTGTTCTAAGAATTTGTATCCCTTTCTTTCTTCTGGTAAAACCTAAAGTGACCTTAAGTATGTTTTATTCTGATAAACTTACTTTGTGGATTTTAATAGGTAACAGTGGATTTTACTGCCCTTTTATTTTTAGTTAGAAATATTAAACATGCAGCTACTTAGCAACCAGGAAAAGAACTGAATTAAAAGCTTGAGGTGAAGACCTATTTGAGAGAATACATAACTCTTCATTCTTCATTTTGTTTCTAGCACTGACTAAATTGGCCTGATATATGGATTCAGTGTAACTTCTCTTGTTTTGATGATAGCTTGAACATGGTTTTGTTGGTGCAAGATAAGTGTCATACCTTCCCCCCACCCATAAAAAACAAAACCAAACAAAAATATAAAAAACAATCCCTGCCCCCCAAAAAAGAAAAAAAAAAGAAAAAAAAGAAAGATAGCCTTCGCCATCATGCTTAGTCTTTCCTTGTGAAGAGAGAGGATAGTGATGAACAGGGTGGCTAGGTAGGAGGGTTTGTCTTTGCAGCCCCTATCCTGTGCTGGTCCACAAAAGGGAGAAGAGGCAGTATTATCCATGTTTTGCAGAAGATGAGTCTTATATTTTCTTTGTTCTGTCTTCATCCTACTGCTTGCCAAGCTGTCTAGACCCAATCCAGAATTTAATGAGCTGTAATAAGAAGGAGCTTCATCATCTGCATTTTTCCTTTTACCTAGCCCTTTGAAATGTTTACCTGGGGAGCAATCTCCTCTGACAAAGTCCTTAGATCAGCAAGTGTCAACAGATAACTGTTGAGGCCAAACTGTATTGGAGCCTGGTAGAAATCGATTTGCCGGCTGACTTGGTTCTCTTCATCATGACCATGGAAAATTTCTGAGAAATTAACACCTTGTTTAAAAAGGAAAAAATAAATAGCACATTGCTACTTGATGGCAGTCATGTCCGAAGCTCTGTGCTTTGCTACAATCATTGAATTGTGCAGTGTCCAATAATTTGTGTAATGTAACTTCTGGCTTTTTAGGCAGCAGCAGGTTGATTATTTCCAGAACCCAGATGAAAGATGATCTCGTTTGGTATGGGCCATAGACTTTTTCACTACATTCACTTTGCAGTGGATAAACAGTATAAAAAGAAATTGCAGTAATCACTAAACCACCTTTTCCATCTGAAGAGATGGGTTAGTGGAATTATGTTTGGGAAAAGCACAAGGAAGTAAAGGGCAATGGGAGATTAAGACCAAGAAATGTGGAACAAAGTTCTGCTAATGCATGCTTTACAGTTTTTGTTATGTTTTTTTTTGTTTGTTTGTTTGTTTTTGGGGGGGTGGGTCAGACATGACGAGCTTAGAGGCACTTTTCTGTAATGTACCCTGTGATAAAGCTGGTTGGAAAGAATTGGGAACTGGCAATTTGTTCCTTATCTTAGTTTTGAAGATATAACACTCATAACCCAGTGCTGTGACGTGTTCAGATACTGAAGCAACACATCCAATAAATCTGTGAATCCTGTATTTAAAGACTGTTGTTGAATGACAGTCCTCAATGATCAAGTAAAAATATATGTAAGGACTGGAATAAATATCCTTGGTTTGAGAGATCTCTCCTTGCCAGAGGAATACTTCATCCATCTTCTGAAATTGAATTCATAGCATATTCATTGCATCTGCTTAATCTATGTCAGTTTAGTCTCTTTAAAATCGTACTTTAAATTGAATCACTATTGAATTATAATTTCATGATCTAATTAACCTTTAACTGGAAGCATGAAATTTTAAAAATGAAGTTAACACCCATCTGGAAAAACAGCACAAAAACTGTCATGTACTGCATCTAGAATGTCCTGTCCCTTCAAATTTGTATGCAGAATGGAGTATAAATCAAAGCTATACTGAATTTTCCATGAAAATAAAGTGAAACAAGCTATAACAGAAAAGCTGTCTGAATTCCTAATCAGGTATTAAAATGAAAGAAAGGGTTTATGGAAAAATAATGTGGGAAAACAAGTCAACAGAGAGAAGTACTTTAAAGCTGCAAAAGCCTGTGTTTGCTTCAGCCTTCTTTTGCTTGCAGTTTCAGTGTCTGACCTATGATTTCTTGGTTAATGAAATGACGTAAGAAACAAAGAGGTTTATGAATGCAAGCTGAAAATCTGTTTTCATTAAAGATATTGCATTGTGAAACAATTATAGTCTTTCTCATGCTTTCTCCTTAGAAATATTATTTGCATGGTGAAAGGTATTGACTTAAAATTTTGCAGAAACAGGCTTGTGATGTAAAATAATATAAAGGCTGAGTAGTGGCTAGTTTTGTAAACTAGGGAAGATCACCAACAACACATTTCCAATTGGCAGTTCTTTTTTTTCAAATATATCAGTTTTTCTTTGGTTATCTTTATTTTGCAGAGAAGCAACTTCTTGATATAATCAACATTTGCTATTTCTTTTTGTTGAATTAAGCTGTCAACAGCTATACCATGTGAGTGTGGCGTGGTATTTCTGATTATTCCTTATTTACGTTTTTAAAAATAAATTTTAAAAAGTGAGGAAAGACATACAGATGGGTTTTGCTTTTTTTTTTTCCCTGTGTTGGAGGATTGAATTTTCATTTGCTAATGGAAACGCTTTGAACACTTTCTGTTTTTCATGGCAATTTAGTAAACATTTAGTGTTCTCATCTCATTAGAAGCTGAAAGACAATTATGAAATGTAATGTGACAGCTTAATGAGGCAGTTTCTACTTATCTTCACCTGCTAATCATTTCTTTACCCATAAAAACATTCATAAATACTAGACTTCATTTATTTTTTGACAGTAAGTTTTATCCATGTGTTCATTCAGTTGGCAACAATTGCCTCAAAATATGAGAGAAAGGAAATAATTCAGTATTATTTATGTTACGTGCTAGCATAGTTTTTTTTAGGAAAACATTTTGGTAGGAGGCTTTGCATGTTTTTTTCCTTTTTAATCTCTTCACTAGCAGAAACTGAACATCAGAAAAGAGAAGCCTGGTTTTGTGTTTCACATGAAGAGTGTAGCAGGAGTTAATTCCTTATGATTATTACCTTTGAGGAGAACTTCTGTTGATGTTGATCCTGGAATCAGATATCTTTACTGGAACATACTCAAAAGGCTGTAAAATAGAATTTGTGGTTTCTAAATTATTTTTTTCTCTCTGCAAAAGAATTATTAATTCTCAAGTACATTCAATCATGTTATCAGCCCTGGGACACTCCAGCTATTGATAAAGTATGAGGTTTGTGTATCTAAACAGATACTTAATCCTTACTTGGAATGTAACACATACTGTAGACAGCAAACAAAGCATATGTTACTGTACCTCTCTTGCACAATATAACTTCTACAATGTCTGGAGGTGATTAAGAATATGGAAAACAAGCTTTCATGAATATGACCACATCTGTCTTTCTAACCAAATTCTCCTGTGGGGTTTGAAATTCCAGTGCTCTGAGATCCTTAGAAACCCTTTCGGTTACTGAAGGATTTTTCAGCACAGTATTTAACGGGATGTGTTTAAGGAAAATATCTTGTATTGTGGCAGAACAGAAGGGAAACTGTTTCTCAGTCATCATCTACAGGAATGTTTCATGCACCTGATTGGTGTGTGTGTGTGTATTCACTTTCTTTTCTCAAAGGCATAAGATTAAATACTTTCTTAGGTCCAGTTTTCCTCCTTTGTCCAATGGAATTTATTCTGTGACACTTAAGTGGAAAATTAGCTAACTTCTATCATAGTTATCTACAAGAGAGTGTAATAGTGATTAAATAATACTGTGGGTTCCCTCTATTTCTGCTTTGAAGTATGTGTGGAAAACAAAGAAAACAACTTTTGGTTTAACCTAGGTTTTCTATTTCTTTGTGGTTATAAGGGTCCCTGTATGGATGGATGAGCTGTAAAGATACCAAATTTATACTACCTATACTCAGAGTGGCTGGAGTCTTTGTACAGGCTTGTCATATATGCTGTTGGTGTAATAGTTGATGATAGCAGAGCCATCACTCTTCATGACTATATACCATGGCTCTAACATGGAAGAGCACTCTGGAGTGTCACAAAATTGGCAGTCACATTCAAACAGAGGCATCTACTGTTTCTTGCTGTTAGCACGACGTGTATTGGCTAGACATCTTCTCAGTGAAAATAAGATAATCAACTTAACCTATACCAGGAAATAAATAATGAAAGAATGGCCCTTTGAGGTGCTGCAGATTTTCTCTGTGGATCCAAAACTAGCATTTCTTTGACTGGAAAGGTACATTGTCCTTCACAGGACACCTTGCAGGTAGGTTAGGCAAGAGATCAGTTTTCATCTTCCATGGTTCTTCAGAATGCCAAGGTATCGGGATAAGTTCAGGACCTGTACTTGTTTTTCTTGTGGCAGAGTTTAATGCTACTACCTTAAATGGCTTATTTTTAATGAATTTCCTTGTACTGGTGTATAATAGTCATGCAAAAGTAGATCTGACAAACTTTGTTTCAAGAGCTAGTATGTGTCCTGTTTATGCTGTTCTTCAATGTGAGACTTGAGCTCCTGAAATTGTATTGTTGGACTTTTAGGCTTGGATAATAGTATTTCTAAAGAATTTAATTGTTGAAGAAAATGATAGATATTTTAAAGGTAAAAAGAGATGTTTCATATCACTTATTGAAAATTTTTCTTACCACTTCAGTGTAGCTGGGACACCACGTTTTTATAAGGTGAGACACAAAGAGCTGCTGGTTATGAATTCCTCACTTGGGAGAGAAAAAAAATCTCCATCAGTAGTTCAGTGTGCTTGCAGAGAAGGCCCAGGAGGAGCCTTCCGGAGACAACTGGATGTCAGCTTGATGGGAAACTTTTGTCCATTTCTGTGCAGGTTATGGAGTGTTTCATGAAGGTTAGTAAACATATGGAATAAGTTATGGGGAAGCTATTTTAAAGCTAAAAGCATAAATGAATTCAAGAGACACCTAGTTTCCTTTATGGAGAAAGGTGATTTTGAGGGGTATTGTGAGAAAACAGGATGGCTGGATTGGCTCCATTCTAAAGTAAAGAGATACTATGGGTCAGGTGGTCTTTTATTCCTAATTTTTCTCTTTCTTGCTTTTTTTTTTTTCTGGAATAGTTGTATTCGGAAATATCCACCACCCAGCCTGGTGCTAAGGGTTGAAATATAGGTATTGTTGTGGTGTTGGGTTGGTAACAATTCTATTGCTATGGGCAATGTAGAGAATGTTTTACTGTTGGTTGGCATTTTTTGGTCTGTTGCGATGTCGTAAACTGTTATATTAGTCTAGTTTCCAGTTGAAATAGGAGTTTAACTAGCAAGTTAATTGAGGATAAGGTCATTGTCCTTAGACAACTGAAAAGAATTGCCCTTTACAACTGAAGATTACCTTTCAATGTTAGACTTTGAGTGATATGGGTAAGATTCTGCTGTATGGTTGCCTAACAAGAGTGCTAAATATGGTAGTTATTTTATTGCTCAAGGAGACAGTAGGAGAATATTTTAAGAAGACCGTACTTTGGACTCTGCTATTTAGGTCCATTTCTTAGGTTACCCATTTATATATTTCCATGTGATTCTTTGATATAAATCATAATTCAGTATAAAGACATGGACACTACAAAAACAGGAAACTTATCTTAGCATTTAAGTTTAAACGTGTATTAAAAGATGTCACTGTAATTGCTTTGAAACAGAGTGAAGAAAACTTCATAATCCCATGGACTACTGTATCTGGCTTCTTCTACTGCCTGTGCCTTCCCTCTATCTCCTGCCCTCAGAGGACTTCCTACAGTTGGTTTCTTGCATGTAATCTGGCCCTCGAGCTTTATGATTATAAATTATTCTTCACTTCCACAAGTCAAAATCTGGAATTCCACTTCCATCTGTTTTAGATCAAGAATGAGAGATAGAAATAACTTCTTACAATTTGAGGCTGATTGTGTGAGATCTGAAAATAGAGCTTGGTGGTAGCAGAAAAAAAGCCGGCATCTCACTGCTTTGTCAGCTGAAGCATCTAATGGTAATTGGAGGAGAAAGTAAGCTAGGGATCACAATGAGTATAATATTTCTCTTGTTGGTGTGAAGGCAGCAACAAAAGGTGTATTCTCACATGATGATAGGAGAGTCAGAGTTAGTCTTAGGTGTTCCAGACAAAAGTAAAGAAGATTTGGGCCAGAAAATGTCCTTAGGAGAAGACACTAATTGCATGGTGACTTGGAAAAGGAGTTTGGAAAAGTCTCATTCATCCTTCAGATACTGTTCCACTACAGATCTGGATGTGTCAGCAATTTAGGCCATTCTTACCTTTCCAGCATCAATACAACTCTCAGCCTCCTGATGAAATAACTCACAGCAGGTTCTCATAGGCTGCTTCTCTCTTTCTGACATAATTTATCCAGCCCGTGGTGGCATCATCTCTGGAGATGGTGAAAGGCCCACATCTGCCTGACTGACATAATAATGGGCAGTCACAAGCCAGATTCCCTCTCTTTTCTCAGAGGAGGTGGCAGCTGGGGTTAAGTCTCAGGTCCAGTTCCTTCTCTTCTCAACCCATGTTCAACATAAGCCTAAGGAGCCTGTGGTGAGATGTTTGTAGGAATGAGTGGGTGGAGGGCAGGAGCAGCCCATCACTACAAGGCCTGCTCCATGTTCTCTGGACCCAGCAGGATTTTTTCCTGATGATTTTTTCAGTATCTGATTTGTTCAGTGGCGGTTTAAACCAAGCTGTTTTATTTAGGTTGCTTTATTTTCCATTTTGATAGATCAGGATCCATGGAATGTGCCAGATTTTACCACAGCAAGTCTTAAAAGTCTCTGACTCTTGTCTCTACTGTAGAAGCCTGTCACCTGAATAGTGGTACAGTTTTTGGAGGATTGGCACCTGTATCTCCATCTAAACCTACACCATATGCTTATTATTCCTAGTTATAACACTAATGTGCATATCCATGGTTCTTAAAGCATTTTGCAAAAGCTGAAAATGTAATATACAGGCCCACAGGAGGAGGAGGTGCTGTGGTGTGGCACTTCAGGAGAGTGTAACACCTAATAGGAAGCAGGCAAGTGCCATAGTGAAGAAAGGTGTAGGACTCTGTTAGCATTTCAGTTTCCCTCAAAGGTAAAGGCAAGTCAGCCATTCTCCAGAGGGATTTCTTTCCTAGTCCTCTCACCTTTGTAATGGTTTAAGTACTAGGCATTAGCCATTACAGGCTTGGCCTTGGAGGAATATCGAAATTGTGATTGTGCCTAGTTACTACTGTTTGTACTACTTTTGCACTGCAGAAGTGCAAAAGCCCTATTCTGGTAAGCACCCAAGCAAGGAACAGTCCCAACCTATCCGTAATCAATTAATCCATTTTATATAGATATATATACATATATATATATATATTTTTTTTTTTTTTTTTCTGTGAAAGTAGCCAGGTGGCTTGGCTCCCAGTGCCTTGGCTTTGAATACTGAACAATATGCCTATTCTGAAATATAAGTTTGAGTGCCCTGTGATAGGCAAGCCAAGTGGATCAATGGATCTGTGTGTTTTCTTAAAGTCCCTGGTAGGCTGTGAAATCAAATACAGCTTATTTGGAATTGAGGAGAAAATATTTCTCCTACACTGAGATGAATTGAATTGGTTGGGCGCTGGTTTTGCTTCCAAAACAACTCCTGCTGTACTTAGTACTTTTGCCAGTTTCATGTGCAACTTGTTGAATTTCTCACACACTATACACATGATGTAATATAAAAGCGTGATATTGAAATGTGGCTGGAGTAGTATGTTTACCAAAGACTAGCAAGATTGACTTCATGAGATGATTGTAATGCACTAGCTTTGCATTATAGAATTTGTTCTATTAGTTAATGGGTATATATACAGCACCAAAATAGTGCATCCCTCTGTCTAGACATGAAAATATTTCATTTGGACACCTTGTGCTAACACTGAGGTTATAGAATGAGCTCAATGTTGTCTATCCAGTAAGTTGGTTTACCTTTCCCAGCCAGGAAACAAGATGCACAGAATCACAGGCGGGTTGAGGTTGGAACGGACTTCTGGAGATCATCTGATCCAACCCTGTGCTCAAGCAGGGCCACCCAGAGCAGGCTGCCCAAGACCATGTCCCGGCAGCTTTTGAAGGTCTTCAGGGAGAAGGATTCTTTGAGTTAAAACTGAAACTGCTTTCAACTGGCTGCCTACCTTCCCCCAGAAAGGGAAACTATTGTCAGTAAAGCAGCTGTTACATAATACCCTGTAGACAAAATACTGGTGGCCGCACTTTGTTCAGTAATCTGACTTGTTCATTTGCCAGATAGTGATTTCTATGAAAAACAGCGTTGGCATGAAGAGCTTGATGCATCATGTCACTTTATCTCTCTCTCCTCTTGTATGTATTAAATTTCTTACAAACAGGTGAAGTGATCTGAGTGAGATTAGTATGTATTCCAAGTTTGTTAAACAAAGAAGTGGAAATGACAGGAGTGCTTTCAAGTGGCAATGTTGATGGCTGGTGTAAATTTGGGATCAAAGCTACTCTCATGCTAAAAAATGCTTAATTATTATTCTCAAAGAAAGAGAAATGGAAAAGGATACCTCTTCTGGCATGCCAAAGGTAATTTAATTAGATTCAAGCCTACTTTCTTGCACATTAGAAAACATTTCACTAGATTAGAGCACAGCAGGTAGTTACACATGTTTTTTAAACTACTACCTTTGGGTACGTAGGCTTTGACAGTGTATTTTGGGAGAACAGTGATGGCAAAAGCCAATACATTTCAGCAGCTAGATCTCTTAAAATTGTGGGCATCAAAATGCCCCTTTTATTTCCCATGGTCTTCCCCTGCGTTAAGCCACCACATTTCACTGTAGCTACCAAATACCCTTTTCTCTCTGTGAACAGACAGACATACTCGGTTACTTGTATCTTGCAAAGTAAGCATCAGCTCTAAGCAGTGTAGCGACAGGGTGTCTGCTTAAACAAAAGCAGCACCCTGTAAATCCAGGAAGTTTTTTAGGAAGCACGTGATTTTGATGAAGGACTATATATCACTGTCTGAGGCAACAGAGGCCCTTGCATTACGCTCTGCTGTAGACTGATGTTGTAGAACTGCATTGAGGAGATCTTTGGAAAATCGATAGACCATCTGTCCCTCTGCGGATGTTGTTTGCTCATTGTTTCAAATAAATTTCATTTATTGCTTTAAGAATGGCACTTCTTATTTACTTAGAACAACGTAATATCGATTTAGGAAGTTCACATGTCAACAGCAACCCTGTGTCCAGAAATAGGTCTGTGCTGTGAGGTATTACTGCTGTTACGGTGAACTCCTGTACAGAATTGTCAATAATGGGAATAGCAAGGAATGTCTTATGTAAAGTGTAAGAACACCTGTGTCCTGGTTTCAGGTAGGACAGAGTTAATTTTCCTCCTAGTAGCTGGCAGGGTGCTATGTTTTGGATTAGAATGAGAAGAGCGCTGATAACATGCTGATGTTTTAATTGTTGTAGAGCAGTGCTTACACCAAGCCAAGGACTTTTCAGCTTCTCGCTCTGTCCTGCTAGCGAGCAGGCTAGGGATGCAGCAGGAGCTGGGAGGGGACAGACCCAGGACGGCTGACCCAAACTGGCCAAAGGGGTATTCCATACCATCTGACGTCATGCTGAACAATATATAGGGGTGGCTAGCCGGGGTGGAGGGGGGGCCGGCTGCTCGGGGATAGGCTGGGCATCGGTCAGCGGGTGGTGAGCAATTGCATTGTGCATCACTTATTTCATTATTACTATTAATAGTATTATTATTATTATTGTTATTATTTTTCCTGTCTTAATAAACTGTCTTTATCTCAACTCACAGACTTCACTTTCCCGTTTCTCTCCCCCATCCCAGAGAGGGAGGGTGGAGGGTGAGCGAACGGCTGTGTGGTGTTTGGCTGCCAGCCGGGCTAAACCACAACAACCTAGAAAGGAGGTGACACTGAAACTCAAAAATAAGTTATTTTTCCTACATGTTGTGTAATGTGAAATGAGAGAGAATTTCTGATTAAAGTCGTCAGACTTTGTGAACAAGTGCTTGTGTTCTGGAAGCAACCACCCTGAGGGTTGGGTGGACTTGTGCAGAGAAATGCTTTGAATTTTGCTAGGCCTTGGTTGCAGCTGGGTGGTGGTCTATGGTGGGTTGCCACCGGCCCAACCAGCCAGCTCCTCACTCCCCTCACAGCCCCTGTGGGATGGAGGACAGTGGGAAGAACAAGAGTGAGAGAAATAGTGGGCTGACATAAAGGTAGAAAAATCACTCATCAGGTACTGTTGTGGGCAAAACACTCAGCTTAGGGTATTTAACGTATTGCCAGTTCACATAAGAAATTGTCTCCCGATACCCAAACTGGTAACTAAGGTGATGAACATTTAAGAGGCGCCACCATCTTGGCAGCTGGGCCCAGCCGTCCCCTGAGGCAGGCTGCTGGCACCAGCCGGACCAAGCTGTGTGCGGCACAGGGCGGCTGCTGTTTTAAGTAAGAATAAAAATATTTGAAGTTCTTTCAGCAGGGGGCCATCCACTGTGAGGGTGCGGGATGCCTTTTCTCAGGCTTGAGCTGTGTGAATGGTGCCACGTCCCATATTTACAGCTTGGTCTGCTCGCCTCTTGGCCATGCTCAAAAAACCTCTGTTTCATGTGGTGTTCATCTTGAGTCCAGGCTCTGTTCTTAACCAGTTTGAAGGATTCAGGCATTATTAACATTTCAGAAAGTAATGCAAGATTTTTTTTTTTTTCTAGAGATTATTTTATAGGAGTAGCTTAGTTATTTTTGCGTTACTTGATGAAACCTGGGTTTTCTTGAGAGCCTTTACCTGAAACAACATTGCTTCAGAATTCTCTCCAAGTTATGAATAAACAAAAGCTGCAGAGCTAGAATTAAAATATTATTGGATGTTTTACCATTTTACCTAGTTCTCTACATATGAGCAGTTTAAGCCAGGCTGAGTAGC
The DNA here is from genome assembly GCF_013377495.2 of Cygnus atratus. Taxonomy (NCBI): domain Eukaryota; kingdom Metazoa; phylum Chordata; class Aves; order Anseriformes; family Anatidae; genus Cygnus; species Cygnus atratus. Next base: position 4,424,860 of record NC_066365.1, read on the forward strand.
ATTTATGCAATTCTTTGTATCCCTTCCTTCAAAAGGCTTGAACTGTGAAAGGTCTCTTGAGAATTATAAATTAGCTTTTGGTTTTGTCTAGTTTGTTCACCTGTCCCTATAGATAATCCACAAGGTGTGTTTTCTTTATTATATAAATAAATTTTACTTCAAAGCTTGCTTTCCTTTGTGGCATAATGTCAAGTTAACTGTCACAATATGCAGACTGATTAAGGATGAATGTTTGTCTGACTAATCTCCGAGCTCTCAAAACTTTTCAAACAGATGGCATAAGATGTATTGCAAAGCACAGGGCATTAATGCTATGTGATGTAAATTATGTAATTGAACTGTGATGGTGTGCTATAACCAAATGGTGAACCTTGCATCAAGCTCTATGTACATATATGGATTAAGGTAAATTCTCCTGTCAGTAGTAAGAAGTGAAAGAGGATTCCCATACATGTAGAAGGAAAACTGTGAAAATATACCGTTAAAATAGTTTAAGGAGCAGGTAATCAATTGTTACTAGTGTACCACATAAAGGTCATGGAAATGTGGTATGCCAAATGTGAGTTCAGCCTTGGACAAGCTGGTGTGATCTCAGTAGGGATCTCTTTTTTCCTAAAGATCTTTAAATGAAGCATGGTATTGTCCGTCACCTATGTAATCCAATCGTTTTCTATTTATGTATTAAACAGTTATCAATACAATAAGAACATGTTCCTGGAGCAGGGGGATAGCTATGTTAGCTCATTACATAACTGAAAATGCAGTAACTACAATGAACTATTCAGAAAAACCTGTGAAGATAAGTTATAGGGGGTGCTACCCTCTGTGTATGGTAAGCTATAGTTTTCATGCATTGAGTGAACAGTTACTGAACATATAGACTAGAGCTTGTTAGCTGAACAGTTTGATTGAAATAACTGTTTCTTTACTTCTTGACAGGTAGGGTAATAAAATCTGAGAACTTGGTACATGAATCGTGCTATGGAGTATAAATAAAAACGATAATTGGAGCTGGACTTTTTATAACCTTTGGATAATTGCTTGCAAACCAGGAAAGCTTTTAATTCACATTACTAAGTGAAGTCTAATGTTGCAAACATCTTTCCTTTATTGGAGCATGGTATTGAATGCTGCAGTCTGCCTTTACATGGAGCTGTAATCTGTTCTGATTTTTTTTTCTTTCTATAGCTACAGTGCTTTGACTCTAGACATGTTGTCATGCCTTCTTTTCTTCCAGCAATGCAACTTAATAATGTTTTCAGCTCAATACCTAACTTCAGCTATGCTAGGAGATAACTAGAAGCCCGCAGTTGATAAAAGAGGAGGAAAAGTAATAGCAATCAGAGTGTTAACACAAAATAAATGAAGGGCGCCACAATTTTCTAGAAAATGAAGTTGAGTAATAGTAAGAGGATTAGAAAACAGTCGGGTATCCATTAGGCAGAGCTACCCTGAGAGGTTTTACTCTTAAAACTATTTGGAGAGATGAGTACTTGTTTCCAGCCATGTTTGTGAGTTTTTTTTTAATGAATGCCTAAGTTGCCATTATAGAGGAAATTAAGTTGCAAATAATAAATAGTATAAAATAAAAATATAAGAATAAAATGCAGATTCAAAAAGGAACTTGCGAAAATCACTCAGATAAGTTAGGCTATCTAAAGCTGTATGAATTTTTCTTTAAGATAAGAAATTGCCCATCTTTTCCTCTATTGTTCTTGACTGAAGGATACTTGTATCTCACATTTAAAAGCATTTAAAGGATAAACAGATGAACAAATAATAGTAATAATAATAAAAAGATTATCAATTCATCTGTAATATATTTCCAGACTGGGGGATGAAAGAGAGTAAAACATGGGTTCTACCAAACTTTTTGACCATGCAGTTGTGTTCTTTGTTAGATACAGGTATGTCAAAGCATAAAATATGTATATGCTCCTTAGCCTTTTTATTGAAACTCCTCCTTTTGCTAGTGGGTATGGAAGGGAGTTAAGAAGCATGTTACAGCTCTAAGAATTGAGTATTAAAATGCAAATATTGAATGTATTTTTTTATTTTGAATTGTTCAGTGTTTCTCTGTAATGTTGCTTCTGTGAAATGGAGAATCCACTTCCAGAATCATAATCAGCACCTTGGAGAATCTGATGTATTTGTATATTTCACAAAGATTAAATTGAGTTTCATAGAGGAATGAGTCTGATACCTTTGTAAGTCTCCAAGTTAAGAATATATCCATGGCTGCAAGTGGAAGCTGTCACAGGGCAGCTAGGAAGGTCTCTCGTCTTCAGACCAAAAAGTGACCTGAAATATAGACTGTATTTTGTTGTTTAACATGCATCATCTTCTTCTCATAGTTTTGTTTCGTGTGTTGTTGTTGTTTTTATTTTATTTTATTTAGCCTGTGCTGTTCTGTCACTGTAAGTAAATCATTTCTTAGAGAGGAAGAACAGAGACAAAGGATGTGGATAGTGGCCAGAACTAGTTCCAGTTAAATGCAGTATAAAATAGTGTCTCTGGAGAAAACTTCTTATGTTATTGTGAAGCTTTGAGAATTCATCGTGGTTCCCAAAATAGCTCTACTGTGAGACTGCAAGGTATCTGTTTGTTTTGTGGGCTAGGTGCCAGGTTATTTCCACATGGAAACACATTTGAAGAATAACTTCACAGGCTTTCGTAGCCCTCCCAGGACATTCTGCTTAAGAATGCAATCTGTTCTCTTCACGTTCATTAAAAGCTCTTTTGATTGACAGTGACTTGTTTGCAGAATTTTAGTGGAAATAATTTTCTTCTCACTAAAAGAAATGATCGTGCATTCTTCATAAAGCAGAAGCCTATCCAAATACGGACTGAGCCGTTACTTTCCACGGCTTGGATTGCCATCTTTTTCTCACTAACATGTCGGAAGTTCTGCCCCCTCCATGCTGGGGAGAATTGTTAAGGCTCTGCAGTGCAGACGCTCAGCTGCACCTCACCAAAGCTTTGGTCCAGCTCTTCAGCTGGGAGGCTGTAGGTAGCCTGCTCGAGTTACCTTCGAGTTGTGTTTAAAACAATAACAGCAAGGGGTTGGTTGGCAGTAAACTTTGGGACCATCTGAGCATCATCAGCAAGGATGGATGGCACTCACCAGCAAAGAGCTGGGTGGGAGTTAGGTTTTACATTAAAAAACCCAAAGACTAATCTGGCCTTGGTCATAGTTTTGAAGGGATACTTTTTGGGTAACAAACGGAAAGCTGTGTATTAGGCAGTTTTTGAATTTGACTGTAATATACTGCTGATTTCAATTACTTGGCATTTTCAGTGCTATTCATCTCTTATATGTATTTAGAGCTTAACCCTTTTTAAATACAAATTTTCTCAGTAATGATTGCAGTGCACTTGGGAAAGAGCAAAATGCCTATTGTAAGCATCTTTTGCCTGAATTAATAGTTGCATGTTGTGGTAGAGATGCACTTTGTCCGTTTTTTTTTGTTGTTGTTTTTGTTTTTTTGTTTTTTTTGGTTGGTTGGTTGCTTGCTTTTGTTTTTTAATCAGATGGGAAAATCCTGTTAATACTAACAAAATGTTTAGAATAAATAGAAAAATCTATAAAGAATGTGGAATTTGTTTCTCAGCAGGGCATAGGTTGTATCACCAGGCAATCACTATTTGGTGGATCCCTTCCTGACTGTGGAAGGGTTTCTAAAACCTTCCATCCTTCAGGGAATTTACTGTGGCCTGCAGCAAAGCTCTGAAAGGGAACTCTCTCAAAGTAAGAAAGACCAAAAAGGTGGTGGAACAAGTGCTGTTTAATTGCCCCGCAACAAATAAGGAGACAGTGCAGTGGCCTCTGTCCATGCTGTATGTATGATTGTGACTGGTCTTGGGTGCAGGTATAGAAAGATATTTATAGAAAGATAATTATTGCTGTCAAAATTCTAAAAAGGTCTATCTGGGGCTCATAGACTCCACTTTAGCTGTGACACAGGCAGTGAATAATGTGGCAGGACTTGTCCGGGATATAGCTCCCATGTGAATGAGGAGTTGTTGTTTTTTTTACCATAAATTCACCACCTGCCATTTTCCTGTGCTTGATGTGAAGACTAAGTTTTGCACTAGCACTTCAGTATTTTGTGGGTTTGCTTTTGTTCATTGAACAGGCTGCTGCTTTGCATATTTCATATGATTTATTTCTAAGTGATGTGCCAGCTGTCTGTAAAATAAATAAATAAATAAATAAAATCCTATAATGATATAGTGGAAGAAAAAATTAGTCAGGTGACTGGATGACATCAAAACAGCTTTTTGAAGTAGTGAAAGAAACTGTAAGCTGCAATGATATAATGAAAGGAACACATGGACGGTTTGCCTCCTAAATTGGGAAGGTCCAGTCCTGGTTTTAAATTTTTAGCTAGTTCTGCTAGATAATCAAGTTGACCTCTCCATAGGTATTTGTGTTGAACAGTAATGATGTATAATTCAACTTATCCATGGAATCATTATTAAATCACTTCATTTCAGCAAATTCTGTGAACCCCCTACCCTCAGGGAAAATCAGAATGTATAGATACTGCTGGTCACAGGATCTGCGTTTTATTTGGAATGGGAAAAACTGAGATCTAGGCTACAGCACTCTGCACTGAAAATTTCCTAGTGTATTGCTATTTGTAGCATGAAAACTCCAACAGCAATTTGGATAAATAAAAATCTGGATAGTCTTATCACTTAAAAACAAGCAAACAAACAAAGAAAACCCTTAGAACTCAGGATATAGTAATATGTAGGAATATATTTGCACCAACAAATAAGAAAATTTGATTTCATTACATCTACTAACTTGTCCTGTTCTCTTTAAAAATCTCTAAGCATGGCAGGCTTTTTTTTTTTTTTTTTTTTTTTTTTCCCTAGAATACAGTATGTTCTTATCAAGTAGTTTGCCCCAAATACTTACAACTCTCCCACTCCAGATGTGTGCCATATCTTTTCCTCACATTTGACTTTATGGTTTTCATAGAGATTGACAAATGATACGTGTTTTGAAGTACAGGACTGTAACTGTGGTATCCAAATTCCCTCCTTGTAGGCTGTTGATGTTCAGAGGAAGGCTCCATTTCAGCAACAAATTGAGATATTAGGTACTTTAGCCTATATTCAGGCACCTTACATACTATGACTTTCAGTACCACTGTGGGAGGGGGTAGTTCCTTAGCTCTCAGTGACTCTCTCAGCCAATGTTCACGTCTGGGACTCGGTTCTGTTCTAAGACATTCAAAGGCAGTGCATTGTCCTTGGGAAATCTTTTACTTCGCTTGTACATTTGAGCCTAGCAGTGAACTGCTAAGAAAAGTGTTAAAATACATAGGCCTGCTTCAAATTGCAACTAACAATGACATCAAGTTCCATCAAGTTTTAAAGAAATTGCTTAAATGACTCTTTTAACTGAAGAATTGTCATTTGTTACAAATAGTGAATGGTGTACTCTGCTATGGTGTGAGAGGTCGACATCTAAACCCTGAAATAATTTGTTGAACTCTGAAGCGACAGTAGCTGCCCTAGAAAACTCTTCATGTTTTTCAAAGCCTCTTACAAGCATACACTGCAGCTGGCTGATTTTTTTTTTCCTTCTTTTATTAAGATCTTTGGAAATCAGTCTGCACACTAGTTAGTGCAGTTATAGAACATAAGTATCATTTTTTTTTTTTTGGCTAATGATTTTGTTTATCCTTGTAAACAATTCTTCAAGAAATGTGTCATAGGCATTGTCTTTCATGAGCTTAGAAGTCCTGTTCTCTGGCTGTCCTTCTGTCCTTCATCACCCCATACCTGACTGAAAATAATTATTTCACTCGTTGGAAAGTGCTGTTATTTTTCTAAGCTCAGATGATGTTGGTAGAGAAAATAAACTTTCATGTGTAATTTCAATCTAGTATATTCTTCTGGACATTCAAACTGAAGTGTTAGTGTTTGAAATGAAAGTGGCGAGGAAAGCATTTCTTCTCAACACTTCGCAATAAATTACCATTGCAGTAACACTTACAGCAAACTAGAGATGAAGAAAAGTGTTCATTTACATTTCAGTACTTGAAAGGCCTACATTTTAGTGCTTGCCTCATATGCCAGAAATGTACCTTTTTATTTAGTTTAAGTAAACATGAGTTGTTGTTTTTTTGCCGCTAGTTTTCTCTAATTTTTGATAAGCATTTTTAGGTTTTAGATGATGGACATGTTCCTTGCTGGGCTAATCAATATAGAAAATCACTTGCAAAACTATAATTATATGAAGGCAGACTATGGAAGGGAAATAAAGCAAATCTGTTTGTTAGGAAGCTGCTTGAAGATTAAAGCCTCAGATTAAACATTCATGAATAAATTATCAAAGGCTTTATCAAATGGCTAAAGCTTGGAGAAAGATTGACAGCCGTCCTATGTCTCTTTCCTTGTCTGTCTAGAATGCATGCTTTACATAAATGCAAAATGACTTCCTTGTTTAAGAGAAATCATGTAGTTTAAAAACATTCTTTCTCCAGAAGTGATTTCTGTCATTTAAAGGTGATTTTCTTCTGTAGGAGCAGACGCCCTGGCATGTTTTCAGCTGTGAGGCATGATGTTCTATATTTTCTTCTAACATTTTTTTGTTATCAGCCTTTCCAAAAAAAATACGACATTTGTGCATTGCATTGAAAAATTTATCTACTTTGTTTGTTATTGTGTTTTTTTTTTTTGAGGCCATTGAAATATTTTTTCTTTCTTTTTTTTTTTTTTTTTCATCCAGTATACTAATTTTCCTAAGAACTTTTCTGAAGCAGTTAGGATTCTTCATATTACTAGACAGTTGACAGCACATGCTAACACCTAGAATTAGTCGTGGGAGATTGTGTGAGGCAGATATCTTTGGTGAGGCAGATACAGTGGCTCATTAGTGATTCCTGTTCTATGAGCACGTGCATGTCGTGCACAAACCAGAGCTTCAGCCCCACAGTTCAGACCAGACCTGTCCAGTACCAGGGGAATGGGATCCACATTCCAACCCGACAGTATACAAGGTGTGTTGATGAGAGCTCAGCTACTTCATCTACCAGTTGTTCTCCTCAGGCTGCAGCTTCCATGAGGTATCAGACATCCATGGATCATGTTTCTCCCTCTGCCTGCCCTGGGACTCCTCTCTTAGCTATTTATTGCTTTCCACAGTAGGTCTTTGGCATAGTCCTACAGCCCCAGACCAATCTCTTTTACTTCATCCTTCCCTGAAGCTAATTAGTGGCTGCTGCCACTGTAGTTGCTCTGGCATCCCGCCCATATGGATTATAAGAAATGTTACCTTTGTTATCCGCCACATGCTGGATTAATCTAGTAAGTTTGAGCTGGGTGGATTTAGTCAAGTCTCATTTTTCAAGTCAGTGCCTTGGGTTGGTTACTCGTGGGGACGTGCAAATGGAAATGAGAGTTCTGGTGGCATATTGACCGGAAAGGCTAAGGGCAGCCCCGCCATAAGGTCTTGTTTGTGGTCACCTATTTGGTGATATAAGAGCCCTGTGTTTATGACTGTGGTAATAAATGGAGTGCTCTTGTGCTCCCTGTCTGTGGTTCTGGTCTCCCCATCCCCTCCACGCAAACCTCTCTGTACTCACACGGAAGGGTGCCACAGAGCTCAAGTAATTGAGTAATGAAAATTGAAATATCAGAGGCACTTTGTAGAAGCTTTTTTCTTTGCAAATGTCTTTGCTTGAAATGTAGCACTCCCCCGTGCAATTGAGTTCTGGCAAGGTGAAAGGGTGCCTAAACAGATTTTCTTTTACTTTGAGGTTGACATTGGAAGCCAGGTTTGTATTTTCAAGTGACTAGGATAAATTTGGACGGTTATGAAATGATTTTAAGTTTATTCTTTTTAGGTAGGCGGCAATTCTAAATTGGCCAACGAACCTACAGAACATCAGATGAGAAAAGTAGCTATTGATTTAGTGCCACTTCTCTGAAATCCTTTCTAGAAAGCAAAATGTCTTTTCAGAGTTGGATGCCACTGTACTGCCAGCTTATTAAGCCAGTTTCTCAGGGAGCTTCTTGCTCATAGGTTTCGTTAGCTCAAAGTGCGTAATAATGATCTGAATACCGTGTTATGCATATGCTTTAGCTAACCCAAAAAACATTTGCACATATTTCTGCTGATACTCAGGTTTTTGAGACCCGTGATGACTTAAGAAATAGGTGTAGAGTCATTTGAGCTTTTTGCAGTGTGTCCTGCTGCAGTAGGTAGCAGAAATCCTGCAGATCACATGCAAGAAAACATCTTCAAATTTAGTGGAAACTGCTAGGGAAAAAAAGATGACTAGAAAAAAAGGAAGAGCAAGAACTGCTGATTCAGATTGAGAGGGCAGCTGACATAGAGTCCTGCAGCATAAGTGTGATAACTAGAAAGTTTCTCACTCGTACAGTGATGCGTTGAGAGGAGAGAGAAAACAACCTTAGTGATTTTAGTGGGGCTGAAGACCCAGCTCCTGCAGTCCTTGGCACCTGTAAATGTTTCTCTTTACCTTCTTTGAGATGCTGAGGAGTTAAAATACAAAGAGGGCCTCTAGATCTTAGCCCCACATCCTGCTCATGACAAATAAGCAGAGCTTACATTATTTCCATTGAGCCTGGAGCCCCATCCTGCACCTCTGCTTGGGAGGTGGATCCAGAGCAGCGTACTGGGTCAGTGTGGCAGCGGATCAGGCCAACGTGGGTGAGACAGTGTGCCTGGATGCTTTGCAGTGCTCTTGTCTGCCCTCAGGCTCCAATTTAGATATATCAGTTCAAATTCTTTTCGGTGCTGAAAGGTTTTAAAAGGGAGGAATGTTTTGTGTAGTCCCAAGAGGCCATATTGACTCCATGTATGTGACTCTCATACAGTGAAAGGTTTCATAGAATTTAAGAATAATGCCCACAGCGTGAATCACTAATGCCATTGCAGAGTGGCTGGGATCCAACCATGATTCTTGCATTTCTTGAATGTTGCTACTACATCAGCTTCTCGGGACATTTTGTCCGAACACCGGGAGGCTGACAGACAGGTCCCTGTTTGGCCTGCAGCATTACTCACACTCTGGTGCTGTCAGTGATGAAACTGTATAGCCTGGATTCAAAACAGACTATAGGTGACAGCAGGTGTCCCATTACTCACTGTCTGATAACCCTTTTCTTGCCTGAACCCCTGCTGCCCAATACAATGCAACGTACTGTGCCGCTGGACCTGTTATTGATTCTATTTGTGGCACACAGATAATGCCCTGTAGACGCCTGAGAAGTTTTGGTGAGACTTTTAACTGGCTCCTTAAAAAGTCCATGAAGATATTGTGACTTTCTGTACAATTTGCTTTGCTAAAACTGGATTCCCAAGTATGGAGTAGCAGATGATGATGGAAGTGTAATAGTTTGCTCTTTTACAGCATGTTGGTCAACCATCTCTAGCTTCCTTACACACATCACATTTATCAGCATCACCCAGAGTTTGGGATTGTGGTACCTATTTAATGCTGAGACACTGAGGCCTGGGGAGGTTTTGCAGCCCAGAATCACGTAGCACAGATGGATGATGAATCTGGAAATGTCTTGTGTTCAGGATATCCTGGGCTCAGTTTATACTACCAGTACATTTCACAGTAAGTCTGCAGTGAAGGTTGCTTGAAGGCAGCCTACATACATGTGCTTAGCAGTTTTCAGGACTCGTTGGTGCTGCTCTCTGCAGGCCTTTGCAAAGGCAGAGGACGCAGCCTGTGGTCTCTCTGGGAACCTCTTTAAGGCAATTTCAGTGTGTCCCTGTGAGCAGGCTCTGTAGTGGGCAGTTCCCTTTTATGGCTTTTCCGCATACAGGCAGCTTCTCACTCGCTTACATTTGGAATAACATTTCAAAGCTGTTTGTAGTTGCCTGTATATATTTATTTCTAATAAATAATTTGTGTAAGGTTATCTCAGTTGCTTTTTTTTATGGTTGCACCTACTTTCTGCACAATCATTTTGGCTTCTATCTTCTTCAGAGTGAATTTACAAATACAGTAGATAAAGTATTAAGTACATTTGGTACAGTCTCAGTATTTATGAAGTGTCCTATGGTGAATTATGTTCTAAGCAGAAGCTTTTGCATGAGGATGGGAAGCAGAGAGGGGATTGTTTTTTTGCTTTTTATCCAGCAATGATTTCTGGAGAATTCTGCATTGGTTGTTATTGCTGCTTTGCCAGCCAGACAAGACACTATACATTTCAACCATACACTTAATATTTAGTATTTTTCCCCACTGTATGAAGTATTACAAACCTTTTTACAAAGCCTGTAAGTTCAAATATGTAAATGAGCAGTTCTATTTTATTCATGGTACCAAAGGTATGTGTTTTATTAGAGTTACTAGAATAAGCCTTGGGAAAACACCTTGGATCATACTGCATTCTGTGCTGGCTGAATATCAGCAAGATATTCGGAAGAAGCCAAAAAGCTTCTCTTAGTCGTGAATACAACTGAAAACTAGTGCCGAGCTAGGATTTGGTCTGTTGTTTCAGAGCTTAAAAGGTGTTTGCCCTTGTCCATAAAACATATGATCCTTGATGGAATAAATGGGGCGGGATCCTACAGAAGGGCTCTTCAACTTCACGTGCCAGTCTGCTGGCATGCTACTGCTGCTGTCCTGTGGAGAAGGCTGGCTTGCTCATGCCTTGATTTTCTCACATTGGTTGCACTGTAATAGTCTGAAAGCTTGCTGAGCACCTGTTCAGGATAAAGTGCTGGCAGGGTACATAATATAAATTGCTATATAATGTTACCTATGAAAAAGGCTATAGAAACACACTGCTGCACTTGGAAATTGGCAAAGGCTTCTGCCATTCCAACTTGCTTCCAAGAAAAAAGTACTGTTGACTCCAGCAAGATAACATGGACAGATATGAAATCCATCACTCTAAACAATGAGAAGCTGGCACAGCATTGTAATTGTACCAGCTTGGGCACTATGCCCAGCTGCAGATGTCTTTAGAGTTCATTGCTTTAGACAGAAACAAAATCCCAGTCTGCAAGTTTGCACATGACTATTGTCAAATTGGCATGGGCTCCTGAAGAAGATAGCTTACTATTAAGAAAACATTCAGGCCTCCTGTAGCGATAACGTTAAAGTCACTGATGTGAAAACATACCATCGCTATCTGGGTCGATACAAGCTATTGTTCTGGCATACATGATGTTTATACATGATGCTTTAAGAATCTTGCAGTGTTTGGTAAATGGTTCCTATTATTAGCAGTGGTGAGTTTTGAGAAGTCTTGACCTTCAAGTAATTGAAAAATGTCTTAAAAATATTATCATTTTGAAGACTGAAGACTGATGGTCCTGTACAGACCGCTTCTCTGGTTTGTTGTCTCCAAGGTTTTTGTTTAGATCCATTGAATACCAGTTTTTGAGTATATTTCTTAATCCTGTTGTCATGAGATTGGACTTAAAACACTTCAGGATGCTGTGTTGGCTGCTGCGATAGAATAGAAATTATGCATCTTAATGTGCAGATGTATAGTACTGGGATGAGAAAAGGATTTGCAGGATTGAAACATAGTGTAGTATGTGAATATTATGAATGCTGTAGATGTATATGTGTTGACCTTGCACTGCCAGAAACAGTAATAAACATAACAAAGTAAATATTATTCTCATGCATAATAATCCTATTAAATGCATGTTTCAGAGACAGCTTGTTATGATTTGTGAATACAGAACATTTCTTCTCTTCCCTAATGTAATATTTAGGACATTAGAGGAAGTAAAGTCAATCTGCATTAGAAAATAAAAGGTGGACTCAATCCTTTTTAGTGTTACTTGGTGAAAATTTTAAGGTAGATGGCTACTGTAAGAACTGATGGTAAATAAAGTATCTATCTTCATGTACAAAGTATACTAATTGTAAGTACTTAGTGGCTCAAGGTCTTTTTTTATATTGTTAGTATATGTTACTTCAAGAGAAAAATGAATAGGTGTAATGTTAAGGGCTCATCTGTATTTGTATTTTTTCACTGGTGATGCGGTCCTGAGCACCTAAGTTCTCAAGAGAAACCAAAGGAATGTGCAACTCCTGAGAGGATGAAAATAGCAGATTAGGGCAAAGATATTAGAGATACTGAAAAGATTTTAAAATGGTCATACCTGCAGGAGGATTCTGAACTAAGTACCATTTTTGATGCATGTTCTGTTTAGGTTTTGAAGCCTAGAGTTTAGTTAGCTTGAAGCCTCAGTTGAAAACTGAGACTGATTTCAAGTATCAGGAGTTTGTGCAGGATGCAGGAGGCTGTGAGGGGTATTTAGATTGCAGGAAGAGGGAGGAATAGACAAACTCCAGCACCGTCAGTGTAATGAATGAGTACTTTGGAGTACTCCATTTTTTTAACCCTGTTCTGTCTCTCTGGTGCTGAACTTCTTACTTCAGAACAAAAAGGGGCAAGGATTCTTTTAGAGTCACTACTGACATTTTCAGCTCTCTGCAATGAATGAAGAACTCAGTGAAGAAGATTTTACATTGCATAGTGAGCAAATAACTTGGGTGTCATTGATAACTAAGTACTTCTCTCTACTTTCCATGTGATAGATTCACTGTTTGGGAGAACTGAAAGACATCACTGAACAAAATCTTAGAATTGTTTATACAACTTAGAAGACTTTGGAAGGTAATTTCATTAATCACCTGCTGGTCCTGCTGTGAAAATCTTTATTAACACAAGATGATAAGGACAAGAAGATTTCCAAAAGCTCCATGGTAGCAAAGCGCCTGCTATTTCACTAGTGCTAGGAAACTGTTTTGCATATTCAATCTGCCTTCTACAAGCAGAAGTAATAATCTGTTTTCAAAAAGCTTCACCACTGTGAGCTGTTCTTCCTCAATTATTGATGTGCATTGCATGCTCTGTCATAAAAATGTCAGGATGCATGCTTTCTGATAAGGCTTGTGATGAAGACTTCAGTGACTCTCTGGCCATAACATCTATAGCCAAACTCTTCAGAGGAGCTTAGAAGTTTTTGCTGTTCGTGATGTGGTCTGACAAATGAGGCAACTACTTATTACGAGCTTATTGTGGCAATATTTTCTTGTGTATATCCAAGATAAGCATTTTTAGATTACATGACTTTTTTTGATTGGTGAATTGGTGAATTTTGATTGGTATTGATTGGTGAAAGTTGCTTTGTTTTACCCTGGAATGTTAATTCAGTATTATTTAAGGTGGGCAGTGTACTAATGGTACCAATAGTAATAGTGTTGCAGTGGTAACTGGCTCTTAGCTGTTTTCACCCAGAGATCTCAAGTGCTTTGCAGAGGAAACAATAACAGCCCATATACTAAATGTATAATATTTGGTATCTGGTGTTAAAGTTTGTGGCTTGGGAGGAGGAGAGAAGGGTTTATATTCTGCTAATCTCGATGTAAAAAGCTTTTGTTGAGTAGACTGGAGGGAATTAGATGTTGCATAGCTGGCCCTAACCAACCCTATCTATTCCTTACCTTATCTTTATTTCAGAACTGGGGCAGCTGAGGCTCAGCAGGGGCCATGCCCTGTCTGTGGTCATTCCAGACAGGCTTCAGGCAAGGCCAAGAAGAGTACCAAGTTTATAATCCTGAAAGAAACTTGGCTCGGAGACCTTCTGAACCAAACAGCAATGCTTTTTTTTTTTTTTCCCCCCCTTGGGCTTTTGTCTTAGTAGGAGTTTTTGGTTTGTTTTTAGAGAAAAGTTTGTTTATATGTGGTTATCTTGTGGAAGAGGGAAAATAGTAGCATCTTTGAATGCGTGAATGATAAAAAGTTGGATCTTCATATGCTAGGTGCATTTACTGATTGTTCCGTAAGTGGAGGGACAATCATTTTCTTTGTCGTGGCCATGAGAAGAGGGAGACCTGCTGAACAAGCTAACAGCAATGACATTAAAGACCACGAAGAGGAAAGAGCTGAAATCTGGACTTTTTCTGTCATTGATGACGTTTCTGCAAGCAATCAAGACCCAAAAGGTAGAAAGCTTATCTTCCCCCTCCTGTTCCTTGCCAAATGGTTGTTTTAATAGGTAATAGCTACATTATTCAGCATCAGGCTGTCAAAGTTCTCTTTCTATGGTAAACTCAGCAAGCTTTTTAAGAGTGAAAAGGTGAATGGACTGCCTCTATTGACTCTGCTGCAGATTTTTGTCTTCCTGTCTATCCTCATCCAGAAATGCTTGAACGTAATACAGCCTTCAACACCATAGATTCTGGCATTTGGAGGTGTTCTTCCTTTGTGTCTGCTTCTGTTATAAAGCAATTTGGCATCACAGCAGTACCTAAGTGGATGATCTTCTGTGTAGAAATTAATACTATCTTTCAAAAAGATGTGTATATAAAATAGATGGCTAAAGATCTGCCTTTATCTCGTATGCATACGATGCTCTAATGTCAAGTTGTTTAGACAGTTCTTGACTTCAGTTTGATTTGTATTTGTTGTCTAATTCAATTAAACATGTTCGGGCCTCTTGTCTCTAGCAGAGACTTGAGACACATTCAGTATTAATGAAATTTGTGTTTTCTGAGTTATGTTAAAATGTTACCTTGGGTAACTTGAATTGTTTGCTCTCACCAACAAGTCATGTAAATGCACAAGTAAGGAGTTGCAAATGACAACAATAAAACTCCTCTTTGAAATTCTTTCTGTGTTGTACTGAATGGCTAAACTTTGTAATTATATGGCTATATTTGCTCTACTTGGTCTGTTATATTTGCAACACATCTGAAGACTGAGTAGACTTCCAGACTTGGGTTGTGTGGCCCACAGGAAGGGGTCACCTCTTCCGGATCTGCTAAAGCTCACTGTTTGGTGCGAGTCTGTGTGTGTTTCTCTACGGGTATGCATGTGCACTCTAGCACTGCCTGGTTTAAGGCTGTATCTGAAAGGCCACAGCAAACAGGTGGCTTTGCAGTCTCTTCTCAGCCTGGATAGGCTTTTGCTGATTGCATTAGTGTTCCTTTAGTTAGGGCTTGATATCGTGGCCTTAATTCCAAAGTGATGTTTGGGCTTCGGTGTTCAGCAGATGATTATGACCTTGTATTATCATCTCAGAAATCCTGCCAGACCCCAGCATGCTTTCCCATGACTGACACCACAGGGCTCGTCTCTGCCTTTATCCAGAAGAGATTATTCCAACACCGCGTTGTCTGGCTTGCCAAGTAGGTTTGTATGCAAACTGTAACTTGTTCCAAACATGGTTGCCAAGTTAGTGTTTTGTTCAGGAACATATGAGTTCATATCACTGCTTTTGGTATCTAAGTAGAGCTGTAAACTTTTTTTTTTTTTTTTTTCTTTTTAAATCTCTGCCTGAGTGCTCTGCAGACGTGTGGCTCTTTTAATGAACACTTTCCACAGGTCTGTGGCCCTTACTAGGACGGCACAGTGACACCAGCAGGAGCATGACCAGACTTCTTAGCCCTATTTAACCCTCTCACTTCCCGACTCAGAGACACGGTCCCTGAGGTCTAGATTAAACTTTAAAAGATGCTTTTTATTAATGTTTAACCTTGATGGGGGTTATGACTATATCTTTCCATTATGTTATGAATATAACTTTTCCCTGCCTCTGGAAAAATGCAACACTTAGTCATAGCAAAGTGCTAATGTTTAACTTCCCGTAAATTTTGCTTTCAGGATATTTAAGCACAGCACCATGTAAATTTATTAACTCTGGACAGCACTTTAGGTGTAATACAGAGCTTAATGCTTTTCAACATCGCATTCTGTTGAGGCAGTGTTAAGTCATCCGTCCTGTTTCACTAAAAAAGATGTTTGTATAAAGTGGTTTATTCAGTCTGTGACACCTTGAATATGTCACATCTGGGCAGGTTGGTGATGTAACTCTTGCTCAAATATTTGTCCAAAGAATGGTCTTCCGTTACAGTCAGCTCCCTGAAGGTTGTACTGTGATGCTCAGAGGCAGATTTTCAGTAACTCTTCACACTGAATGTGCCAGGCTCCTTGCAACTTGGATTGTAGAGAAAAAGCAAAAAGTTAACATTTCTCTGTTTCCAGGTTTGTTCCCCAGTACTGTAATTTCATTCCAGATGTTATTGCCACGTACTGGTTGTGGAAAGCTACAGTTGCATTTTGCAGACGAAAAGCCACAGGAGCTTGCCCTGTTGAGTCAGGTGCATTTCTTCCATAACTCCTGCATGGACACAAGTTAACTTGATTGATTTATATACCAATCTAATTAGCTATGACTCTGCTTGTGGTAGATATGTAAAAAATCTGCTAATCTCTTCATTTCATTCTCTGAAAAATACGGTAAGTAAAGTTTTGCAGCTAAATCTTCAAGTATAAATGATAGGAGGGTGGGTAATTCTAGTGAGTAAGGATCTTTTAACTCATATTTACACAGTTGCATGTGTAAATTACTGTGTGTTAGATGACAGTTAGCTTTGTATTATGTTATGAAGAATATCCGTTACTGTTTTCACTTTGAGACTGAGACAAATCTCAGGATGCTTGGTTTTTATTCAGCATTTGCCCAAGTCAAAGTCCTATAGCTCCAGGGGAGGATTTGCCTCAGTCAAAGCTGATAAGGCCCTCTGGAATTGTCTTTAGGTAGAAAGATCTTTCGTGCACGTACTCAGCTCTGAATATATATTTGTGTGTCTGGCAGTCTAAAACGATAGATCAACTCCATGTGCTTTGCTAGAGATGGATTTTTGTTTCTTATTTGTTCTGCTAGTCCATTTTCTTTGTATGGGTAAAGAATGATCTACATAAAATAATGTGAACAGTCATTAGATTTTTGGAGTCTCTATTATGTCACGAGACAGACCTTGATAAAAGAAAAGGGCACAGGTTCCACCTGTGAAAAGGCAATAATAGAGTGGATTAAGTTCTTTAAGTTCAACATGGGGTTACAGTTGGCTGACAAAGTTACGGCATTGGATGGTTTCCAAGCTACTGAAGGTACAGCTGGTCACAGAGAAGCAGCTGAGAGCATCCATTCTTTCGTGCAGCTTTCTGTGAGCTCTCAAAATTTGGGCCATGTACTAAGCTTTACATTTTTATTTAAAAAAAAAAAAAAAAAAGACACTTAAAATAATTGGAAACATATAATGAAGCAAGCCACTATATGATTATAATAAACGCTCATCCATCAATTCTTTAATCTTTAATCTGACCTACTACAACTTTCTTTGGTTGTTCTGTTGCATTTTGAAAGAGACATCTATAGTAAGAAAAATACAACTCCTGATTGTTTTGGCATCTGTTGAAGTCTGTTTTGTTGTGATTACACAGTGCACTCACATCCCAACCTGGAGTAATGTCCAGTGGATCCAAGGCACACTGAGCATGGTCTCGTGAGAGTGTTTAAAACAGGAGATACGATGAATACAGATTGTACTTTCTTTGAAGACTTGATTTTGCAGTACTTTTTTTTTTTTTTTTTTTTTTTTCAGGCAAGTATGTTGTTGAAATAGTTGAGGCTAAGGAGCAGAATGTAGCCCAGGATAATAAAAATATTTTACTGCTGTCTGTCAGGTTTGATATGTGTCTCCTTAGGAACCGGAGCCAGTATCACAGCAAAAGTGCACAGGCAGCTGTAAGATGTAAACCAAAGTGAGTGAGTTACTTCCTTTTATTACTTCTTGGTCTTTTGCAGTTGTGTCCCTACTGGGCTAATCCAAACAAGCTATTTTGGAAGTGAGTGAGTTTAGTTTGTTGTTTTCCCTTTTTGTAAATGAATGGCACATCAGTAGAGGAGGTGCTCTTATAGATTCTCCAGAGGAAACTGTGATACTTGGATTTGTGGAGTAAGGCAGTCGTGGCACTCTATTTATTTATTTACTATTGTTCGTAAGCAAGAATTGTGCTGCTTTGGTGCTGTTACGCAATAGAGACTTACTGAACCTTTTAAAGCCACTTATTATTTTTTGTAATTAGAACTAACTTCTGCAGCTGTCACTAAGCTCCTCGTCAGATGATATATTTATTATATTAGAAATGAGAGGAGGCACGTGAGTAAGACTGAAAGGAATATGCTGTGCTCAGGGTAGGGTTTTATGTTTAAATGGGTGATCAGCATGTGTGGGTTAGACCAAGATGATTGCAGTACCAGTGCCTGACTAGTTATGTGCTGCCTTTAATCCTCTGGTATTGTATTTCATTGTCTCACAGTGCACTACTGTCACAACTGAAATAAAAACCCTCTAAATTCAATGAACACTTTAATCTGTCATCATAATCACGAAAGTCTTGTCAATCATGGTTTAAAATTTAAGCATGCAGATCAAATCTGTAGAAAGAGGAGGCACCTGGACTCCACAATGTAAGTGGAGATAGTTTAAGATATTAAATATTTGTTTTGTTTATGTTTTAGGGTTTGAACTGATTATGTTTTTGTTTTTCCACATCTTTAAAAATCTAGAAAACCTGTTTAGTGACTTTGCAGGAGAAAATTTTAAGAATCAAATTAAATTGATATGACAAATTCTTTGGTGGAAATATTACTTGTTTGTGGCAATACTTTGGATTTTAGGCTTGCTCTTAAGCTGACAAGGAAGACCAGAAAATCTGGAAAAAATTAGTAGCTTGCAAATAAGTTAAGGTAGACCACTAGAGGTTTACAAGAGACTTTAAACCTGAAAGTGATTGTAGTCACTTAAAGGTGTATTTGGCTCAGATATGACTTGTGAACAAATATTCTTGGTAAGCAATTTACATTTACACTTTTTGTTTCAAATGCAGATTAAATATATAGAAAATATATGGTAATACAGTAACAACTTCAATGTCGTATACATAGTACATAAAATGATATTTTTTTTATCTCCTGTTAATGAAGCTAAAGACAGTGTTATTAGTACTTTCAGATTAAAAATTTGGGTTAGATCTATTTAAAAATGTGGTTCTGTATTCCAGAAATTGTAGTTTCTGTATGTACTGTAGCAGTACTGTGAAAAATTGATAGTGGAATGTCATACTTTGGTTTCAGATCACTGTTTGATATTTCAAGTGATAACTTTTAAACACCACTTTATGTGAGATTTTCAAAAATGTTTATATTGATCTAAACTGGTACTCACTGAAGATGTAGCAAAACTCCCAAGCCATGATGAGCATTTAGAGTAATCTGCCCCCATACCATTATTGATCCTTAGGTACTTTTACTTTCACTACTGCCAGTGAAAATAACACAATTGACGGCGATAAGGGTTTGTGAGCAGGTGACATACCATTGTTGGCACTGCATCTCCCTTGCCATTGTGAGACTCAGTTTTCAGAGGCGTGTGTTTTTGCCAGAAATGAACCACAGTCTATTGGTGTTTCTTTTTTTAAACAGAGCCAGCTGTTTAAGAACAAAAATTAAAATAAATTCTAGCTTTGCCTGTGTAGCCATAATTTGAAGTGAAAGATTGAGATACCCTGGCTGCTTTTTTTATCTTCTTATTTGCTTCTGCTATTGCCATGTGGGGAGAAAAAGATGCTCCAATTTCACAAAATAATAAGCCTCTGAAGAACCATCATTTTCAAATGCTGAGCGCAGCCAATGTGTGCATTGAGGTGAGCCACGTGGCTCACCACAACTGCTCCAAAGCAAAGCCAAGCCCATGGTGCATCTCCCACAAGTATGGAGAGGCCGTCTAATGGGCGTGCGGGTGCTTGAGTGGGATTTTCCTCCAGCTGTGGTCCATCTAGTTCACTGACTTGCCATTGCATTGAGAGTGCCACATAGCCAAAGTTTTAGCATTGAGTTTGAGAAAAGTTGTACTTTCCAATGTTATTATGCTATAATTGCTTGCCATTTTCCTATGGTAGAACTCCTGTTGCTGAGATATGAAGTGACTTCCTGAAGGTGGAGGCAGGATTAGTTTCTGAGAGCTCTTAATTCTGAAGCTTTTGCTTTTATACAACTACATTTGTACTGCATAGTTAAACAACCATACTGTCCTCAGAAAGTATCTAAGTCTGTTCCTAAAGGCAATTCAAATTCTGAGGGGAAAGAATTTAATTCTGATACTTTATTTCATCTACATTAATACTTGAAAAAGTTAAATGAAATTTAGCTTTAGAGTTTTTCTCTCTCCAACAAATGTTTTTTGCATCATAGGGCCAACTATTGATATGGCATGATAATAATACAATGGAATGGCAAGTTGAAATGATGAGAAGACTTTCATGCCTTGCTGGTATAGAATAGCTATCCCTACATACTTCAGCTGTCCCTCAGCAATATTTGTCAGCCAGGTGATAGCAGCTATTTCTGTGTTTGCAAAGATGACCATGTGTGCATGAAGTGTTATATGTTCATTAAAATAGTTTAGTGGTCTCACTACTGAAGTTTAGTCTGCAAGAATCAGCAAACGGTTCCAGCCCAGGCCACTGGGAACTATTTCAAACTCTCTGGCAAGATAGATCATCATTCCAGCTTGTAGCTGGACACACAAGCTATGATCTGAGGTGAATCATTTTGTTGGTTATCATATAAGTGTACATGGTGACCTTTGACAGCATTTTAAGTACCATCAGCTAAACATATTCTGCCACAGCACTTTGGTGGTGGTGTAGTAACCTGTGAAAGGTGCAGAGTTTGGGGACAAGTTCTGCATTGATAAATCTTCCTAAAAAGAGGTCCTGTAAACAGCAATGTCTCCTACCTCAGTCTTCCTCCTACTGAATGGAAAAGAGAAAATGTCAGTATGATTAAACTTTGGGACTGTAATGCATGCACAGGACTCCTGTAATTCAGTAAAGGTTTATGTTATATTTGTGAATAGGTCACTGATGGCACTCCTAGAACTACAGCTGTGGCAAAGGATGGGGCAACATGTTAGAGTACAAGGGGATGCAGAGTAATGCAAAACAGTCTGTAGGTCTGTTCAGTAGGACAGTGGAGGTCTGTTAGGTAGGACAGTGGTGCCACTTTTGCTGGAATGCCAGTCGCTTGTGTAGAGCATTAAAACAAGGATAATTAAAAAAAAAAAAGGGGGGGGGAGGGAGGAGGAATAAAAATGCAAACTAGTTGTGAGGAAAGCTTTTAGGCAGAGCAACGTGTTCTCGCATCTGTTGCCTGTGTTATTAAGATCATGTGTGATGTCTGCAGAAAGTAGGTAACCCACCTTAGGTCATGGCATTCAGAGAAGCTAAGGTTAACTGAGGTTTTATGTAGTGATTAATGAGTTCAATCTGCAGATTGGGCTGGGAGCTGGTGGCCAGCAGAGCAACTAAAAGAGGAAATATCCCTTAAGCACTCAAGCCTCTTGTCCCAGGGAGCAACACCAGCAGCATTAGCAAAGCTACAGGCAGCTTCCCCCTACCACACAGCCAGTGGGCTGGGGAGAGAACGGCTGACTCCAGGCACACTGCCTGCCTGGGTCTGGGTAGGAATAAGTGGGGAAAGAGTGCTTGTGTCAGAAACATAAACCTGTAAGGAGTGGGTGGAGGGAGATCGAAATGGAAGTTAGGTGGTGATTTGGGAGTGCTCAAAAAGCAGGGCTTCTTGGGAGCCCTCTCCACAGCTCCTAGGGAAGGAAAGCATCTTTGGACTTCTACAGTAGATAGAAAACTAGAAAGGGTGTCCAGGGGTTATTCGTAGCCAAGAACTGAATTTTATGTACATTTTGCTTGTAAATGCTTATCTTTTACTTTATAATTGAAGAAATTAATTCTTGCTTAAGGTTTTTTTTTTTTTTCCTTTGATTTCCTTTTTCGCCTGTGTATTATTAGGTGGTGAAATGAAACGGAATGAGATTTGCAGATTTAAATTGAGCTGTCTTTAGAGAAATTTTGAAAACAAGTTTTGCACACAGGCAGCTCTATAGAAAGAGGACCTGCTCTTGGGGAAGTGCTTGAGAACAGGAGGACTGGGAGGTGCTCCTTGCCAGTCTCTGCAGGAAAGGCAGCATCAGGCTCCTTTCATCTCCAGCTGCTAGCTTCTCGTGTAGAGGAGCTCTTATGGAGTAGCATTCCTCCTGCGGGAGCTGTGTTCGAGTCACAGCTCAGGGCTTGGGCTGAAGCATGAAGTCTTTCAGCCTTGTGCTAACACACTGGCTACAGGATCAGAGGAAGCTTAGAAAAAGGTAATAATAAGAATAGTCTATGATATTGAGACATTTCAGATGCAAGTGTTGAAAATATACGGTCTGTCCACCTTACAAAGAGTAAAACAAATAAGAGAATATAAGAATTTGTTAAATAGCAAGATGACATCAAGAAGCTGGGTAGTACGTTTCTTGGTCTCATAATGTTGAAGGAGATGTCTGTGATTTTAGAAGAAAGTAAACAATATTGGTAATGAGAAATGAATACTTGAAGTAGGTTATACACAGTGATTTAGTGTCACACATGTTTTCTTGGGCCAACAATTTTAAAAGGTTAAGGGAAAAAAAAGCAGTAGACATTGCTATGGTTATAAAATTGGTTCAGAATGATAATACTGAATGATGACAGAGTTTTTGGAAGGAACGTTACTTTTCATGCTTCAAACATGTTTAACTACCAGAGAAAGAGAGAGGAAATGTATACGTGTATGTGTGGTTCTGGCTATCTTGCAGGTGGTGGTCATGGGATCCTTTTGGCTCCCTCAGTAGTGTCTGATACTAGCAAAACAATGCTAGGCTAGACACCTCTAAGTGGTTAAAAAAATAATAATAATCTGACCTAGAGAGGTCAGGTTTCTCTGCTGTGGATCAGATAGACTGATTTTGGCATCTCCTCATCCAAGTTGTGTAATAGCGTCTGACACCTATCCAAGCCCTGCAATGCACTGATGTTTCATGGTGAGCCAAAAAGAAGATGTACTGTGTGTGAAACAATGAATGCTATTTATCCAGCTGAGGCTCAAAGGGAACAGATGATTTTATGAGGTAGGAAATTTGGGCACGCTGTCCCAGACAGGCTGAGGTACAAAGCAGAAGATGGACATGGCAGGTGGGATGGTTATGCAGAGTGGCAGGAAAGAAGAGTCCAAATGTTACATGAGCTTAAAAAGCTGAGAAAAAAGGGAAGAGCAAAAAGGTCAATGAAGTAGGCTGGAACAGATCCATGCGGTGTTTGTGAGTAAGACCATGCTCATGAGATCGAAATCCTCCCCATTCTTCCGTAGTTAGGCTGGAATTGATGGCAGTGCTGTGAGGAAGGGCTGCGAATGTCTCTGTCAAAACTTGTGTTGGCCAGGCATTTGTTGGAGGAGAGCTCAGCCGGTGAGGATGCCACAGTCCTGTTTGCTGTAGCCAGAACCCCTTCCAGTGGCAGGATGTGAGCAACAGGGGTAAGGGAGGTAGAAATGCAACCACCAGCTGTCATTTTGCCAGTGCTGCAGTTGAACTACAAGGAGTGGATTGGTTGGCTTCTAAATATTTTAACCACATGATTGCAGCAAGGTTGGTAGTCTCAGGATTAATGATTCTGAAGTAATTTTACTAATGTCAGCAAAGTTGCTCAGGATTTATACTGAAAATGTAATTGAGCGTGTTTTTTTTTTTTTTTTCCTGACTTGACTTGACAGCCAATTTCTTATGTTGCTGTAAAATACATGCAAAATAGATGTCCTTTGAAATAGCCAGGAACATATTATTTTCCTGTGCACATGGAATACTCATTATCTTTAACTATGTGTATGTCAGGAGATGTGTGAGCAATGTCCAGAGCATCGGTAACACAGGGAACAGGATTTTGAACTCCTTTATCTGTAGGCTGGTGCACTGATTTGGTGAAGGAGCTCATACTTGCACTGTCGGTGAGTACCTGTTAGTTTGGTATCACCTGAGATGGCCAAATCCTTTTCCTTTGATAATGTCAGTGTACTTCCCTACATTATTAGAATAAGCTTGACTTCCAGATCAGCTGATGACTGAATGGCAAGACGTTTTGTCATGCCTGGCAGGTGCTTATCAAGGAAATGCAGGTCTTGTCCACTGAATCTTTTTTCTCTTTAGTCTCTGCTGCTTTTTTTATGATGGACTTGTTTGCTGTAAATAGATCAATAAGTGAGAGAATGAAGGCGGTGTCAGTGCAACAGTGTTTTTGTACTACCCATAGTTCTATAGATGAATATATAGATTTTCTTTGAAGGATCTGACTGATATAGCATAATTTCTTCTGTTATTGAAGATGTCTCCACAACACAGAATTATTCTTTTTCAGATCAAGAGAATTATAGAGACAAAGCTTGATGTAGGCAAACTGCATGTTATCTGTTCCTCTGTTTCCAAAATTTCTTAGCTGGTGTGGTTGATTTATGTGACCTCGATATATGGCAAGGTATGTCATGGAGTAAGTGCAGTTATACTGTGCTTTCCTCCAGTAAAAACAATCACTCATACAGCAACATAAAAATAGTAGAACTGCAGTAGACCTCTGGCACTCCTGTGCACATAGAACACAAACCATTAGAAAGGGAAAAGTCCCGTTGTGGTGGCCTCTCCAGGACCAAAGCAATAATTTGACAATCATCTGTCTGTGCCAATCACTTGGATCACTGTAATCTGGGAATTCTGACTACAAAGATGAGAAAACCTGTTACCAGGACATGAATGTCACCATAGTTGTGCTTAATATTTTTGAAAGTGTCTCGGTAAACCCGAGAACAATTACATTCTTCTTCCTGTCTTATGGTCTCTTCAAAAGTACTACATTGGTAGTTTTCTGATAGCTACTTCTACTGACCATTGAGAAGAAATTTTTGTTTAATTGGATGAGTTCAAGGAGGTGAGGAAGAAGTGTTTGCTACAGCCTTAATATTGACTTGGTACTTTTTATTGCTTATGTTTCAGTTAAAATATCAAGAGCCAAAGTCTAGTTTTTGTTGTTGTTTTGTTTTGTTTTTAACCAGTTCATTGTGGGTAGATAAGGTAAGATAGACAAAACTTTGAGTAGCTAACTTGTAGCGCTTTAGAAGATAGATTTGGTGCTTTTTTAAACAAAAATCCCCTCATTTCTTTCAAATTTCATTTGAAGAATTGAAGAATTTTCAAAATTCTTTTTATAGAAATTGCATTGATTTTTGATTTTGAAGGAAAAAATAATTTCTAAACTTTCTGTTCATAAAAATTAAATTCATAAATATTTTTGGAAGAATAAAAACCTTCTAGTATTGTGAAGCTTAACTAATTTAAAATTCAAAACTAGCTGATTCTTGGGCATTTTTCTTTTACTCCCTATAGGTAAATCTAGTGAGTTTAAGAAAACAGTGTATTGGCAAACTTTGCTACTATAAACTAGCTTTTGCCTATTGCTCAGGATTATTAATCTTTATTAAGTCAGCTCACTCCGCTGAGATTCGACCTTTGTTTTTCTTTTGAAAGCATTTTTTTTCCTTAATATGAAAATATGTTTGCACAAACTACTACTTAAATACTCTGGATTAAATTTAGTTCAGCACAGACACTTCTGGTAATATTCTAGAGAGGTTTTTATCCTGGGTGAGAAGGTTCAGAACATTTACATCATAGGTTGTATATCTTGTGCAAGCTGTAAAAATGTGTGGACTTGTAAAATGAGATTGTGCTTGGTACAACTTTATTCACTGCGTCTGCTGCCCCAGTGAGTCTCCACCAAAGCCTTCAATTACTGCAAAGTTATAAAACTCTAGACAGATGGAAAATTAATATTTATAGCAAAATACCCTGGGTTTTGATAAGTGGAAACTCTTGGAGCAACAGATGATGTTTGCAGTTAAGATTTAGAAAGCAGCCTGTTCAGGAAAAGATGAAAGCTCGTGTACTTTCTGAAGTAATAGGTCATCTAGTGATGGCCTTAAATGTCAGCGTTACTGTTTCTGTGAACTGAAACCATCTGTGATGAAATGCTTAAAAAACGTTGTTCTGTACTTGTAAAAATAAATATAGAGAAATTATTTCCTCAAATGGCCCCCCAAACCCAGTAAAATTTGGCAAGATCCACCTCTCATTTCACAATTTCTGAAAGGTTTACAAAGGCTGCTGCCTTGACAGAGCCCTGCGCAGTGCAGGAGTCAAAAAAAAAAAAAAAAAAAAAAAAGCTTTTCAGGAGAGGGGGAAGCGCCTCGTGTTGCTCAGGAGCTGCCAAGTACGGCTGGCCTGAAGAGCTGGAGGTCAGGGGCCGTGCAGTGAGCTCATGGATACGCCTGTAAATCCAGAGTGATTTTCCTAGCTTCAGTGCTGTGGTTACTTTGGGAATACAGAAAGAAGTGTTTTTCTGGTGATTAACGTTTGCACACATCTGAGTCTAGTCATCTTGACATAATGGCTTAGAAATGATCGACGCTTGGTGTCAGAGGTAGAGCCCCTTAGCCGTCAATGTACTCAGCTACTGAACTGGCACTTGAATGCTCTACAGAAATCTAGTTTTCGGGATGAAGCTTCCTCCTTTCTTCCTGAAATCCAAAGCTAGAGGTTACCCACGTGGTTTTCTGTTTGTGGCTCCAGTGTCTTGTGCTGGTCTGCAGCTGAAGTTTTGTAGTTTTCAAGTTCTGTTGTTTTCTCAAGGGAGAACTCGGTAGTAGACGTGCATGTGTGTGTAAGTGCACACCTAGAACACGGCCAAACTTTGCTAAAATAGTATTCTGCAAAACAAGTTGAGAATACTTGTTGTTATACGCTGAAAGACATAAAGATAAAAAGGTTACCAGGGCAAGAACCTTGTTGCTTTCTCCTGCATGTCCATTTGTGTGATCAGCCTGTGTTCATCAGCTTGGGGGCAGCCGGGGAAATCTTCTGCTGCGCAGGGACGTGTTTCAGTGTTAAGAATTGGAAAAAGTGTTGAAAAAAAGTGTGTATGGAAACTTACTACATGAAACAAGTTGTTATCTGTGCAAGACATTTCCATACAGATATCTTGCAGAGACCAGAGACTTTCAGGAGCAAGGTGCAGGTTCTCTACAATGAAGTGATATTTTTTTCTTGTTTTTCCATCGTGTAATAGCAAAATATTCTCATCTGGTTGGTATGCTGATGATAATGAATAACCCATGCTGTTCCTGCTTTCTATAATGTTGTTGCCGTAAGCTTTTATTGCATTATGCAAGCACTGTAGTTGTTAGAACAAGAAAAAAGTATTTTAGTGAGACATAATGTTCTGATAGGAGCAAACCTCTCTACCTTCAATGTAAGAGCTGCTCCTCTCCTTTGTGTTTTTGTCGTTGTTTTCTTTGTTTGTTTTAATAAATATCCTTTTATTTCCCTGGCGAACTAATCACTCAAGTATATTTTCAGCATCTTTGTCTTTTAAACCAGATTACTTTGCAATATATATTAATGGGGGAGGTTTAGAATTCATGTGCATTTAAAATATAAGGGATGATGGTTCAAACTACTGTGACTATAGCTTAATTATTTGCACAAGCCCACGTATGCACCTTATTTCTATTGCAACCTGTGTGACACAGCCACAGCAGCGGTACCTGTGTTCCCGCATGCTTTGTTGCTCTTGGAAAGTTGCCTATGTGCTTGCCTCTCTTGTAGGTTTGAGGTTCTCACCTGTGGCTGTGAAATGCTATCAGCAGCATTTCAGTTCTGTTTCAACCCCACAGCTGTTGCCTTTCTTCCTAGTTGTACGAGGAGAAGTGAAAGTGTGCTTTCCTTGCACTTTCAGGAGCAGCGTGTCAGGGACACCAAGAAGAAAGGAAGAATGTGCTACTCGTGCCTGCAGTTTAGGGAGGATGCTGCAGTCTGAAGACAAGTGCAGAAATGAGGGACAAAAAATATTTTATTTTTCTTTAGAGGCTGAAGAAGACTGACTGTAGTATGTAAATATTTGTGGAAAAAGGACTACGATTAATAAAGGATTGCTTAGCAAAAAGCAAACAAGGGCCAAGCTGGTGGGTTAAGGCAAACAGATATAGACTGGAAGCACAGCATCTTAGACAAGCGTGTCTAACAACAAATACAGTGTTAGTGTTTGAGGGGTGGGGAGCCAGGTGATGGTTTCTTCATCATTCTTTGGTGTTTTCAAGTAAAGGCTGGATGCTTTTTCCAGAGGAAGTGCTCTTATAAATAAATACATGCCAATTTTGCTTAATACAGTAATAACTAAATGAAATTTAATGCTCTGTGATAAGATAGGTTTAAGAAGATTGATGGAATGGTGTAGCAATTCAAATGAATACAAAGACTTTGGTGTTGGTTTTTGTTGCTTTGTTTTTGTGGAAAGGAAAGGAATCACTTCTGCTCTGGGGTCCCTGGTGGACAGCAGAAGAATTGATGTACTTCTATGCAGCAAGTTGGACATAAAGAAAAATGTTCTTGTCGTCAGAACAGTGAAATACTAGGGGGAAAATGCCTGTGGAAGTTGCAGTAATATTTTTGATGTAGTTGACTTTTGCCTTGAGAAAGAAGAATGAACTGGATGACCTCTACAGCTTCTCCCACACATTTTTTCTGAGAGTCTGTAGTGGGTGATGTAGTTCTCCATTTTATCTTTAACTTCCTGAATCTTACTCTGGTGATCTGTTGCCCTTGCTCAGCCAAGTCTCTGGACCTTTCTCTGACTGCCTTGTACACACATTCATGAGCATCACATGTGTAATGCATCTGTTTAATGCCTTACATCCAAGCACAAACAATATTCTACATGTTGTAATTTCAAGAAAGTTACAACGCACCATCTTCTTTTTAGGTCCTCCAGGGAAAAGAGGTAAGCGGGGCAGAAGAGGAGAGACTGGTAAGTTTTCACTTTCGTATGATCCATTGCTGTTTGATGTCTGTGTGGTTTTGGGAGGATGCATACCCAGCATGCCTTCATCTTTATTTTTATTGCTTGTGTGCTCTGAAAGAGAGTTCTGAAGCTTCTCTTGTAGAAATTTGTGACCCTTGGCATATACCTGGTGGCCTTCCAGATAGTTATCTGGTCTTGAGTGTCATTACTTTGTAGTCACACTTCATAATGTTTGACGTGGTGCCGTTGGCAACATTACCGGTAATTGTCAAACCATTTCTGTGTCTTCTAAGTCTTGCACAAATCAGAGTAACTCCATGTTAGTCAGCAGCTGGGGGGATACTGTAAGTCAGCATTGCATCAGGCCTCCTTGGTTTGAGACGAACAGTTTGAGAAGGAGAGAAGTATGTTAAGAGTGTCAGTGTTCAGGGAAATAACGTGACAAATAGAGTATTCAGTGTGAGAAAAATTGCTGTTTACTAGAAACAAGTAGCAAGTTAGTTGTTATGTAAATAAGAAAAACATTTGGTGGTTTGTTATCCTGTACCAGGGAGCTGGCTGTTGAGAAATAAAATCCGAGTGTTGGCGTAGAGCTTGAAATTTCATTTGAGACAGCGTTGTGAGATGCTGAGTGCCTCTTCCTGGGAATTGGAACTGTTGATTATGTTGCAGGACTGAGTCTTCAGCGAAGGTGAATTTTCTATAATTGATGCAGGAGAAAATGAGCATTTCTAATCTCCTTGGCTGTATTGTCTGTTTTGCCAGTTAGGGAATTCTTTCAATCGGCTTGGTCTCTGTAAATTTGTTATGTAGCCCTCCTTAATCTTGTAAATGATTATTTATCTGGCTCTTAAAAACTATTTCCATATTTTCCTGCATCACGAAACTGAAACCAAACCCTGCCAAAGGTTAATATAAATCACCTTGATGTTTCCATTCGAGGTTGGAGTAGTATTTACTTCAGAGAAAAGTGCTGTGCTACAGAAGGGAATTTTGTGGTTAAAGATTGTCTTACAGATGATCCTGGCAATTACTTTGCAGTATGCTTGTTGATTCATTTTATGTCTCAAATAAACACACATTAAACTATTAACAAAGGAAATTGATCTTTCTTGTTTAAAAACAGACCTGCAATTTAAAATGCCATTTAAGATTATTTACCAGTATAAAGAAATTGCCTTAGTTACAGGGCAATAAAACTGCATTGTTAAAAACAAAAGGCTATCAATATTAAAAGCAATCTCCAAGTACAGCTGCTGCAGCTTTATACTCCTTTTGCACTTCACTTTATTCAGAAATTAGAGAGAGGCATAAAAGCTAATGAAATGCCATTGATTTGGGAGCTGCAGCTGCTCAACTTAATAAGACTGAAATAGTAGATTTGATTTGTGGCCCTTTGATGATGTTTCCAAGAACTGGTATACAAAAGTCTTTGAGTCTAAATAATTGAAAAAATGTGCAAATATCACTTCATGAAGTGTGACATTTTAACAGGGATTATTTTATATGTGTGCCTTGAGAAAGGAAGGTGATGAAAAGAAAGTTCAGCACTGTCAGGTGGCCACTGAAACCTGCTCTCGTAGGCAAAGTTGGAAGGCTGGAAGATGCTAGTGCACATATGTCTTCACTAGACGCCAAGGTTAAATGCCAAGGGTATTTGGTGCAACTTTGCAGCCAAGCTGTGACGAAATGCCCAACTGTGTGGCTAACTGAAACTAGTGATGTGGTTACATATGCTTTGTGTGGAGTCTGACAAAAGGAGTCATGGTCCATGGCTGGTATTTTTGGCCTGGCATGAAATTGCATGGAAATGGATGGAGAAGCAGCTTGCATAAGATTGCATGACTGTAGCTGAAGAATTTGCTTCCTTGGTAAGTAAGGTAAGAGCATGCATTTGAGCAGTAGCTGTATTTACAAGTTGCAAAGCCCAACCAAACCAAGAGGGACTTGAATGGGAAAATGCATAGTGTATTAGCAACATTGTTCGCTTACGATCCTGAGGCCTTGTGTTTGGATTTGTATATATGTGTCTTTCTTTAAAAACTTCATAAGCTTACGTTGTTTTTTTTTTTTTTTGTCTTTTTTTTTTTTTCCTCCTTCTCTTTCCCCTTTTCCCCCTCCACAGGACCTCCTGTAAGTACAGTGATACATTGTTGGTTCTTCCAGAATCAGGGAGAAATCTATGTTAGATCCTGTTTTGTTATCACCACAATAAACTGATCATGTATCATCAAGAGGGAATTTTGATATTTATACTTACACAGCGTAAACACTCATTATTTTGGAACCAAATAATTTAGTCAGAAAGTTCCATAAGAAAAATGTCTCTAAAACTATAAAGCTTTACATTCAGCGCTCCAGATAGCAGTTTGGACCACAATTCCATGTAAGTACATTATTCTCATTTTGCTTATAACTTGGGAACAAATATTTTGCTACAGGATAAAAATGTGCGAGTGTGTTGTCTGAAGTCCAGACTCAGTTACTCTGCCTTGTACTGGGTAGCAACTTCCTCTGCAGTTGTCACAAACTCTTGGGGTAAAGACTCCTTGCTCTTCAGAGGTACATAGGCTGACAGGCTCATTGTAGTGAAATTGTTACTGAGGCCAGTAAGTCCTTGTGTAAAATGAATATTGAATAAGACTGCTCCATTTAGTAACATAGTTGACTTTCATGCTGCTCTTGTTGGTAAGAAAACAGTTTCTCAGCTTTTTGTTTTGTTTGTTTGTTTTGTAGCATATTCCCAGGGTAGGTCAAAAGTCAGACTTGAAGAACAGGAGTAAACACATGAATCTCAAACATTTGTATTTGTCATGCCATCCATGTTCACCATACGGTATGAAAGTGTCAGCTTGAAAATAGTGAATTAATATGCTGAACTTCTGCTGTGACCTGTTGATTTTAGTGCAAGCTGTATGTACTGAGCAGTGATAATACTTAGCCTTGAAAGATTTTGACCGTATTCTCAGGAGTTCATAGTGGTAAGTTCATTTAACAAGCCATCAACGAAAAGCCAGGCTTAATGCATAATAGTGCAGTCTATTTGAAAGAAACATTGCCTTCCTCAACTTTTTTTGCAGTCTTCCTGTGAAACACAAAGAATAACCATAAATCATGATGCAAGTGGTTTTCCTGTAGCAAGACAACATAGCAGGAGTTCACTATGTGGCTCATTATGAATGTCTTTGACTCTGTAGGTCCCCTTAAAAAAAAAAAAAAAAGTCTAGTTCATGACAATATTAATACAAACCTGAAATAGCTCAGAAGGCTGAATTATTCTTAAAAAGTGTCTGACTTAAAATTCTGAGTCTTATATACAAAACTGCCTTACAGTACTTCATCTTGCCGAAAGTCAGTAAGGTTTTAAGTTGCTACAAGGCATTTTAAAACGTAGTTTCTGTTGCTAATTCATTTTTTGAATCTCATAGACACAGTCTGGCTAGGAGCAACTGTTGCAAACTCAATTCTTGTTTTCACCTGGGATACTGTGGTAATCCTTTTCATTTAAAGTCGCAAATATTTGTATATTCCACACAGCATTCCGTGGAGTTTAGGTGCATGCTGTATTTTCAAAGGGTACTGCAGTGCTCTGTTTATTTTCCTTGTACATGACTACTGAGCATCACGTGTGGGACCAGTCAAAGGCTGGGGCTTTCAGTTTTTTTATGCTCTGCTATAGCATTCTCGAATTTCTTCTTTGGCACCTATGATCTAGCAGTAGCCTATGTATTTATGACCTTACTGCCTAAGCACTAAATCTTTTTTTCTTTAACCACATATTGCCCTTTAGTCTATAGGGGTGATTCTTTTCATAGCAAAGGCAATGTCGTTGAGCATCAGAAGTAGTCAGTAACTTCTTAACTAGAATGTTTCATTTAAAACATATGATTTCCATTGTCAAAGCCCCCTTTTTCAACATGTAGTACCGATTTCATATCTGTTGGCTTGAAATATCATCACTTATCAAGAAATTAATGGATTTGCACTTTTTAATTTGCCAGTAATGTACTCTGCATGCTTGTTATGTCATATGTCATGACTGTGTTCTTAATGTGTGTCATACCATTTCATCTCATTCAACCAGGGTCTACCAGGGCGAAATGGCTATCCGGTAACTCATCATATATTTATGATAGCTTATATTACTCCAAAATTATGTTTCTGTTTTTTGGTTTTGCTTTATTATTGTCAAAAGGACCTTTTTCCTGTTTCTCAGATGCCTACAAAACGTAAGACTTTCCTTAAAATAAAACAAAATCTTTGAGAAATTTTTAAAAAGAACCTCAGTGTTTACAGTGCATAAATGCAATGCACTTCTTGTTTGACATTGTACGTATTTTGTGTTGACTGTCTGCATTCTTGCATACAAAATTAATTTTTCACTAGAATTAAAAAAAATAATAATAATCCTTTAGCAGGATACTGCATCTCAATTTGCCATACTAGAAAGCTGTTCAGCTGGCATATGCAATCTCTAAGTCCTTTCTTTCGATTGTCCTGTTTCTCTTGATTGCTTCCTTCGATGCACTTTGATCAAAATAAAATGCTATTACAGAGGTCTTAGCAGTTGGCTGCATAGTCTCTCAGAGTAATTTTATGATAATATATGCACTTCATTTTTCTGTCAGTTTCGTTCATATCTTTGGGATTTGTTGCCTGAAAATTGTAATATATGAAATAATGCATCTTTCTAAATTCTGTTAACAATATGTTTCATTCAAGTAGTCAGGAGAGCTGACTGTTGTGTCCCACTCAAGAAAAGAATTATGTGCCTGGTGTCATGTGTGTATTAGAAACCAAGTGACAAAATGTGGTAGCAGATTCATTTCAGAGACAATACATATGCGGAACATAGTGACTGGTAAGGCAAGATAATGATCTTACTTTAAGCACTTGATAATATATTATGGAGGGCCCTTCCAAAATGATTTGCCTGTATATTTCAGACAAAAGATTATTTTTTTAGTGAGTTTTAAAAATGTTTCTGTTGGTAGATGTACACTGCTTACCTTGAACAGCTGGAGGTGGAGGACAATTCGAATGTTTTTTTCAGGGCATCTTCTGTAATTGCAGAGTTTACTGAGAAATGTTACCAATGAAATATCATCCAATGCATATCTTTACTATTATGAGTAGTTGCAAATCAGCTGGTGAGGAATTAATCACTAGTAGTAAGAAACCTGCTTGAATGCAATGAAACCATTATTAGGTTTCAGAATGCTTATTCCAATTTCACTTATAGTGCTTAATATGAGTGTGTGTGTGTTTGGGAGAAGAT
The DNA here is from genome assembly GCF_013377495.2 of Cygnus atratus. Classification (NCBI taxonomy): domain Eukaryota; kingdom Metazoa; phylum Chordata; class Aves; order Anseriformes; family Anatidae; genus Cygnus; species Cygnus atratus. The sequence goes on from NC_066365.1 coordinate 4,458,731, forward strand.
GGAGTTAAAAGCTTTACAAAAAAAAACTTATTTTCTCATCATCTAGCTGTGAACTTTGTATACAGAGATTTGGATTTATAGGAAGAAAGACCCACGGTGACAACAAACCAGCCCTTATTTTGCGGCTTCTATGGAAATTAAATATTTTTGGAGTTCTGTGTTCCAGCTAATGACCTTAAAGCACAGGGTGAAGGTTATGTTGTGCAATGCATGAAAGCCTCATAGACATCTTGGCAAGTTTAGAAAATGAGTGAATGCATCAGTGATGGACTCATGCATGTTTTGAAGGCTCCACGCGGACAGCCTGAAAATATTATTTTCTTCAAAGCCTGAAGGCCCAGTGCTTTGTCCATGGTCCAGCTGTTTTCTTGGAGAGGTTTGCTGTGGGATCTGAAGACAATAAAGGCACTTGAAAGCAGTGTTACTGAAATTACTGGTTCTAAAAGTGGCATTGTTATGGGCAAACTTCAGTGCGAATGCGTTTCTCTGCATGCATGCAGCCATCTATGCGTGCACATGCAAATGTGTGCCTTTGGTAGTGCTTAGCACTCATCAAATGCTACTTCTTCCTGCTTGAAAATGACTGGGAATAGAATTTGGCTTAGCTTCTTGTTCATTGTCCTTGGCTGGCTGTTCAGACACTTTCAGTTGCAGCCATGTCGTCCTGCTTTGAATGGGAAATACGTAACAGCAAGTGTGATGCTTTTTAAAGGTACTTGTACAGTCTTTAGACCTCTATGAAAAGGCTATTAGAGTTTAAAGTTATTTCTCTAGACTCCTATTTAAGTCCCATAGAAACCTTATTGCTTTAATCTTTATTAGATTTTCTAGGGTATTCTGTGAGGATAGTAAGGTATATCTGCCACATGTAAACTGGGAAAGCTCTCTGCTCAGTAGGTAAAAATATGTCGTTGCAATGTCACAAAACCTAGCAGCTGTTTTCTCCAAGACTTAAGTTTTCAGTGTCTTCATTCATTTTAATTCTGAAGGTACCTTAAGACATAGTAACAATAACAGTGAAAGGAATTCCAGTGAGAAATCCAAGTTCCTGGGAAGATATGATATCATAAGTCAAGAACATAAGCTGGACTTACTGCTGATGTGTAACACACTTATCAAGGGGTTTATAAGACTATGATTAATTAGTTATTTTGTAAGGCTCCACCAAAACTATAAAAGCTGTATAGTGCTATGGCTCCTTTTATCCTTGTTAAGAGCTTTGTATAACAAATAGAGTGATCAAATTCAGTTATAACTCTTTCTACTTCTGTTTGAAGTTGAAATAAACTATCATAACTTCTTAAGTAAAAGAGAACTAGAAAAATGTGTAAATATAAGAATAAGAACATGGGCATTTTTTGCAGTGTTGTTGCAGACAGTCTCACTTGAGAAATAGTAATGCTGGAACTTGTGATAATAATAATAAAATAATACAGCTGCCTGGGACTGGAGTGAAGAGACAAAATACACAAACCCTGTGGTGTGGGAAGAAGAATCTTGCGAGCTGGTTGGATGAGTAGAAGTTACTGTTTTTCCACTGAAAAATTGAAGTGGACTGAGAAAATTTTCCCTACCTCTTCTCCCAAGTTGAATTTCAGATCAAGTTAAATATCCAGGTAAATCATCCTCAAAATTGCTGCATTTTGGTACAGATGCACTATCTTCAGATTTCAGAATGAAGTGTCAGAATATGACAGTGCTTATAGAATTGCTTCATAAAAGAAGGGGTCAGTGAAATTTCTCCTACATCTTTCCATGATAACAGGCTGTAGAGCAGCTGATACACTTACAAGACTTTAGGACCTGTGGAGAGTTTTGTCTGCTCCAGGTGACTGTGTGCTTTGCATTAATTCCCATTTTTCTCAATCTTTGTTGACTTTAGTAGCGGAAAATGCCTTAAACATCATGCATCTGAGTTTTGTACCTGTCAAGATAGTGTCTCAATATACCATAAGACAAGCAGTATCAAGATCTGTAGAGAACTTCAGATTGCTGTTAGAAGTCTCTGACTCCTGTTCTGACAAAGAACGCTCCAGGAAAAAAAGAGAAGGGCTGTAAATGGTTTTGAGTATGAAGAAATAAGCTTTGTATGGAAGAATGTGAAAACTGCTGTTGTGTGAAATTGGAAAAATGTGTTTTATTGTTTTGCTGTATTCCTTTGTCTTTGTCAGTACTTCTTATTTCATTGTTTCTGCTGCTTCTCCAGGTAGAGAGAGACTGAGGCTGTGTAGGCAAGTGTGCAGTAAGTAGTAGTGTAGCATGAGCCCTTTCTTCTTCCTTCCTCCATTCTTGCTGTTATATTATGAAACTCTAATGTAATTATACATAATAAATTTCCTGGACAGCTTGGGAAGAGCACCGTTGTGAAGGGCAAAGCATTGAGCTTTCATTCTTTCTATTCTGTGCAGTGACCAGGCAAGGCTATGTTTGAGGGCTCTTTTGTATTTGCCTGCATCAAATAACTATAAGATCTGGCTCTGGTCTTCCACCTGTTTATTTTTAAGAAGCATAAAGCCAAACCAAATAGATACGCTGATGGTATTTTTTTTCCTAGCATAAGAAGTAGCGTACAATTGATGCATGAAGTTTTCTAATCAGGGTGTTCTGTCAGATGCCTGCTTTTCCAGTTTCTTTCTTCCTTATTAGCATTGCTAAAGAAACAAACAAAAAAGACTTATATGGCAAGACTTATTTTCTCTCATTTAACAGATTTAATGTGCAAGTCTATCAAAAAGAAAGTGGTAGGAGTCGGCTGGGCTTTTTGTGTCAGTTCAGGTTTATCTAATAGCCTTTATTCTGTTATTTTTTAGTGTAAATAAAACATATGGTATATAAAGTTAATTCCACCCAAAAGCAAGTTTTTAAAACTTCAGTACTCTGGCAGCTCTACAGCTCTGGCATTGCAGTAAAATGAACATAACTGAAAGAATCAAAAGAGAAGAAATCTGAGAATTTTTCAACTGTGATTAAGCTCAGCCTATGGAAGTCTTAAGCATCTCTACAACAGCTGTGGTATTTCCAGTAGCTGGTCAGGGCTCTTCTTTTTCAGTTGCAGTGCAATATAAATGTCTAAGCTCAAGTATTTGCTTTGTCAGTTCCTGACCTTCCCCTGAGGATTTGACCCGGTGATCCCACAGAAGCTTCTGTCTCTCTTTTACAACATTTCTTCTTCTCAACAGGTGTCTTTGTAGACCACCTTTTATTTTTGGCATTTGACCAAAATAAGGTCTTAAAAGCATATACCAGCAAAATTTTGCAATAAATTTCAGGTTTGGTAGATAAATATTTATAACTATTTTGGGTTTCAGAAGACTTCTTTATTTTTTAAATACATAGAAAATTCAAAACATCTGGAATCTGAGGAGTTTCTTTGTACTCAGTGATTTCAGTATGTGTTCTCAGTTCTGTGTAATTTATCCTTCTTTTTTAGTCCTGACAGTAGTGATTGGCTTGGAAATCATGAAATTTTCAGTTGACCCATCTGCCTGCTTGTTCTGAGTTCAGGGAATGCTCTGCTTCCTTCAGAAAGGTACAGATGGTCAGCTGTCCATCTCTGAAGGTTGCTGGGTTTGCCAATTTCTAATAAAGAGCCATGTACTCACTCCTTGCCCAAAAATGAGTTGTTCCCAAAAGTTGCCAGCTGATGCCAGTGCTTTAGATTCAGCAGAAAATGAGTGACTACTCAGTATAAATTACTAAGTATAAACTAATTCCTTAGAGCTCTTTTTCTTCTTTCTCATAACCACTTTCCATTAATACATTCATTACAGCAGATCAGAACTCTAAATTTTCTTGCTGTGCTCATCAAAACTCTGCATATGAGCCATTCAGTAGAGTGACCAAACTTTGAACATCCAAAAACATGCTTTGGTCCATCTTAAGTGTAATACCAACATCACAGCCAGTCCCTAGTTTTCTTTGTAGGACTTACACAACTGCCACAACCCTGCCACAGAAGCTTGGAAGAGGAGCTAGGTTTCTCTATTCCAATCAGGCCACGAACCCCAAGAGTTGGGGCTGGGGAGATTCGACATTCAGTTCCACTCCAATGGATGGAGATAAGCCAGTTTTCTATGGCTGTAGGTGAAGGAGGCTTTCAGCCTTTTCCATGGATACATCTGTCAAGTTCAACACTCAATGGTAGCTATTGCAGCATACCAGTGTGGCCTTTTTCAAGCCATACCTGTGTTATATGATGTGAGCCCTGAGCAAAGGTTATCTGAGTACAAACTTTACCTTGATATTGAATCATAGGTATGGTCATAATTGCAGTTTTTAAGCTGTAGTCTCAAAAATTACATTCTGGCACTGTTAATATTCAGATATGTGTGGGATAAAGTTAACCCTGGGGAAAAAAGTGGGTTAGACCTTTCCTGCTTGCAGTTGTTGCCATCCTGTAGTATCTGTTAATAGACCTACAATGGCAAGTTGTGTCAACCTGTCTGTTCCTAAAAAACTTCTGTGACACCTCAAAAATCTTCATAACAGTCATAACACAGTGAATCAGAATTTCTCAACAATGCAATACCCTAGCAACAGTTATAATGTTCCCCCAAATACTCTTCAGTTTAAACAGGCACAATAGACATTTGCTGTGAAGCAGGTTAATGATGAGTATTCTGTGCTATGTGGAATGCTATAAGAATTTGTTAGGTTTTTCTTTCTTTTTTTTTTTTTTTTTGAAAAGTACTGCAGCGAGGATGTAGTAAATAAACGCCCAGTTTTGCTTACAAATTTTTGGACTGTCTCTAAATTCACATGGCTGCTTGCACAGTAACTGTAGCCTTTCTAATGAGGTCACATTAATACCAATAATGTTTTTTATGAGCTTTGAATCTATGAATCATATATAATACAGTTCATCAGTTTATTTATATGCTGATTTTTTTGCACCAATGTGAGATAATCATTACAATTTCTTTGAACAGAAAGGTCTGAGATATTTTAAAGTCACAGTTTCTATTAATTGTGTCACAGATGATTGAAGCTACACATCAGCACACGTTTATTAGCTTGTTGCAGCCTGATTGCCATTTTGAATGAACCATGGGCTGAATCCTTTGATCTGTAACATCCATGTAATGCTTAGTGCATAAATAAGAAAATGCAGTGTTTATTCCAGCAGCTCACTGGAGGATGCAGAGTGCCCCAAGTTATTCTATACTGGTTACTGTGATCACTGAGTAACTACTGACTCGTGGAAAAAACAACAGTGAAAAACAAAAAACAAAAAAAAAAGAGGAGGTTTCTATGCTTTCCCTCATTTGTAGTTCCAAAAAGAGAGGTGACATAGATGAGTCAAAGTAGAAACTTCACGTGATGACTTTAGAAAATGATTTGGGCTGCAATAAATGCCTGCCCACATAGTATGTTCTGATTTAAATTAATTTCTAAAATATTTTCTACATAACATTATAAATAAGGTTGTAAAAATTAATAGAATAAAATAACATGATAATAGGTTTCTTGATGCATCATTACTAATATGGACAATTGTTACTACATGCTGGATTCTCCAAGAATCTGTCTCAGATGCATGGACAGAGAACTAAAATCTTGAAAAATCCACATCTCTTCATGGCATTTTGTAGATGTCAACATGAATTGAGCATGATAACACTAGTATAAAGTAGGTTTCTGTGAATCATTATAGAGTTTAGGTTCACAGCTAATGTCAATTCTAAATGATAAAACCCCATATATCTATCAGGTAAACTCAGGTTTATAGCTGATGGCAGATAGATAGGTGTAATTTAACAACTAAATGCCTTTTTCAGTATTTTCTTTCATAGCTTTAAATTTAGCCTCACTTTTGTAATTAAGTTTGTATAAATAGGGAAAGGAATTAAACTGGTTTGTCAGTTATTTGACAGTAAAGATATATTTCTGGTCTCTCTAGTCTACGCCACTGGCTTCAGTTTAGCAGCTAAGCAGGTGGCATGTAGAAGGCTGTAGTTCGGATTTTTCATGTCCATGCTTTGGCAGACATAATGCTTGAACTGTACCTAAGATCATTCATTCTTGCCTTTCTTTGGGAATCCTGCTTGAAATTTCCCAGTCATTTCCTTGCAACACACGTTGCAAATCTCCAGTGTAATGGAAATAGCTTTACTTATGAAACAAATTACCTTTGAGCAAAATTATGCATTCCAAATGTTTTCCCAGCATATGCATGGATAGATATTGTAGCTCTGGGCCTCATTTCTCAAATAGTATTTGTGACAATCGCATGCAGATAGACAGTGAATAACCAGTAATAGTTAAAGGTGCCTCTTGCAATTTGCCTGAACTGTCCAGTTTCTCACAAGTTTTGAGATTCAAAGGAAATGTAAAATCGCAGTAGAAATCCTGTATTTAATTACTGTTTATTTCTATCACAAATGGAAAGAGAAATCCCAAACTGTCATAAGATTCTTAAGTCAACAATTCATTCATCTTGAAGCAGAGTTGCAAATATGACACATGACTTTCCTTAACACTGGATCTTTCATTTGGCCCTCTAATATAGCTGAAAGATATCTGTCACTTTACTACCCATATAGCTCCCAGATGAATATGCTTATGGGGGAGTTTGTGCATTTTCAATCCAAATTGAGGCCAAGGGCTGTAATATTCCTTTGAAGAAACTTGTTCCTAAGTCACTAGCCTAGATGGTTTTATTCCCAGATTTCCAGAAAATGCGTGGTGGAAGTGCTCTCTCAAAGCCTGGTTGCACACCTGCTTCCCTCTGCAGCCAGGTTTCAGGTCCTGTTTATGACAGAGGCCCCACAAGCAGGGAACATCTGGAGCAGACAGGCACCTGAGCTGTTTGTCCTCAAAAAGCCGAGTGAGGAACTTTCTCCCCATTAGGAACCAAAAGGTTTTTTCACATACCTGCAGTGGGCCACACACTGCTTAGCATCATCCAGTGATTTCACCAAAAATAGTTTGGGCTAGCATTTATCATGATAATAGGATCTCAGCCCCGTGTTTTCATGCTTCTTTTTTAATGTTAGAAGTTAGGTGGTAGAACAAAGCCTTAAAGTACTTCTCTGCTCCCGGGGATCTGTTAGTATGGGCGTGTTTAATGCACACTTTGCCTCTTGCACCACAAGAGAAATACTAGGGTGTTATTTGGACTGCCTTTGTTTTCCTGTTTGAAAAGATGAGTTCTCAGCTATGTGCGTGCATACCAAACTCAAGATTAGTTAAAGCAGTTACATTTTTGAAAGCAAACATGCTTGTCTGTTAGGAAAGATTTATACAAGCAGTATGGAATGTCTATTGGAAGTTTTTTCCATGACTGTAGGATACAGATAATAAATCACCCTCACAAAATGGTGGTGGATTTTTCTTTTCTTCTTCTTTTTTTTTTTTTTTTCTTCTTCTTTGGCTTAAGGTAAAGCAATTAACATTATTTTTGCTAATACTAAGATCTACAAAGTACTGAATCTAGAAGAAAATCATTGAGTTAAGAGCACTTTAGGTTTATTTGGTACAAATTCATAGCAGTTATTCCCATGATAACTGAGAGGAATTTAACCCTTTGCCTCACAAAAGGAGCATACTGAAAAACAACCATATGTACATGAGCACTCATCAGCTGAAAGTAATATTAAGTTTTTAATGTAGAAATCTGCTCCTTTTATGTGGTATTTGTACTACAATAAACTGCTGTTTACTTATGGTTGATGAGGCTGGAATTCTTAGCAAATGAAGTAAAACCAGGAAAAAATTGGAAATTGATAAAAAGCCATGCTATTCTTTCTGTAACGGTTTCTCTCTTTACCAGATTGCAACTAAGATAAGCAATGGTAAGGATAGATTATTCTACTTTTGTTCATGTTGAACAGCACTTACCCAACAAGCAATCACAGAAATAAATGTGAGGGCAAAGTGGATTTGGGACCTTGCAGAGAAAAACACAGAAGACAAATTGCAGGTGTGAAGGAAGTGCTTTATTTATCAGCACACAGATTTTTTTGAAACAAGTTTTGTCACTATACTGGAGCTTAAAGGTTTATATATATATATAAATATATATATTTTTTCAGTGGTATTTGATATGTATACTGAGTTTTTGGCCTACAGCAACTGGAGTGATTTGAGTTTGCTACTCATAATTTGTTTCAGAAAGCTTTGTTAGCAATGGTGCAGTTTTTGAGTGTGAAGGTTGAAAGCATGGATTACAGAATGCTCCAAAAGCACCAAGAGTAACTAACTTACAGCACTTTATTAACTTTTGTTGTGCATAATATAGGATTTGCATTCCAAGTCAATGTGAAAGTCCAAGTGCAGATTCCCCCTTCCTCTCCCCCCCCTCCCTTTTTTGCCTTTTTAATAGGAAAACTTGAGTGAGGTTTGTGTTTTTCATTCAGGTAGCCTGACTGATTAGCTGTCCTTCAGTATACCTCAAAAGAGGAAATGATCTCAACATTTCCACTTCCAGCTGTGTGGATCAATTATCCTGACTTTTTATCCATTCTGCAAACGATAGGAGATCTCTCATTTTAGCTCTCTGCCCTTAAGGTATCTAAAGTATAATCTGGTATTGCCATCACATACAAATTGTTTCTCCCTAAATGGGAATGCAAAGAAACTCATTTTTGTTCTTCATGCTGTCACCAGCTTCTGCAAGAATCCTTTTATAAGCTTGAAATCCAGTTATGTCAAAAGAAAGTAATGAAAATATTTTATTTGGATGTGTTCATGTGTGTCATCCACAAAACTTAAAAGCATAGTCTAGAGATTGTAAGAACAAATGAAATAACGAAATTGATAAATGTTTTAGGATTTTAGGAGCTGTTTCACTGAACTGTATTCTGTCTTTGAATTCACTAGTTGAGCTCTACTAAACTTCAATTTCAGTTGTGTAGTTGGACTGAAATTAGGAAACAGGTAAGAAGACTGATTTGCTGGAAAATGGCTCAAAAAAGCATAGGTGTGAAATACTTGGATTTGGAAGTTTTTCTTGGTTTGGGATGAGTAGCCCATGTTCTATGTCATGCATTGATCTGATTTCAGCACCTTTCTTTTCTTGGCTAAATGTTTTGTTGGCTGATTTTGCTCATTTCTGTTTGCGTAGCAGTTGTCAAGGAAGAAGAAAAAACTTCTTTCTAACTGCATGGTTGGGACACTGGTACCACTTTGAGTTGAAGGGTGATTTCAGGATAAAAGTAGAGAAATTTCTATTTGTTTCTAGATGGGGTAGCTGCAAGAAGCGGAAGTATAATTATGGAGAAATTCAGTATCTTCCCCTAAATATCTTAAGGGTGAAGACAGGCACCAACTTGGTTTTGGAAGATTTTGTGGAGATATGCTTTTGTTCTCCCGTGTCCAAAAAAATATTAATAATAATTAAAAAATCAGCTGCTTTTCATATAAATTTCAAAAAACACAAACTGAATTTGCCATAAAAGAAAAGGAATTGGCAGGAGAAGTTTGGAAGTTGAACCTGTATAGCTTTTCACCTAAAAAAGAGAAAAGAACTGCAGGAGAAGTTTGGAAGTTGAACCTGTATAGCTTTTCACCTAAAAAAGAGAAAAGAACTGCAGGAGAAGTTTGGAATTTGGACCTGTATAGCTTTTCACCTAAAAAAGAGAAAAGAACTGCAGAAGAAGTTTGAAGCAGTATTACTTCTGAGTCTCCGAATTAATATGACAGGATTCTTCCAGCATCTGCTCACTAGCCTCTTATCAAGCCAGCTACAAGCAACCCCAAAATCCTTTTAGGACTGGAAAATCCATCATTTTCCCCCTCTTTAACCCCTTTGAGTGAAGTATTGGAAAGAAAAAGTTCTTGACTTTTCCCATGTTTTCTTGAGTTTAGTCTTGTAAAAATTCTGGCACCAATAGAAAGGTTATTCCATCTCAAATATAATCTCCTTCATTATCTCATGATCTTTCAAATGTTGGACTTTGTTTAAAGTGAAATGCCCAGAGTCTTGCATGAAAGGCCATTAGGACTATCTGAGGTCAGTGGGACAGAACAGTAAGGCAATAAGTGAGGTAGCCCTTAGCTTCCCAGTGACAATAATAAGCAGTAAATGCACAGATTTACAAATAAAGATGTTGTGTGCTTGTCTGAGCACTTTATATGCTTTGTTGTGGTTAATTATTTTGTTTTCATGGGCACCATAATAAATGTTCCTTCTGGAAACCAGTTTTGGTACTGATCGTGGTAAGATCTATGGGATTTTTTTTTTCTTCAAGGACTAGAAATAATTCTTAAGGTGCAGATCCTTTCATTGCTACATCCCACTTTTCTTGTTAAACTGGGGAAATAGAAGAGGTGGTACATCATTAAAAACTGTATGGGGAAACACTTCAGGAAGAAAGAATGAAAAAGGTTGTAGCACAGCACTGCATTCTGCTTTATTTCCTGGAATGAAATAATCCCCTTAAGTATGTTTTAGATAGTTTTTCCATAATGTTTTGTGCTTTCTGAGGATGTATGGGTTCCAAAGCATTTTGTGGGGGACAGAATTGAATGCAGCATTACCAACTTTTAAGGAATAATTTAGGCTATAGTATGCTTAAAACAACAGTAGTGGGTTTAAACTAGCCGCCCATATATTTGTGCCTTTTAAGTCTGATAGGTACATGACACAAGTATCTGAATGGTCTTGCATGTGCAGAATTTTATTTTCTGGTGTCTGAGCACATGTGGCAGTGCACAGCTGAAAACACCTGCTTCTGAGTTAAAGTTTATACACAGTGCATCTGTGCAGGTTTTTCGTATGTTGTATCCAGATGGAAATGCTGCATCTAGTGCACCGGTCTGAATGTTGGTGTTTTGGTTATCCTCAAACTGTTCAAACAGCTTTCTTCAGAACACGATAGCCACAGGAAAGAGATTGTAGGATTTTTATTTTATTTTTATTTTTAATCTAAAGGTCTATTTATAACCCTTGGCTTTTTGTTTTCTTCTTTTAAAACCATTGTAACTGTTCTGTTATGGAGATATATCTGCTCTGATTGATCTCCTTTCTTGTAAGTCAGAAAGGAAGAATCTCTATGGCATCTATATCTTTTTCTGAATTCTCTGGAAGCCGCATCTAAAATATGTACCTCTTTACGTGGATAAAAGGAGCATGACACTTAGATTCCTTGTATCCCAATGGAGCACAAATTAACTAGGGTACCTGCTCTTGAGTTTTGTTGATGTTCCAAAGGTGATGGTTTCACTAAGAGAGGGTCAAAAATCAGCCTATAAACGTTATGTCTCTGTGGTGTTGCATTACTTGCCAGAAGACTGTGTTTTTAATTTTACTTTATGGTCCCCATTCTCCCTAAAATAAAAGATTTTTAGAAACCGAAGAAAGAGATTGACTGAAAGAAGTGAACTGATTTTTTTTCTGTTATTCTGTAAAGCCATCAAAACAGGCATCAAAAAAGATTGTTCTTTAGGAGGGTTCCAATGAGTAAATGGATTTACTTCCATGGTGGTGTGGGGAGACAGGGATTCTTCAGAATTATTCCAGGAGAATGAAAATCTAATTTATCAAAGTCATCATGCCACAGCTGTTACAACAATCTATCTCCTGCTGAATGCCAGCCAACTAATTTTTGAGAAGTGATATTTTTCACAGTTTATTGTTTTCTCATCAACATGGCACCAACCACATCAAATATTTTCACACAATGTCATTGGCATTGATGAATTAGCCATATGCTTTCTATTTACGGATACAGGAGTTTCAATTTCTTTGGGAGAAACAAGAACTGTTGGGTAAAAGGTAGGATATATCTCTCTGTTCTGTATATAAGTTCTCATTGTTCAATTACCTGTTAAGCTATGCTGGAATTCAGTAGCATAATGAAGTATTTTTGTGGATGTATGTAGTTCTGGAACCCTTCACAAGACTGTTTTTAAACACTTTAAGGCCACATTTTTTAATTCTGTTCCTTTTTATTTATTTGTTTTTTAAACAGCAGGCAGTTACAATATGCCACGATAAATCGAACGCTGTCTGCCTACAGTCTTTTAGAAGAGTTTGTTCCAACTTAGGTCTGCTCAGTTTTTTCATGTATTTTTGCATATATATTTCAGCAGGAAGGGCAGTCATATACTCAAAAATGCATCTGCACCACAAGAAACTGCCTATCAGATTTCCTGCAGAAACTAAAAAAATGAACAGCATCTCGGCAATTATTTTTCAGCTGTGAAATGTGCTTTTGAAAAGCTGTGACTATAATTTTTCTTGCATAGAATTTTTCGTACTCCTGTATTGTTACCATATGTGGTGCTTTTTTTTGTAGTTAAGCCACTCAGTGAATAGCCAAACTCTGAACAATTTTTCTTTCTCCAGATTGCTGACTTTTAGATATAATCAGCCCTTCTTATAATTGCAAAGGAGTCATTAGAGCGTTCAGACTGCGTGCAGGTCTCTAGGCTAGGAGTCTTGTAATCTAGAGTGATGTCTCTCCGAGAAAAGGTTTTGGAGACTGTATCTAGCAATTCTGGTTAATTTTGGATTCTTTAAAACTGTCCTTCATCATCCATCATCTTCAGTTACTGATTATTTCCATTGTCTAATTTGGGTTAATCTGGACTTTAGAGCCACTTCATGAAATCCATTTCTTTAGGTCACATGTCCTTATGTTTCTTGAAATTCAAAGACAAATGTGAAAAATATTTTCTTTCCAGTAAGAAGAATAGCCAAGTAAGTGTAAGATCCCTGCCAGTTCTGCATGGCAGTTTCCTATTAGCGTTAGATTATTGCTTTACATATGTATGCTGCATATTTCTCTATATTGAAGGCACAGCACTAGGCAGGTGTTTTAAAATGGAAATTGGAATAAATTCTGATTACCTTTATGTTCATGGACTGAAATCTTAGTGTTGAGAGCCTAGTTTGTGCACAGTGTGGCTTTTCTGGCTGGTGGAAGTGTAGTCTGGAGCCTTATTCGTGGTGCTGCTGTTCTTCATTCTCCAGGTTTTATCAGCTCCTTGCTTCTGAGTCTCTTCTGTGCTTGCAGGGTATACTTTTAGTTCCTTGTTGGCTTGATAAAGGCAATTTTGTAGGAGAGAATTAATGTGGTTTACACCAACATGCAAAATTTCTGGAAATACAAGATTAGGCTATTCAGGATTAAACAATGCACTTTTCTTTAACAACGTAGTTTTTCCATTGAAATAAAAATAAAGTATGCTGTCTGGGGGTGTTCAATTCAAATCTCAAATAATTTTGTATTGGTGTTTCGAATGGGTCTAGGAGAAGCAGGATGTTGTTTCTCAAGGCTGAAAGAGGTAGAGGCTCTGGCAGTTGACACGGAACCTGTAAGGTTCTGGATAATAAGATCAAGCAGCCTAACTGCTGTGAACTTTTTCTTTTAAATCTTTTAAAACTATAAACAAACTCCTGCCTTGAAATACATTTACTTACTTTGCAATCTCCAGGTGCTGATCCACCTTGCTGACTTTTGTCTCAAGTAGTAGCTAATAGAAACTGCTTGAGGGAAGGATTCAGGAAATTCTGTAATGGACTTGAAATAGCCTTGTAGTGCTCTTGTCAGTAGTTTTTGCTTTTGGGGATAAGGGGGTTTTAGACAGAAGGTTCAACTCTTTTGTACTCTCATTGTTCATTGTTCTCTTCTCACAGTAAAGTTTCTTCCAGCACAAGTGATCTGGATTATTTGCTTTTATCAGTAATGTTCTGATTGCTGGCCAGACTTGTTGCAGGTTGATTTAATGCACTTTTTTCTCCCAGGGTTGGGACAAGTTATTTCTTTACCTGAACTTTTCACTCTCACTGCTCTTGAGAGCAATCACTTCCAGTCATCGAAAAAGAAACAATAATGTTTCATTAGTCAAAGAAATTTAGCAAGTTGAACAGCTCATCCTACTTTTTGCCCACAGAAGCTCTAAAACAAAGTTTCATTGAAGAGAAATCTCATCAGACTTGCTAGGGAATTATATTACAGCATCTAGTTAAAGCCAGCCTTGCTAAACCTGTAACTAACGAAAGAGTAGAAGGGCATGGGGCAGAAATAGTGGCTATCCATCACTTTTAATGGTATCATGATGAGAAAATCTGACAATTCTGATTTTTCTTACATTCTATCAATCTTGAAGTAAAATAGGTGATTTGAAAAGGCAATGTGTTATGTTTCACCTTACCTGAACCTGGGCATCATTTATAAACCTGCTTAGATACTGATTGATTTTTTTTTTTTTCCACACAGGTGTTTTTAGACTCAGTCACAATAACTGAGATGCAGCTGATACAGGTGCTGTAAAGCTAAATTTTAGCTTTCTTCTGAATCCTTGATACTTCTTATTGTATGTCTTTGCATAAGAGATTTCAGGCAGCTGCAAGTAACAATTTAACAATCAAGCTTGCAGCAGATTGTTTAGAAATATGTAATAACTTAGTCATGCAACTTAATCAGGACAAGAGTTTCTGAATTCTGAAATGCTACAGTGATAGTCAAAAAATATATTTTAAAGCTGTCAGATATCTAAAAATATAAATCTAGAGGATTTTTTAAAAAATATTTTAAATTACCTATTTTCTACATTGCAAGAGAGATTTTTTTTTTTCAAAAATACTTGATTTCCCATAAAATAGTCAGGAAAAACAGTGAGCTATCAAAGTCTGAGAAATGGTTATGCATTTGGAGATGATTGGCCTGTTTTTAGCTTATACATATATATAAAAATACAGAATTGGACTAATTTGCAGTGTCAAAATTTTTCCTCATTCTTCACACAGAAGTACAACAAATACATTTTTCTGCATGCTTCAAATGAATATAAACCTAGCAAAAGTAATCACTGCTAAAATATGCTGATCCAATTTATTAATAAAATCAACCCCACCCACCCCCAAATTTATTTAGATAAAGGATGATCTGCAGCTCCTAAAGAAGAGGCGATATCTGTTTTCTGTTTAGTATATATCTTCTGTTTCAGAATGCAGTCTTCTGATGGGTATTCCTTAGATGAAAAGGATCACTGAAGGACAAATAGAGAAGTCAGAAGGAAGAAGATAATCCAAATCTTCCTCTTTTTTCTGTACTCCTTTGAACGATTCTTTTATTGCTTAATAGATTTCAACATGTGATATCTTTTTCTTATCTTTACTTTTCAGTCAGAATTTTCTAAAGAAACAAATGCTGTAGTAAAGCTGCTTCAAGTAATATTACTGGCCATCTTTTTGATAGGAAAGATCTAAAGGTTTCTGGTACATCTGCTGACATTTTCAATTTCTAACGATAACTCCCTAAAATCCTTAAAATGTTTACCTCTAGAATAACCCAGTTTAAACAGTAAACAACTGGTTTTGTGTAGTGTTCAAAATCTGACTAAAAATACCTGTGAGATGCATTACATTTTACATCATTCTTGAGGAGTGGAAGCTACTTCTCACAAAAAAAAGCTAAATGGCAATCATATTCTCCTTCCTCCCATGTGTTGTCCCTGTCCATTTAAGGATTATTAGATAAGTAGTTAAAGCTGAGAAAATAGTGGTTTATTCTTTTTGGGGGAAACAAAATTACTGTGTAAGCATCTTTGCTTTTGAAGATCCTGGAAAACGTCTAATACCATAAGTGAATATTCAGTAATAGCATATATTTTAAAAAATGGGAGTGGAAACCTAGAGAAGAAAAGCATAGTCCAGAAGAAATATTTTCAATGCCACCTCTGTTACCTATGTGAGGTTGGTGGATGTGTCTGTTGTATAAAGCTACTCATCTCCTTGTCTTTTGTTGTATTGTCTAGTTTTTTGAAATGTTTTACCAGAGTTGTGTTATAGAAGACCGTGCTCCCCTCTTCTCCCCTCCCCTCCATTCCCCTCTCCTCTCTTTTTTTTTTTCTCAGAAATGGCATGCTAACCTATAGTAGCAGCAATTTAGCGAATAAAGCAGGAAGCTGTTTGAACTATGTGGTGTGCAGCTTGAGAGATGGTCAAATTCATTTTACTTTGTTTTGCAGTTAAATACTTGGTTTTGTTGTTGTTGTTGTTTTTAAATAGTGAAAGAATATTATTTAATTTCACAGTAATGACCCCTTATCTTAAGGGACTTTGTTCTCCTGTAGGGCAGTATGTCTCAAGCAAGTGTCTGAGACTCTTCAAGATGCTACATATAGGCCTTTAATTCAAGCGCACGAGCTACGTAGCATGGATAAAGAGACAACAAAATAAAAATAAAAATTAACAGTACCAAAAATGCCTATCACTAAGGGAGCACAAAAATAGCAAATAGTTTTTTTTGTTTGTTTGTTTCCTATGATAAACTTTCCCTGAAAACAGTGATTATTTGCAAAACACAATACACTGTTACAGCTACAAGAGCTTTTGGCTGTTTCCTCTAAGCCAGCAGTTTGACCCCATAATGAATTTTCCTTCTACAAATACTTGTATAAGTATTTTCTGTATTCATTCATCATAAAAATAATTAAATCTTTGGGCTAAGCTTGCAGGAGACTAAATTGTTAAATTTTGCTGCTGGCCTACACAGCCCTCTGGGGAACTTTATTTACATATGGTGGCCTTACTGTTGAGTTTTCATTGGTAATATCTGTAGTTTGCTTTTTAGAAGTAAACGTATTCATAGCCTGGGCTCAGCTCAGCCTTTGGTTTTGCACCTGCAGCGGGCTGTGTAAATAATACTAGATAAATATAATGTAATACAGTGCTAGAAGAATCTGAGAAAGCTAATAATTTGGATATTTGCCTCAATTTTTGGGGTGTACAGTAACATTTAGAGGTTTGCTAAATAACTGTGAGAAAATTGATAAGTGCCATATATGTGTTTGTGAGCTACAAGTACGTGATAAATAGCCTCCGAGGAAGCATACTAATAAAAGCTATCTTGTTAATATGTTGGAAAATGTTGCATTCTTTTTGGGTATCAGGGTAGAACTGGTTTAGACAGAACATTAGAAAGATTTTGTAGGCCATCTGAGTGCTCACAAACTTTCCCAGGATATCAGCCCCTGACAAATATAGTGGTCATGAAGACAACCAAAGTACTGGTGACCTGCTTTATGTTCTCAGCATGTCATCTACTCTGCGATGTGACAGGAAACCACAGTAAGAACTGAAGGGAAGGAGAGGTAAATGTTTTTATTCCTGTAGGGCTGCCCAGACACAGCAACTTGTTATTGGAACAGACAAGTAGGTTAGTGCAAAGGCTTCTTAGAAAGCCAGTAAGGTACCAAAATCATGAATTTCACAGAGTGTACATCCAGCTGATGTCCTCTTTTATTATAGATGCCTGGACTATCCAGCAAAGCCTATGGTCTAGACTGGGAGAGAGTGAATAACTTGGGAACTCACTAGATTGACACCACATCACTTTGTCTTTAGCATTTATTACTTTCTTGATAGCTGCTGGACTGACTGTTGGATGTGACTGTTGGTATTAGTGTAGAAAGTAAGAATACACACTCCTGGTGAAGGGGTGAGTAGAAGCACTGCAGACCTGATTTAGGCTAAGCTATTACACTTTGAGTTTTGCTTACAAGGCAAGCCTAGTGCTGACAAAGGGTATAAAAAGCAGCAAGGGTAAAATGGATCAAGTTATGTGCTGTCTTCCAAGCAACAGTGATCCAAATCAAGCCGTGTGAGCAATCCGTCCCAAGTGGCTGTGTACTTAGGGAATGTGGTTTGAGTGAGTGACTGTCAAGCTCTGGACGGAAAGTCTGGCTGCAGTGCCAGCATCTAGGAGAAAACTGTCCCTTTTGCATGGGGCAAACAACTGAAAGCTCAGAGCTTCTGTCTAACGATGACTTCAATAGCAGAAACAACTTTGCCTGTTCTTGTCCCATTGCCAGTGAAAGATAGCTTGACTGTTCATTGTCAGAAGGTATAGACATTAAACACCCAGTGTAAAATTACTCCAACTTTCTCAAGCCCCCATCTGATCACCTAAATATGCAGTTAATACAGCATCAGCTACTGAGTTGCAACAGGGTGCATCCACATAAAATCATTTCTAGAATTTGCATCCAAATAACTGGAAGCCACCTTTGGGTAAAGGAAACAAATAACTTTTAAAGTATCAGTGAGGAAGTTCCATGTTTTCTGTTGGAAGGGGCAGGAAGAAAAGCAGGATAAGGTGTGCGGGAATTCTTGGCCAAAGTATAGGGAGAATTCTTTAGTGAGTCAGTCAGTTGTGTGAACTGATGTTTCTTATTAAACATCACTATTACAATATGTATTTAAATACAGATTAGTTATGAGATTTTAAGTGTTTGCTCTTTTCATCTTGCAGCCATGTGATTGTGAGAAGATCATTCAGTAAATAGGCTACCTATTTTATTTTCTCATTTAAAGAAAAATACTCAAGCCAGATGCATTATTTCATATGTTTGGTTATGTTGTACTGCTGTGGCTTGCCAAACTAACAAATCCTTCACTGCACGTTGAACACCAGCTATTGCCTGGCTACTTTGCATCATACTGTTTTTATTTCTACTGTCTTAGGTCTGCTCCTTTTGTTGTTTCTTCTCTGTGCCTTCATTCTTAAAGTATTTTTAAGGTATTGCACTTAACTGCTGACATAGTTAATCATCTTCTAAATCCTGCAGTATTCCCTGAGTCTGTATATATTCCTCAATTTCAGTGTTCCGCTGATTTTAACTGTTCCATTTTGTTTTGGCTTTTGATTATCCTAGGGTCCGATTGGTATGGATGGAAAGCTGGTAGGTGATTTGTTCAAAACCAGTGTAATTTAGGTCTTGCACATATTCCTTCTTTGCTTTTGAATTGCTCATGAAGAAATGTATGTTGATCACATATTGGCTTGCTTCGGCATGACTTATTTCAACCTTTGTAACACAGTCTTCAGGAGTGGCGAAAAGCCACTTGCGTCTGTTGCCTCTCTCCCAGCAAACAGAGACCAGGCATGCTACTCCTATTCCCTTATCATTTTCTGTCTGGGTTAGGTTGGAGGACAGGTCCAGAGAACATCCCACAAGGGTAGTTTGGTGGTGCTTCTCGCATGGTAGGATATTACTTCTGACAACATATCTGTGGCTCTTGATTGATTCCTTTTTCTGCAGGTCCTTCCTTCTTGTGTTTTTGTTTCTCTGCCTGGATTTTGCTGGCTGATGATATCTGAATAGCCCATTTTAAATGCATTTATATGCTATCCTAGATATTGTTTAGGGAGATGCTACTTGAATTAAGTTAGAAATGACCTTTAATTTTATACAATGGATTCTGCTCAGCTGCTAACAGTTTCTCATGTATGAGTTTCCGCAAGTGAGACACTATACATATATATATGAATTTATATATATAATGAAGTGAAACACTATATATATATAAAACACTACATATATATATATATATATGTATATATTTGTGTGGGTAAAAGTGATTTGGATGTATGAGCCTGGAATTTTTATGTTCCTAGCTCTTTAAAGATTTAAATTATGCAAAAGGTGTGAAAGTACAGTTTCTGTACTTCCTTGTGCTATTCTTCTTGCTCCTTTTCTCTTTCTCCTTTTCCAGGACAACCTTTTTCTTTGGTGCCTTGAATATATCTTTTCTGTCCTTTCATTTGCTACAAGCCCATTTCCTTTGCAAGCTCAACTATTAACTTGCAGTGTCAGCTTCCATTTTCTTTCATTAAGAATTTTTCCTATTCTCTTGAAGTTTCTGTCTACTGCAAAGTAACATTTCTGCAATGTTTGTAGTCTCCAGTCAATAGGCTTGTTCCTTAACCTGCTCTCCTAGCAGATTAATAGTTTACCTCTTGACTTGAGCTTGACTTGCCTACATCATATATCTTTCTTCTTCTTTCAGTATCATTTACATATCAGCAGCTAATATTAGGTTAAATTGCAAGGAAATTATTAACAATCAGCTGTACAAGACCTTCAGTTAAGGTAATCAGAATAGGATGACAAATTTAACCCCTTTCTTTCCTGCCAAATAACATCTTAATTGGTAAATAGGAATATAAAAGAGAAAAGTGTTATGCAGATTTTTCTGAAACCATGGGAGATTATGCAGCTGTACCTACTGTTTTAATGAAGGTAAACTGAATACAACTGACCAGTTGCTGGTGTAGGGACCGCTTTGCAAGTGCATGTGGAGAAGAGCAGTTTGCTGGGAGCTTCCACACAGTAAATGAAACTAAGAAACACAAACAAAACTCTGTCTTCCAATCCAAGATGAAGAATATGATCTATGTGCTGTCAGGGAGATGTTCACCTCTGTTCTGGGACTACAGCTGAGGACTGTGGATTGTTTTCAGGTGTCTTCTTGGGGTCTGCTACCCATTTCTTCCTGATAATTCCTATTACAAAAACAAAATAAAGCACCATTTTTTTTTCATTTCAGAAGCTTAGGTTCTTTCAGAACAGGTCATCTTTTCTTTGTGCATTCCTGACTTCTGTTTCTACTTCTTCATTCTTACTATGATAAATTTCTCTTCCTGTTAGCACCATGGAGATGTATCTATGGAAGAACAAGAGAGTTCATTCTTATTCTGCCTTCTACTCAGAACAATCATTTAAAATGGTAGTATTGAAAAGCAGTAGGAACTCAGATAGATTTTTAAAACCTGGTCTGATTCTAGAGAATAGACCAAAACTACCTTCAGAGTACACATCTGAGTAAGGTTGATACGGCAATCCTTGAGATCCCATTAATGTAAAGGTTTACAAGGTCTTTTGCTGAGGAAGATTATGCTTTAATCATCAGAGAAATTAAAATTACATAAATTAACTCACTCTTAAAAAAAAAAAAAAAGTCCAAACTGTACTATGAGCTGTATTAACACAAATCCTGCATAGCTTTACTGAGACCTAAAACAGAATTGCCATCCACGTGTTAATATCATCCACTTTCAGGAGGCAATCAATGCTCAGTTTTACATTACATAACACACTTGAATTAAGGATATTCATTATTATTTTAAAGTTAGAGTAATGCTGACTTTTCAGTCTTGAAGAGTATGTTCAGCCTGTTTTTTTAATTTAAAATTAAGAGAAATAGTAATAACTAAAACCTTTTAATCTACAAACAATGTGCATTAGGACTAATTTATATAGCAGTGGTCCAGAGTGATTTCAGCAATTCTGGAGCCCTCTTGGGAGCACAAGCATATTAATTGAGATTGAGCTTGCTCCAAAGATGAATCATGTTAGATTGTGTTCAAGGATTTTTTTTTTTTTAATGAGCATGCTAGTAACTCAGAGCTTTATTCCTGACCCTTTCACAACATACAAAAATGAGAGAAGGCAAAATGAATTGCACCTTATTCATCTCCCAGTTGTTGAGCTTCATCTCAACAATTTGAATTGTTGCTATGTGGCAACAAACCTTTAAAAGCAAAAACATCAGTATTGTGATGCCTCTTTCTACCTCCCCCTTTGACAGCAAAGCTGATGAGTTGCATAATATAGTCCTTGCTGCATCCTCTGGCTAATGTCACTTACTCATCATAAGTGAGAAAAGAAAATTATAGTGTCATGGAATTTGCTAGTTAGCTTTGCAAGGAGTGTCTAAGGGTATATAAAAACGTTGAAGGATTGAGAACAACTGAAAAACAGAAAAGAATTCCCTTCATTAATGCAAAGTTCCTTCCAGATGCAAGGAGCTCATAGCTAACATCATCAAAAGATCTTGCTTTGGATACTTCTGTATTAGGCATCTGTATTTACAGTTAAATGCTGGAAAATTGCAAGATTGACAGCCTATATAAATGAAGAGTAACTTAACTATTATATTCCTCATTACCTCAGAGTTCTGTGTCACCATGAAAAAAAACTGTCCTATAAAAATCCAATTTCTAGCTTTCCTCTCTCCATATTGCAGACTTGATAAAATAAGAATTAAAAATGCGCAATAACCAAAAGGCAGACTGGCTGTGCTGTTGAGACTGAGAGTAGAAAACACTTGCATGAGAGCATGCTGTTATCCTTGACCTTTATATCACGGTATGTTTGTATTAAGTGTGTATGTCCTTTATACATAGCATGTACCACACGAACACAGAGTAGCCTCCTTGTCTAAGTTAGTGTGAAGAACGAAGTGTCAGTTTTCAAAATCTTTTCGTTTCAATATTTCTTTTCCTGTTCATTTCCTTTCTACAGATTTAAATCAACGTTTTGTTGAAACATTTCAGACTTCAAGCTTTTTGTGTATCTTGGAGACACTTTCATGACTTAATCAAAATGTATTGTCTTTAGATACACTTGTGAGATAAACATGTTGTGATTTTTATATGAAAGTTTGCATGCACAGGTCTCAGTGTAGTCTATTTATACATTTATTGTACATCAGTAAGCAATTTCCAGTGGTTTTAGCATATAATGGCTTAAAGCTTGCTGTAATGGAAAGATTGGGGTAAAGGGTAGGTGCAGAGGAATCCCAGTCATTTTCATTATACTCTATATTGATAGAACTGACCAATTCAGAATACTTTATATTAGAACCGTCAAACCTCAGTCAGTATATATGTGTTTTTTTTGTTTGTTTGTTTGTTTGTTTTCTAGAAACCCATATAGAGCAGTATTATAAGGAGCTAAACAAGACTGCAGCATCTATGACAAGGAATGCTTTAGGCTTCCTTCATTATAAGGATTAGATAGCCACCGTAATTCTATATTTTACAATGATTTTTCTGTAACATTATTCTAGTCCAACCCTCCTGCTCAAGCAGGGCCACCCAGAGCAGGTTGTCCAGTACCATGTCCGGGTGGCTTTTGAAGACCTCCAAGCCTCTTGGGCAACCTGTGCCAGTGCTTTGTCACCTGCACAGGGGAAGGAAAAAAAAGAAAAAAGCAAAAAAAAAAAAAAAAAAAAAAAAAAAGCATGTTCAGACTGATGTTCAATATGTCCCTCTTGTACTGGGGAGCCCAGAACTGGTCCCAGCACTCCAAGTCTGGCCTCACCAGTGCTGAGCAGAGGAGAAGGATCATCTCCCTCAACCTGCTGGCAATACTTTGCTTATTGCAGCCCAGGATACTGGTAGCCTTCTTTGTGGCAAGAACATGTTGCTGTCCCATGTTCTGTTCAATCTGGAGTCCACCAGGGCCCCCACATCGTTCCCTGCAAAGCTGCTTTCCAGGTGGAAAGTTGTAGAAAAAATGATGATAGAAAATGACTAGTTCATAGCAAGTCAGGTTGGTTGGAATCTGTATAAAATTTTCAACTCTGTAAAATCGCCCTCTAGCTAAAGTGGAGAGGTTTTATATGACTTACAGGAAGTCTCCATGCTCGATTACTTTTAACGAAAGGAAATGTAGTTTTAATCAGCTGAAATCTCATTGATATACCATAAAACACCATAAGCTAAACTAGCCCTAGGAGTTTAAGACTTTGTCCCTTTTTAAGGAGACATACAAATACTTACAAATATTTGTCTGTGTTTTACAGTATGAGCTGGTTGTCTATGTAGTTGTAGTTCATAGTCACAGCTACTATACTGTTTTGTAATATATTTCTGCTTCATGCAAATGATTTGCAATTGGTAGGCCAGAATTGTTGATGACTTTAACTGACTTTCCTGGAATAGGGGTATTAGTGGTGGGAAGTCTACTCTGGAAGGGCTTGCAGCTTCTCAGTTTGCAGTAGGTGTCTCTCCATTTGGGCAGAGGTAGTCCCAGATGTGATGCTGGTGAGTAAGGGAGAGGAAATGGATCAGTACATTCCCAAGCTACCTCTTAGGCTGGCGCCCAAGGGTTCATCTGTTGCTGATTTTCTAGTTTAAATATTAGTTTATACTTGTTGGAAATTGTGCTCCTTGCAAAAAGTCTTGTTTCCGCAGCAATGTGTTCCTCCAGTTTCTAGACTTTGTTCATTCACTAGGCAGTAATTAGCACTTCCCTGAATCCTGGGTGTGGGCCATAATGGAGAAAAAGTACCCAAATACCTACTCCTAGATCAGTTTTGTATCTGTGGATTCTTTCTCGCTTGAAAACAGTTAAATTAGGTCTTTCTGTAATTTCTAAATTGTATTGTTCTGACTGTATAAAGTATGAATTTTCTCAAATGCAGGTTCAATGATGTGTTACTGTCATTTATTTCTGGAATCAGTTAATTGCAACCTTCAAAATGAATATTAGAATTAAAAGTCCAGAATCTGTTTTCATTATTGTTGCTGGTTTGTTTGTTCTCTCTTTAGTATAAAGTACTGTAACTATTTGCTACTGTTTAAGGAGTTAATCCTTGTTATAACTTTCCGTAACCTTATCTTTTTCTTGTTTTTCAGGGTCAGCCTGGTCCTCAAGTAAGTGCCATCTTATTTCCTACATAAGTTAAGCCTAATTGGAAGGCCCACCAAACTCAGGTTATCTACAAAGTATTTTAATTTTTTGTTGTTATTATTATTATTATTTTTTAGCTATAAACTGGTAACCATTGCATAATTCAGTAAGACAAATATTTTCTAAGAGAGAAACATGGGGCCCCCCATATGGCTGTCTGAGTTCCCTCAGCTGTTTGACCAGATGGTGGGGTTGACAAAGTAGTACTGAATAAAGCAAATCTCCTAACTATGGCTTGAAACTTTGCCACCTAACTTTAAAGCAAGATAAAATAACTTAGCAAATGTGTAGCAAATGCAATACTTCAACTGCTTATTAATCACATACTAATAATGTTGCTATAATCCAGGCAGGCCTCAGTTATTTTAAATATTGCGCTGCTAGCTATTTTGATTAATTATACACGCTCCTTGAATTAGTTCTGCTTTATTTAAGAATAGTAGAACTTTGTCTTGTGAGTTGTAATTGAAGATGTGGAAATCCAGGGACCTAACTTCAGTTTCAATGTAGAAATAGATCAGCAAAGAGGTAGCATTTGGTACAGCAAAAACTACATGTAAATTATTTCAGTTGAGTGGTGTAGAAACGTGGAAGAGCAA
Organism: Cygnus atratus; assembly: GCF_013377495.2. Lineage (NCBI taxonomy): Eukaryota > Metazoa > Chordata > Aves > Anseriformes > Anatidae > Cygnus > Cygnus atratus. The sequence continues at coordinate 4,483,543 of NC_066365.1, forward strand.
AGAAACAGAGGAGGGAAAAAGCCAACACCAAATCCAAGTTTAGTGAAATCAATTGAAAAACTCTAATTTTTGTATGCCCAAGATGCAATGTGGAAAGTAAACTCTGGTTTCGGGGGCCATCTTAGCAAAGTGAGGTGTCTGAACCAGAATTTCTGAGGGCAATTGCTGAAATTTCAGAATCAGAATTGCAAATTAAATCTTTACAGCCAATCTGGCTGACTTTTGTTGTTGTTTTGAAAGTTAATTTTTTCTTTAAGGAATGCAAGCATTTTCCTCAGATTGTTTGTTTCTTAGCACCCCTTTCTGCTGAAAGACAATTTTAGTGTTACAAACCCCCTTCACGCTCAGTCTGAATGCCTGGTATCCCTGCTGTAAGGTTTTCTGACACCCTTCCTTGCAAAGTGCCAGACTCCATTTAATGTTTTGTATATAGTCCGTATGATATTTGAAATGACCATCCCCCCATAGTGCTCATGTTTCACAGTAGGCTCTTGATATGTGGCCTACACAGAGAGGTATCTGCAACCTCTGTGCTGTTGGCGGTCAAAGGAGAGAGACACTGTAATTCTGTGTGGCACTCTTGCTCTGAACAGGCTCTGTTGAGGACCTGAGGGTGTTATGTGAGCCCGCAGGCTGCCCTGTGGTGGATGTTGACTTTGTGTAGCCACCCGTGTGCTTTTCCTCTGGGACTTGGTTCCCACCTCCCATGTTTCAGTCCCTTGGAGAGTGTCTCTTGCTCAGCTCCTGTAAACAGCTTCTCAGTCTTTCAAGCTCATCTATCTACATGAAATGCCCTGAGGTAGCTGTAGGCTAAGTACCACAACTGAGATGGCAGTATTCAGTGCTGTTTCAAGAGCAAAAAGCAGAGAAGTCTTGTCACTATTGTAAAAGAAGTGGGGTGCAAACCACAGGAAAAAAACTCTAAAAATCCCAAAGGAAATTTTATTAACGTCTGTGCCCTGTATGTTTATACAGAAAACATGTGAGGTACCAGGACCCACAAAATTTAGGAGGAAAATTCCTACAACCTAACTTCACTACTTCCTCCCAGTGGAAAAGCTCACCTCTTTGCCATTGTCATCATTTCATTGTTCATTCTGAGCAACACTTACCATTACTCCAAATACCGCCTTTCCTTCCTTTCAACTCAAGATGCCCCTCTTATTGGAGGAGGATATGTACTCAGATGTTTTGACTGGCTGGATGAGTGCAGAAATAATTCTTGAAATGTGCAGGTGAGGAGTGATAATGGCATGAAACACTCAGAGTAAGATTCAACTCTAGAACAAGATGCCTAAAGCTAGAAGCTTGTGTGGTGGCGTTGACATGCGAGGTGTCTAAGCACTCCTTCTAGTTGGTGAAGGCTAAGTCAACGCTCAGTGCACCTAGAGAGCTCTTCTGCTCATTGCAGCCTCCTGGGGCTCAAGTACATTGCCTGCCGACAGGCATCTGTGGCTGCATGAGAAAATTCAGGGTCTTCAGTGTAGTCTCTGGCTGCCATACAGAGCTGGAGTCTCCTGTTGGACCATTGTTGTATCTGTCAGTCATGTGCAGCTGTCCTGGATACCTAGGGAACCTCGCAAATGACACTAGTTGCATACACTCATGCCTCTTAATTACTCTGTAATCAGGATTATAGGCAGCTACTGAACCTAATAACCATTCTGCTGAATTGCTCTCTGGACTATGTTGACAATTTTTGCATTTTAAACAGCTACACGTAGGCTGTACATTTAGATGTCTTCCTCTTAAACTGAAACTTAGATCCAGATAACTTCCATAAGACTGATTTTTAAAATGTTTTTTGCAAGCTTTAGTTGAAAATCTTGAGATTTTTATAAAATGATTTTAAAGTATTATTAGAATCGCTTTACATACTGATAAAATAAGCCCAACTGTTTCCCATTAAAAAACTGTCTGCAGTAATTTCCCCATTCTTCTCTGTGCCCATGACAAATTTAAAATGGAAAGTATTGGTGGCCTTGGTTAAAGTAAGTGCTTCCTGGCTTCAAAGATCTCAGTTTCTGTGCTGATGAAAGAAGCACTTCGAAAGTTTTTGATGTCATAGCCATGTAAGTCCATGATAAGATCAAAGCTAAATTCCAATCCTTCTTACACTGAACATTTTATTAACACCTATTTTTTTGTTGTGTTTTTCAAAAAGGACATAGTAAACTCACTCAATACATATGTAATTACTGGGTACAAATATATATTCATAACAGATGAGTAACACCTATCTTTATCTTTGAGTTTTTAGATTTTTTTTTCTTCAAAATACAACAAAAATATAATTTAATTTTGTTTTCCTGTTTTAAGTAAAAATAAGCTATACTACAAACCAGAAGCATTTTTTTCAGAAAAGCCTTGTTGTTTTGTTGCATCTCTGAAAGGTAGAGACCATGATCATGAACTAAAAACTTTTTAGCATAACCTTTAAAAATAAAGTACATTCTTATGATTCTGGTTTTCTGTTTAAAAAAGAAAAACTGTTTCAGATTACATATAAACTATGTTTGTAGAAAAGCAAATAATACAAATTTTAGTGTTTTGCTGAAATCTTAATTCTGACTTTTAAGTCACCTCCAAGAAATACATGTTTTTTTTCTAATTTAGAATATAAATATATATTCAACTTGTACAGAAAGTTTTTTTTTTTTCCCCACTAATAATGTACTAGTAATCTGTACAACGTAATTCTTACAATAAATCTCCTTTTTAGTGTAATGGTATGCATGTTCCAAAGAACAGATTTCAGCATCTCATCTAAAGCTAATTACGCGAGGAGTGTACTATCAAGGCAAAGAGAGAAGACTTGTTGTTCTTAACATCTTTGTAATTTAGAAGTTCATAAAATATTAGAAAACAGTGTATTTGGTATTGTGATGAAAGAAGACAACATGACCCTCTATGAAGTTATGCTGAAGTAAAAATGATCCCTGTACCAGTGTGGGGCAGGGGGATGTTTCAGTGTGACTCGCTCAGCCAAGTGTTTTCTTCCTCACTATAGTGTCCTCTCCTTAACCCATCTCTGGTGCAACATACTCTCTCATGTCAGCATACATGATCTTTCTATGTGGGACTTCGACATACAGCAGCCTCACAGATGCTTCTCCCTTGTCTTTGGCAGCCATTCAAATCTATGTTAGAAGTGGATAAAGTATTAATGATTGATACTTGTTTTCATGAGATTCTTGTTTTCCTGTGTGTGTAATGTTTGTGGAAGTGATGTTATTTCAGTCTGAAATTGTCCAGTGTTGCATACATGATAAAGGGCTACCACAGTAAGTGTATGTGTGTGTCTTTTCCAACATTGAGCTTCAAGGTATGTGACTGGAGTAATTTTAATTTCTAAACTTTCATGGCAGAAACTGTGATTCATGGTTAGATGAACTTTTATTGGCTTGTACTGTCAAAAGAGTTGGTGGGAACCATTTTAACTTCATTTCTGTTTTTTGTCAAGGCCTGAGTAAAATAGCCAGCAGGACGTAGGCCATAGTTTTGAGCTGTTTTGGATGGCAGCAGTGTATGTAAAGGTTCATCACTTTCTGGAGAAAACTGGGATGGTAGGGAGAGTCCTAGACCTTAGAGAGGAGGTGAGTATCTGACAGCAGGAAAGACTGGAAAGGGAAATGGACATTTTTTTGCAGAGAAAACGTATTTTAAGTCCTGCTGAGTTTCTTCTTGAGTTTTGGTAGTTTGGATAGCCATCTGCACTCCAAGACTTGTGGAGTATTCCTCTAGTAAGTAAACGTCATTCAATACTGTGACGTTTGATAAGGTAAAGTGATCTTGTATGTGTTTCAATAGCTTTTTAAACTGGGAGCAAGGTACACAATATGGTCTGTTGACTAATGCTGCAAAATGTTTTCTGCCTGTTTAGACCCTTGGACTTGGGGTCTTGTTTCTTTTGTCCTGATCACCATAAACTGAGGTTTAAGCATGTTCCTTGTTCCCAGCAGTTTGCCTTTAGGGATGCCTAGAGCCTCTCTTTCTTGTGTGGAGAGAGGGGGAAGGAGGCACTTATGAAGGACAGAATCAGCAGGGGCCTGGAGAAATAGTGCATCACCTTGAGATACACAGTGTTGTAAAGTTACTGCTCCTGAGAGAAGCACAGTGGTTTTATCCAGGCCATCAGCTGTTCGCGTTCTGGAGAATGATCTTGTAGGGTGTTTTGTCTTGTAGCAGCTGATAGCCTAAGCTCTTTTGTAAGCCTTTGATCCTGCTGAAGGATGAAATGACTCAGTTTAAATATGAAAATGCCATCTGCTTTTGAGTTACATGTTGCAGGTCGAATTTTGTCATCAAACTCTAACAGTTTGTTAACAAAGTACAGGTACAGTCACTCAAAGTTTTGTTTTCGTTTTGAAATTGCTCCAATAAATTTTGTGCATCTTGATTTCTTCTGTAAAACTGTAATTACTTATACAGAAGTCAGACTATGAGTTGGAAGTTTGTGTAAAATCACAGGATGTACCGTGTTTTTGTGATCCATCATTTAAAGGGAGCCAAGTATCATCCTTCGTCTAAAGACTTGGAATCAGTTTTTACTTCTTCCGAAGTGATTTCTAGCATGTAAATAGTGCAAAGAGCTACTGTGTTGCCCAGGTCCTGCATTAGGTATTACTGATGTCAGTGGGTGTTGAATATAGCAAAATAGAGTCTCTACATCATGTAGAGGCAGGTACTTTAAGTTAAGAAGGAAATGTATTTTCAAAGGGAATGAATGGTTTGTTTGACTTTCATAAAGAAGAATAAATACTGAAAGGGAGTAAATAACAGGTTTACTTGTCTTTTTAAAAAAAATTCTTCCTAGGTGAGTTTAAAATGTGAAAACTTCAAACCTGCAAATATTCAAGTCATATTTTTCCTCTCAACTGCTGTTCTCAAGGCCAAACTAATTAGGTTGGCCTTTTTTTACTTGTGTAAGTGAAAATAAGATTAAGCTTAACCTGAGAGTTTGGGCTCATATACAACAGTAGAAATTAATGTAGAAAAATGATTATTTTCATCTAATGGCCAGGTAGACGCAGGAATACAGACAAACACAATATTCAAAAGTTTGTTTCTTACTTGAATCTATACCAATAAAAAGGTCAAATACTCGATCCCATTGCAGCTATTAAAATTTTGCTATCGTTTTTGAGATCAAAAATTAATCTTAACTATGAGCATCACATAAATTAACAAGCTTGTATTAAGTCTCATATGTATTTAGCAGTCAGAACTTTACCATTTGTTTACAGCTTTCCTTCCTTTCTAAAGCTGTAATAGAACTCCTGAAGAGTAGTGAAATTGCGTGATCTTCTCAGGGAACAGCCAATATTGACTTGTGAACCTGAGGATACAAGTGTCATCATCATGGCCTTTCGTTTATGTTAGTTTCCAAATAAAAAGCAAGGATTTAGTTCTCATCTCTCATTAGTTTTATAACTGTATGGCTCAGTCATTTTGAACCACATCAGAGAACGTAGGAGGAGAAATCATGCTCAAAATTTCTTGTTTACTGTGTCTGACGTGTACGTAAATGTTTATGACCCAAAAGAAGAAATTATCTTCCCATATGGAATTAATGTATTTAATTGCTTTTTAAAGTATGTTGCTTTCTCAGTTTTGATAAAGCTGAAGTTAATTTTGTTGAAATGAATTGACAACAACAGTAAGCACTTTTAAAATACAAAAATCTCTTCCATTTCCCCTCTAGACTTATGTGTGTGTGTAAACCAAGATAGCTATGAATGTTAAATGCTTTTGCAGCTAAGCAGATGTCATTACTGCAAATAAGCGGATTCTTTGCTTTGTGGAGAAGAAAGCACAAAATTGGCAACTCAGAGGCAAGTGATGCTGGGCTATCAGTTGCACCAAGGAAGCACCCCACATACTTTAAAAAGGCTGAGGTGAGTAAGTTCCAGACATTAACAAGCCAAATTCTTTGAGTACTGGATATTGTGCTCAGCTTCCAACATGTTTTTTTACTTTCTTTTTCCACCCTTTTGCCAGGATTTGCAAAGGAGCCTCTAATGGCAGATTAATGACTTCCCTATAGTACCCTGCTAAGTGAATTTAGCTTGGGAAAATACAGACTTGTTAGAGCTGTGTTCATTGAATGTCAGATGGCGAAAGTGGAGGCCAGGCTCCCATCCCAACTGTGCTACGGTGTTCTTTTACCTACTCTGATAAGCATACTTTAAAGTTACAATTTCAGTAACTATGTCTGGAAATGTTGTGCTGAAATAGCAAGAGGTTCAAATGTTCCATGGCATTTCCTGGAACTGGTAATTTATTTCAGGTGTTTTTGTTTGTTTGTTTTTCCTGATTCGGGGGGTGGGGGGTGGGGGGGAAGGCAGATTTGAAATCTTTCAATTTAGCAATTATGCAGTTAAATTAGGTTTTGATTATCCATAAGCAAAAAATATGAATATGTATTCTGTAGAGAGGGCTCTTCATGCGAGCTAATGTCAGCTCTGGATGTCCTCATTAAATAGGTTCTGTTGTTATTAAGGTTTCTTCTTTTTCAAAATTTGAAGAACTCCTTCCAGAGTAGCTTTATGAGCTATACGAAGAAAGTGAGGAGGATGAATTCTTGGAACAGTCAAGATGGTCTCAAAATTTTAAATTGATTCCCTCGTCTCGTAGTTCACATAATGACCATTCGTGGTACTGTTACTTTGAAAATCCAAATCATAGATTAAATAAACAAAAGAAAACATAAAACCTCTAAAAGGAAACATAAGAGAGACCTTTTCATTTGTAGGGTGTTACCAACATTTCCTTATGGTGGCGTCATTAATTTCTGAAAAGAATTGGTTTTATTTGCTTTACTAAAGTAAATGTGAAGGTCTACTTCACTTGTTGCATATGTTAGCATAAATGCTGTGAGGAATCACACTTCAGTATTCCACTTACTCATCTAGAAGCTGCAGCTGTTACCAAGGCATACTAGATCTTCTGATAGTAAGTGAAGAACTGTGAAGCAAAAATGACATGTAATCCTTAATTTGGTGTAGCATTGCTTAGCTTAGCAGAGTACATACGAGTACAAAAACGCAATTGCAAGCCTAGTATTGTGGTTCCAATATAAGATGTACAAAGAGTTGTCAAAATATAATTAAGAACTCTGAAATATTTCCTCTATTCCTAAATCATTTCTTTATCAAATGACCTTTGTATTTTCTTCATGCTATTCTACAGATGGCAGAAATATAGGAGTGTTCTGTGTTTTATTAGGAATTATGTCAAAGCAAAATATTGCACTGTGTTCAGGGATATTATATAGTATTTTACTATCCTGCTGCACGTGTTTTTAATTCAATATTAACCTCCTACTGGTTTATTGTTTTTACTGATCATCATGCTGTATTCAGCTTTGAATTCCAGTTCAATTTTTTGCAGATCCCAGTAGACTTGATAGTGTTAAGAAATGAAATGAAGAATTATAGAAAATATGTATTTCATCAACCTTATCATGACTTAAAGATACTCCTATGATATCGAAGACCTTATTTTGAAAACCCCGTGAAAGTCTATCAGAGTTTCCTTGATTAACTATCAGTACAGAGCCCTGGTGACTTTCTTTGGTGGAAGTTGGAAGTTCTGTGAACTGGAGCAGACTTGAGAGTTTTGGACTTCAGACTTCTAGCTGAAATTCTGTTTTCAGATTTTGGAATTTAATATTTCTATTACTCTGACAGTACTGTGGTTGTGTGTGTGTTTTTTGTTTTTTTTTTTTTTTTAAACAGTTTATTCTGTCAGAAGCTTAAAAATTTGATTGTTTTTCTCCATTACAAACTGATACACTTGTCAATTGAAATTTAACTATAAGCAGCCTTAGATGTTAGCAGAAATGTTTCAGGTTCTTATTGATGGTGCTGGCATGAAGAGCTGTGACGATGTGCTGTTCTTTTATATAAGTATGAGCCAGTTTTGGAGGATAGAGAAGAAAAAATAGAAAAAGCAGCAATTACTTCCGTTGAAGTGTCTTCTGTAACTTTAGTAATGTTATTAATCATAGCATGGAAGTTGCCATTCTCTTTGTGAGCTTTAATCCAGAATTCTACATGTGAAAAATGCTTAAGCTGTCCCTGCTATAGCACTGAAGTTCCCAATAATCTTTTTTGCTGAGATCAATCAGTAACATCCAAGAGTTGTGAGCTGCTGAGAAACATGTAAGAGAATCATGTATTTTCAGAAATACAATCCAGTTATATGCACAGTATGTCTGTTAGTGATCATTTGCCAAAAAGAATAAATATCCATTTATATATATATATACATATGTGTGTAATTTCCCCTGAAGATGTTCTGAATTTTGCAGACCGAACTATTAGTCTTGAGGAAAAAAATGTTTTGTTTTTCATAAACTTTATGTTGTCTTAAATTGCTTCCTGTATAAAGAAAGACGATGCCAGCCTTAAAGGTTACAAAAATATCTTTGGTCATCTCACTTTTATATACAGCTATGTATAAATATATGTGTATGTTTGTAGTTGATATAAAAATTCCTTTGCATTTACTCAGTTTCAGCTCAAACTTTACAAATCTGAACTGTTCTCAAAATGGCTCTATGAAGGAAGTCATTGTAGTTTTCCCCTGGTTTATATGAGGAAATTGAGAATGAGAAATGAAAAGCTTAGTTCTTGCACTAGCATTTGTCTTATTTTAGTATGTACGTTATTTTATATACTAATTTTATGTGCCTTTATATACTCATTCAGTTCAACTAAATTAATCTGTGATTAAGGGTGGACACATCCCCATCAAGGTTTGAGCTATGACTTAATGTCAAAGTCCTTGCCTCTTTCAGCATTGAGTTGTAGCTTGGATAGTTTGGAGACGTCTGCAGTGACCTAGTACTTACAAGTTGCCTCAGATGGATTTGTGCAGTGTAGATTTTATCATTATATTTGTCAGATAGTTCTTGCAAAAAGGTTTGTTTGGGTACCCAGGGAGCCTGTGATGTGGCTGGTAACACAGGAACAATTTGAGGGACTACAGGATGTGTGAGGTGGAGTAGGAAAGGATGAGATCCTCAGGGAAATGTATGTTGGTATTTCACTTAAATACCTTTTTTTTTTTTCCAAGCTTTAGCATACCCTCTGGTTAAAAAGTTACCAAGGTTGTGAAATAATTTCATTGCTCTTAAGCTGTTAAGGTTATGTTGCATTCTCAGAAGCCTTTCAGTATCCCTTGGGCAATATTTTACACAGCAGTGTCTTTATACTAATATTTTATTGCCATTGTCCTTCTAACCATTCATGATTTAAGTAATCTAACACACTATTTTTTTAACAATAATATTTTATAGTAGAGTTTGTAGACAACACCAAATATATATATATATATATTTATATATACATATAAATCTTTCTTTGGCATTCTATTACCTTGAAAGAACAAATGTATCTTGTGTTGAGTAGCAAAGTTTGGAAAAGAAAAAAGTCTATACACAGGATGAAGTGCCTTTGAAAAATTCATTGAAACTCAGGACAATCACTACTGAAATAAATGCAGGTACTTTGGGTTCACTGCAGTGAACGGAAGAATGGAAATGACCTCACTTGTTTTTTACATTTTTATTTTTATTTTTAATCTGTATTAAAAATCTTTATGCTGAAATTTAATGTTGAAATACAGCAAATGTATGTTGGCTACAAAACCTTACTTGTGAGCTACCCAGTTTTTGCTCAATTATGCAAGTTCAGCCTTTGCTTACTTTAATGTAAATATGCTTTGATATGGTAGCAAGTGTGAGCTGAAATTCTTCAAAAACAATACCAGACTTTTAGTAATAAATTCTTTGAATATATTCTTAGTCTTTTAATAATGAATTTAGGGTTGTTTTTAATTCCTTCCAGGTAGAGAAAAATGGCAGAGTAGGGGAATTTATGGAAACAGAATGAAATGTGTATGGGTCACATCAAGTTATTTCTTTCCTTGAATTGTTTTGCTTTTACTTCACTGTCTGCTTGTTTATGACTTTTTTTGTAGACTCCCTACAATACGTAGCATCTGTTAATAAAATACATAAATCTCCTTGACCCTGTTGCTGTTCAAAGGATGATCTGCCTGCTATATATTTTCATGCTATGTATCTTCAAAGTAGTAATGGAAAGAGTAAAGATGATAGATCCACAAGGTTAGGGAGCTTCTAAGACACACAGTGACTTCAATGACCACAAGTCCTTCTCTTGTAGGTAGTGACTGGCAGTGGTGAATCTCTATTGCTTTGAAATTCTCCCCTTCCCTTATTTTCTTCTTTTGTCTGGTTTCTTCAAAATACTTGAAGCTCAGCCTGTTATCCTCATCAAAAAGGTTCTTTTAAGTTGCACAAAAAAGACCAAATGGCCAAAAGACACTGTCATTTCAGCTGAATTATCTATCAGTCCACTAAGTAACCAAGGAAGCACCAGAGGTCATTGAATTATAGAAGCCACTGTTCATGTTTTAGGTGGAAAAAAAAAAAGAGAAAAAAAAAAAAAAGATAGAAATGTTAGAATGTGAACTACTGTTCCTGAAAATAACAGGAAGTTGTTAACTCCCTGAAAGGAGCTGCTTTCTTTCTACACTTCTAGGAATAAATGATAGAGCTGGCTTATAGAAGTATAAAAATATTTAATGGTCTATTTTTTTATCTAAAAAATCTGGAAAAAAGATTTCATGACTTTGATTGGCAGGAAGTATATATTTTTCTCTTTAATTTCTATTGTGTTGCGAAAGAAAGCCAGAATATACTTCCACAATCCCTGTAGTTTTATAAGCCCTAAATTCCACTCAACTGTATTGGTCTTCCTTACAAGTCTTTTTCTTTTTTCTTTTTGTTTTAATTATTGTTTTTTATTGTTTTTCCAAGTTTTTTGTTTGTTTGTGGGGGTTTTTTTGAGCATGTTAATTGCTTCCATAAAGCAGAATGTTTTGATCGGCTTCAAGGCATCAGTAGGTAACATGTCTGCTTAGGCTGGGGGCCAGATGGATACCCTACCTTTTGAGCAAAATAGCTCTGTATTGGTACAGTCTACTTATGGGCTGCTTACTGATAAAGTCCTCACAGGCGAGTGCAGAAAACTCTTCTGAAGTTGTACAATGCTATTGCTTTTCTAATAAAAGGGAATAATTGGGGGGTTAAGCAGGTCTAATTATTTATTCTCCTTTGTTTCATATCCCTTTTAATGTTCAATGCAAAATAAAAGGTGTGAAGTCTGTGGCAATAAAAACTGTTTATAGCTATAACTTCTTTCCCACTTCAGTAGTTTGACACAACAATAAATGCAATTCTTCTGAGGAAAAGGTGAAGCAATCTACTTTGAAAACTGTTTGCACTCTAGTTATTTTTATTGTAAAATTTGCAAAAAAAAAAAAAAAAAAAAAGAGGCAGCCTTTCATTCTTCTTTGTCTTCCTGTCTCCCAAGCATGCTGGTTTATAGTTGCTTAATCCATTGCTCCTTGAATTCCTGTGGGGTCATTTCTGTTGACTTCAGTGAATATTTACTGCTGAAAGTAAAAGACCCTAGTCAACTGCACTTTGTCTTGTTATTGAATGTTATCAGCTATTGAACTTCTATCAAGAAGCCCATGATTTCTCGTAAATATTTTAATCTATTGATAGCAGACTCCTTTTTGCTTATTTCATAGCTACCATGATATATGTTGTTTTTCTGTCATGTCTGACATAAACACTCAACTACCAAGTGTTTGCTCAGATAAAAAAGCAGTCTTGTATCTAAATTCCACCACGAGCATGCTCACTTGTGCGGACATGTGCACACAAGTACACATTGCTGTTGGAGAGGATATAGCAGAGATACAGAATTAATCTACTTTTTAGTAGTCTCATGTAGGATGGATCAAGACCCCAAGTGTCTGTTCTTAATGAAACAGCGAATGGAAGAGGAAAAAGAAGTTGGGAGGCACTGTGAAGGTCAAGGAATGCAGAGCAGCCTACCTGAGATACTGGAGAATGAGTTAATCTTAGTCATACTATAAGATGGCATATGATGCTTTTTCCAGTCTAACGTGGGTGTGTAATGAAACAGGGATCTTGTGGAGTATCAAGAAGGAGGCTCAAACCAATCCATATCAAACACAGGTCTCATTTTGGGGTTGTTTCATAAACCAAGGATTGAACACTGAAACTGGTATTTTTTTAATTTATTTTTTATTTTTTAAAAGCTTTTCTACCATAGGTTGAACTCCAAAAAATCCTGAAATCATTTTGTAAATAGCAAATGTACCAGTAATACTAACAAAAGCTAAGTGTTCAGTTTGAGGAATTTTGATTCTGCAGGGCACACATCAGTTGTATTTTCAAATGCCTTCCTGCAATTATGAGGGCTAGCTAAAATTTGCATGTTTCTGTCTTTGATGTAAGCCCAGGTTATATGTCCACATCTTCCTTGCACCTCTGGTGTTATGGAGAACAAATTCTCTGTGTTTTCTTATAAAATGAGAGCCTTGGCACTGTTAGATTTTCTTGTCTGTGTTTTTATGTGCTGTTTTACAAGTTCCATTTAGTGGAACTTCCATTATGTTGATTTTTGTTTGTTTTTTTTTTACAGTATTGCATCAAAACTAATATCAGTAAATAGATGCTTAATTAGCAAGTAGGAGAATAAGAAAGTGTACCCTAGACAAGGAAGTCAATGAGGGCTTATGTTCAGGAAATACTTATATTATGATGCTATAAACAATAAATGGTATCTAGGAGGCTTTTTACTTTACCAGAAGCCATTTTTTTTATCTACAGTAACATGACAAGTTTTTCTGTCACCATATCCTTGGTCTTTCTGGAATCACAGAATCACACAGCATCATCTAGGTTGGAAGAGACCACCAAGATCATCTAGTCCAACCTCTGACCTAACATTAATAAGTCCTCCACTAAACCATATCACTAAGCTCTAAATCTAAACGTCTTTTAAAGACCTTCAGGGATGGTGACTGAACCACTTCCCTGGGCAGCCTATTCCAATGCCTAACAACCCTTTCAGTAAAGAGGTTCTCCCTAATATCCAACCTAAACCTCCCCTGGCGCAACTTTAGCCCATTCCCCCTCATCCTGTCACCAGGCACGTGGGAGAATAGACCAACCCCACCTCGCTACAGCCTCCTTTAAGGTACCTGTAGAGTGCGATAAGGTCACCCCTGAGCATCCTCTTCTTCAGGCTGAACATCCCCAGCTCCCTCAGCTGCTCCTCATAAGACTTGTTCTCCAGACCCCTCACCAGCTTGGTCGCCCTTCTCTGGACTTGCTTGAGCACCTCCATGTCCTTGTAGCGAGGGGCCCAAAACTGAACACAGTACTCGAGGTGGAGCCTCACCAGAGCTGAGTACAGGGGGACAATCACTTCCCTAGACCTGCTGGCCACACTGTTTCTTATGCAAGCCAGGATGCTGTTGGCCTTCCTGGCCACCTGAGCACACTGCTGGCTCATATTCAGCCGACTATCAACCAATACTGCCAGGTCCTTCTCTGCCAGGCAGCTTTCTAACCACTCATCTCCCAGCCTGTAGCGCTGCTTGGGGTTGTCGTGCCCCAGGTGCAGGACCCGGCACTTGGCCTTGTTGAATGTATTACAGCTACTCAATTCGTAGGAATTAAACAGTAGTTGATTCAGATTATATTTGCTTAAGTTATATCATGGCTGATCCTTGATTTGTCATGCTCAAGCAATGGGTACACAGTCACACACTTTGTACCATGGAATCTTTTGTATCTAAATTTGTGGTTTTGCAAAGAAAAAAATGGCATTTGTCTGTAGAAGGAGAAAAGAAAAAGAGGAAGGAAGAGGACAGTCTTATTAATTAAACAATGAATGCAAGGATGTCAGATAAAGGATAAGGAGACCTTGTCTTGAATGGGACACTGAGCCCTATGTTTCTTTCTGGGTAATGAATTAGTTAGCACAGACCCATTTGCAGCTTGTGTAATTATCTGATGATTTTTATGAGCAACATTGTAAAGTTCAAAAAAGCACCCCCATCCTGATCTCAGCAGGAGCATTGCATGAGAAATGAAGATGTATGTCTAAATTACAGTTATTGCACTATACACCTCCACTTTCTTGACACATTTTGGGTAGACTGTGCTCTCCTGCCTGCAGTTTATGGACATGTCTGGTTTATGTATTGGCACAAATCACTGAGTCCTGAGTACAAATGTATGAATTTATGGCAGGGTTCACTTACAATTTACTTGTTGATATGAATGTTAACTGAGCTGTTTATCTAGATTGTTATATACATGAATTTTATGTTTCTCAAGTTACATCCATTTACACAGCATTTATTAAGTCGGGCAGTTATTGTGTCAAGTATTCAAGTTTCATTTCCTCTGCCTTGGAATATTGTAACAAAAATTGGAGAATATAAGGGGAGTCAAAGAAAGATCGGTACGAGTCTTTTGTTGGTAGCTGTTGGGCAGTTGTTTGTGTTTTAAAGGTTTCACCATAAGTCAGCTATATCCCATGGGAAGAATGAAATATAAAAAAGAGAAGGGAATATAATTTCAGAGGTAGAAACTGTCAGATTCACTGGAAATTCTTGTGAACACTTGTAAAATTGATGCGAAGTGAGATGTTGGCATTGTAAACTAGCATATGTAAACATTGGCTGCAAACATGGCCAAGTTTAACAAATGCCAAAACCACATTGCTCAGTAGTTCAGGGCTTGCACAGTGGACACAACTAAAATGAGTGTAGGAACTTTGAAATGGTATTGTATTTCTTAATACTCCTTGTAACTTCTTATCTTAGGATTCAGCATACCTGATCCTAATATTTTGCGGCAGCTATAGGTTAGACTGGGGAATTTTGGTCCAGTCAGCATCTTGTAATTTGGTAAAGGTGAAAGTCATGAACCAAATTTCAAAGAAAACAAAAGTCAAACTTATCTCTGGTAGCTTGTTGTTACATGCTGTAATCAAATTTTATCTTCAAAACATGTTGCAGGAGTTGAGCTAGTTTAGACAATGTATGGCTTGTCATGTAGTTGTGAAAATATGATTAACTAAGTTGGCGCATGTATTTGTGTTTTGAATTTGCCTAGTTACTGTTGGACTGACTGGTTCACTTTTCTTCTCCTCTCCGTAAGGCCACTCTTTCCTTATGCTGCCAGTTACAGCCTTACTGTGGATGCCATAGCTGCCTGTAGGGATGAAGGCATGGTGTGTTTTTTTACCCAAAATCAAAACAGAGGTGGGATCTTGCAAGCTTCATTCAGTCCTCTACCTGCCAGAATGCCTTAGCCCATGGCTATAGCTGTTCTGTTGGAAATGTAGGAAAGTGGTGACAGTATCTAAAAGGTTGTTACTACCAGTGTCTGCTGTGGTAGCTCCATCTGGTTGGAGTTGTTGAGTTTGACATCTCTGGTTCCTTAGGAAGCCTGAAGGAGACAATCCCATTGTGACCTGGGACTCTCACAGCCCAACTGACTTTATTGGGCTGGTTGTTGCCAGCTTCTGCTGCAACAGGTCTTTTCTGCAGTGGTGGCATCACTTGGGTTATTTAAACATCACCAAAAATCTGGATTCCTCTGCCCCGGCTTGGGAGCTTTCCATATAGCCCAGAAGTATTGCTGTTTCTTTGAACCCCTTCCTGAGTGTGTACCCCTTACTATTTCCACTTCTATTTTCTCCTCAATGCTTGAAGCCTTTTTTCTGAAGTCATGGTAGAACTTTCTGTATTACAGTTATTTGTGAAGTCATGGTAGAAGTTGCTGACTTATGGCAAAGGGCAGATCTGTAGCAATAGAAAATGGAGGAAAGATATGTGTAAGAATTCAGATCATTCTGAATGCTTGTAAAATCAACATAAATCAAATACTGGCTTTTGAAGAGGTCCTCCGAATGTTATCTGAGTGAAGACCGTAAATGTTAGTCTCTTGTTTTCCAATACTGTGTCCTCTTGCCCTTCCATTCATTGTACATGTATTTATAATAATGTAAGGGTGGTTTCATTGGAAATGAAAAAATTGAAATGGGATTTTGATGGTCGTTGCCAGCCCCGCCCCCCCAAGAAAAAAAAAAAAGTAACCTGCCAACAATCTTGTACATGGCTGTTGAATAGATTATGGATTTGACCTCAATTTCAGTTTTGTTCTTGGCTGGCAGGTGCCTGGAGGGCTTTCAGTCTGCTTTAGAAGGTCTTGTTTTAAAAACAGTAGTATTTGTCACCTAATTATGAATGCAGATTTTGCATGTGTTTGTGATTTACAAGGCCTTCTTTATGTGAAGCAGGCTATAAACTCTCTTTGGAAATGTATAGTAGTCTGGAGCAGATAATTACACTTTGAGAAAAGAGCCTCTGTTTCCAGTGAAAACACTGTAAAGTTATTTCAGAAATGTTCTGACCTCAGACGTTTCATATAACTTACACAAAATGCTTTCACATTTGTGCAGCAGCTAGTGGCTTGATCTCTGCCATCTCATAAATGAAAGTGCAGAAGTCTCCTTGGGAAAAAAGCAGGATGTCTATGCTGTGGCCTACAAAGCTAGTGTTATTTTACTCACTCTGTTCTTTGTGTCTGTGCCCTTAAACAGAAGAAACCTTGCCCTCCTTTAAACAAATCTGTCTCCTAATCACACTCCTCCTCCACAAACCTAACTTTCCCTCAGATTTTTCTTCCTCCCTTCCTCCACTCAATGTACACACACTAATAAATTCTGCAGTAAAAACCTTGGGAGAATTTCTCAGCACAAATGGAAAGAAGATGTCAAAGACCAAGGATAGGAATTTGTCTTTTAAACTAGCAAAAACAATAGAGAACAATTGAAACAATGGGAGAAGAGCCAGAGATGGGCAAACAAGCCATACAGGAATTGCATTAATTTTCTTTCAATGAAACCCCACTGTTTCTCTTTGATAACATCCAATAAGCTATTTTTGCTTGGAATTGTTTGTTTGTTTTTCTAACCTCTTGCTGGAAAGGAAAAACATTGCCAATACAAGTGCAGAGACTCGTGAGAATGTTCACACCAAAAACACTCTCGTGGCCCTTTGAAAAGCTGTTTCTAACTTCTCATACAATACAGTTGTCATATATTGATGAAGGCTTTGTATGAAAAGTTTGTATGCTGAAAGGGTGACTTGACAGAAACAATGGCATGTAGCACTTGGGGAGAGCAAACATCAAACGGTCCTAATCCCTGGCTTCACCCAGCAGAGAGCAATGAATGGAGAACAGACTTCCAAATATGATGAGGACAGGTAAACTTCAGAAAGCCCTGCCTGGAGAAATGAGGACAACATTTCATTGAAATATGTGATTATCTCAACAACAACAACAAAATGTCTGGGTGTGGATTATATTTTCATAGAACCATAGAATATCCCAAGTTGGAAGGGACCCATAAGGATCATCAAGTGCAACTCCTGGCACTGCACAAGTCTGCCCAAAAGTTTAGACCATGTGACTAAGTGCACAGTTCGATCTCTTCTTAAATTCAGACAGGCTTGATGCAGCGACTACTTCACTGGGGAGCCTGTTCCAGTGTGCAACCACCCTCTCAGTGAAAAACCTCTTCCTGATGTCCAGCCTAAACGTCCCCTGCCTCAGCTTAACACCGTTCCCGCGGGTACTATCACTGGTGATAACGGAGAATAGGTCAGTGCATGCCCCTCCACTCCCCCTCGCGAGGAAGTTGTAGACTGCAATGAGGTCTCCCCTCAGCCTCCTCTTCTCTAGCCTGAACAGGCCAAGTGACCTCAGCCGCTCCTCATATGTCTTCCCCTCTAGGCCCTTCACCATCTTCATCGCCCTCCTCTGGACACTCTCCAACAGTTTTACATCCTTTTTGTACTGTGGTGCCCAGAACTGCACACAGTACTTGAGGTGAGGCCGCACCAGCGCAGAGCGGGACAATCACTTCCCTCAACCGACCATCAATGCTGTGCTTGATGCACCCCAGGATACGGTTGGCCCTCCTGGCTGCCAGGGCACGCTGCTGGCTCATATTCAACTCGCTGTCAACCACAAACCCCAGATCCCTCTCTGCAGGGCTGCTCTCCAGCGTCTCATTGCCCAGTCTGTAAGCATAGCCAGGGTTGCCCTGTCCCAGGTGCAGGACCCGGCACTTGCTTTTGTTAAACTTCATGTGGTTGGTGATCGCCCAGCTCTCCAATCTGTCCAGATCTCTCTGCAAGGCCTTTCCACCCTCAGCCGAGTCTACAGCTCCTCCAAGTTTAGTGTCATCAGCAAATTTGCTCAGAACACCTTCTAGTCCTATATCCAAATCATTTATAAAAACATTGAAGAGGACTGGCCCGAAAATGGAGCCTTGAGGGACCCCACTAGTGACCATCCGCCAGCCAGATGTGGCCCCATTTACCACAACCCTTTGAGCCCTGCCCGTCAGCCAATTGCTCACCCATCGGATGATGTTTTTGTTTAGCTGTATGCTGGACATTTTGTCCAGTAGGATCCTATGGGAAACCATGTCAAAAGCTTTGCTGAAGTCCAAAAAGATCACATCAGCTGGTTTCCCTTGATCGACTAGATGGGTGATCTTATCATAAAAGGAAATCAAATTTGTTAGGCAGGACGTACCCCTCATGAACCCATGTTGGCTGGGACCAACGACTGCATTGCCCCCCAGGTGCGCTTCAATAACTTCAAGGATCAAACAAAATGTCTGGGTGTGGATTATACTTTCAGAGATCTCTTAGCAGGAAAATCTGCAGGGGATGGACACACAAGGGCCACCTTTGCGGGTGGAGACGGCTGAGCATATTGCCAACAGTAGTACCAGGGAGATGGTCTAGCAGTTCACCGATCTACTGGTGTGGTTCAGCCTTGTTTCTGTCCCATTGAGCCAGCTGGGGCAGTCTTTGGCATCTTATTTTGTACTGGCTGGCAAGGCAGTGGCAGGCATGCCCCAGGACAGCTGTGAGCCCAAACCCTCAGCATGCAGGAGTACCCTTGGGCATAAGAACAGCACTGAGCATCTGGATGAAAGCAGTAACATCTGCCACAATCGCAGCAAGATCCAAAAGCCAACATCTGTCTGCAGTCTCAGTCATGTCATGTTATCTATAATTTCATGCCTGAGATCCAAGAAATAGGATTCTGACTGTAGCAGATGGGGGTCATGGTATTTGTAGTTTGCAGCCAGTAAGATATTCAGAGCCTGTAATGGTTTGATAATTGAAGGAGATAGAACAGCCACAGCACTCTGCTTGTGCTCAGTGTTCACCATAAAAAAAGCAGTAACAGCCAGCTCTGAGTGATTTTTAGTTCTTCCTATTCCACACTTAGTGTTAATAATGGTGTGAGTGTGCAAATTTGGTAGCTTGGTGGCACGTATGTGTGTTTTAAAATGGGCTTGTTGAAAATGATCTCTGCTGTAATGTCATGTCCAAGTAAACACATGGAGCAGCTAGCTAGCTGTGGACTGTGTTGTACGTGTTTTCCAGTATGTGTATATATATATTTGTATATATATGTATAAACCTGTGCATTGGAGAGGGGCAATATGGGATCACGTATGAAAAAAATAGTAATAATGTAGAGACCATAAAGATACAGCAAGCTTGTATCCAGTTGTTTTGCTTCATCCATTTCTGAAGAGGCCAAGTTCATGCAGGAGAACAGGAAGCGGGCAAGGATCATAGTGAGTGGTGCAGGTGGTTTCCACTCAGCCTGCAGTGAGCGCTGCCCTTCCTACAGGGGATGCAGGAGGCCAGGTAGCAGACTTGCTCTCATGTCCTCTGCAGCAGGTGGAAGAAGTGGCAGACTGTGGAAGGGGAGGCATATGCTTTAATTCCTTGAAAGATTCAGCAGCAGGGGCTCTTCTCTGACATGCATCAGAAACCCTTAAAAATAAACAGAAAATTATCTACAATAGGAATTCTCAGACTTGCATGTGGTTGATCACATCTTTAATACACAGCAGACTGACCTTCCCTGCATTTGCATTTACATGGGCCACATGAATTTTTACAAATGAAATTGTGAAATGGCCCAAACATGCTCAGCTCAGTAACCTCGGTTATTTCTAATAGTGTTGCTGGTAGCAACACAATTTGTTCTACATGCAGCACATATACATGCACACACAGTGCTCTTTCTGTTATAATAGTGGACCCTGCCAGCTTGGATGGATCCTCCTCTGTTTCCAGCTGCTTTCATACGTACCTCAGGTCCTTCTTTGTAATGGAACACCTGCGTAGCTTTCAGAAAGCTGGAGGTAGAGTCTGCACTGTGTAAGCAGCCAGTTCTCTGCAGACCTCAAGCATTTTTATTCACTAGCCACTAATCTGAAAACCAGTGTTTTAGAAAACCTGCTAGTAGCTTTCTGGAAGGTGCTCAAAAAAAATAATTGTAAAGGACCCTGCTGGTTTGTGATACTGTCACCTTACGGTTTGTCTGGTGGTAAGTAACAATCAATATTACTTCTGCAAAATCATGTTACACAAATTTCTCATCAAAGAGCTTATTTTACCTAAAGAGTGTGCTTGAGACTAAACATCAGTTTCGGTGTTTCCAAAGATAGGAATGAAAGCACTACTTTTAGATTCCCTAATCCATTTTTCTTTGGCAATCTAAGCTAAGAAGGGTGCCAAAATAAATGGCAGATTTATAAGCCTGTGAATTTATTAACTGCACTTGCAAAGAAGTTTTGCAGGATTAGAAAACATTTGTTATCTGATAGGAGATAAGCTGTTGCTCCTAGCTGAAATCAATAGAAATTTTGCCATATCGGGCATAGTTTTGCTCGTCAGAGCAGTCTGATTTAGCACATGGAGTGAGCAAACTATTCAAGGAATAGCTGTACAGTGACTATTATTATTACTGTGAAGAAGCTGTCTCTGGAATATTGCTGGTATTTGGTGTGAAAAATTGTAAGGGAATACTTTGTTATGAAGAAATTCCAGGTTTGCTCAGACCTCTTTCTGCAGTGTCGCAGACTTCACCAGTACGAGCAATTCATTGGTTTAAATCTTTGCTTCTTTTTCTTTCAGGGCCCTCCTGGTCCAAAAGGCGAGAAGGTGAGTTGATATACGGGTGACACTTCCAAGGTGAATGGAAAGCCATCGCAGCATGAACTAAAGACACAGTTTGTATTGACGCAGTGTAATGTTAGATTATGTACGAGAGCTGGGTAGCACACAGATGCTGTGTTAAACCTATCATCTCATCTTTCCACTTTGCAGGGAGATCAAGGTGATCAGGGCCCTCGGGTAAGCATCTTAAAAAAAATGTTACACTTCCCCTTCGCTGAGTAGGCAATTAGTCCTTAGTGCAAAACTAAATTAAATACATTGTCTGAGCTAATTATGCTTATTAGCTGCATTTACCCTGCATGTTGAAGTCAGTGTCTGCAGGACAGTAATACTGAACATGACCAGATAGTGTCTGAGAAGACTTAAGTAACAATAGTAAGTAATGCTTTAAAATATAAAATTTCCCTTGTGGGTGGAAGCAGGTTTCAGTGATTTTGCTCTGCTATATAAAAGTTGGCTTTCCTAACCAAACCTTTCAGTTTCCCAGCAATGTTTTCACGCCTTGCATGGGCTCCCACAATGCAGAGGGCCAGTGGATTTATAATAAATGTAGTTCTAGATTTCACGTAAAATATACCTATTATTTAGTAAAGTGTAAACAAATACTTATGCATGTACTAGCTTTTTTTCGTGACTTATATGTATTTAATTTTTTTAATAACAATATTATGACTTCTTAAACATGTCCAGACAGACAGAACATGATTTAGATGTGGAAACATAAAGGTTGTTTTAATTTTTAAATATCATGTTCATTTTAATAGAGAAATAAAGAGGAATACAGGGGTGAATATGGCTGTGCCAGTTCATTGTTCTTTACATCTGTGCTTCATTAAAAGAAGTTTGGTTACATCGTTTTAATGATACGGTGACTTTCTTCTTTAGTTGCATATTTGGTGCATATTTCCATTGATTTTTTTTTCTGTCAAATAAGCAGAATATTTTGAATTTGTGATGTTATTTATTTTATTATTTCTTCTTACTTTACTTTTTTTTTTTCCCTAGTCAGTAAAATTATCTAAAGTCACCACATAGTTATCTATTGGAATTCAGTGTTGGTGCTATCAGCATCGTATTACCTCCAGGGTTCAATTACTGTTGTGTCCTGCTTTACCAAGACACATGCCGTGTATTGGAGGGCAGTAGAGTCCTCTCTGGACTGTACAGATCATGGTTATGGTTACTTTGAGGTGCTGTTAAATCAAGTGCTGCTAAGAACCAAAAGATACCCAACCTAAGGAATTTACATTTAAGGACATTATGAAGTTATTTGTGCAGTAGGGGCTGCCAGTTGAGGCTATCTAAATACAGGAGAGGAATTGAATGAGGTCAGCAGAAGAGAGGAAGAACTGGTGAACAGCACCTTTTTGAAATACATGCTTAGGTATTTTTCCCTGTCTTGCTGGTTTTCCCTCTTTTTCTGAAGTGGGCTTGAGTGTGTTCTACAGAAGCTTCTTTTCTTTTATTCTTCTTTTTTATTTCCCCCCCACCCCCCACCCCGTGTATTTCATGAGCAGTAAGTACTACGATGCCTCTGACCACTTTGTGTTTCATAGTACAGCAGTTCTCTCTTCTGATGACTGTTTTCAGGGTAAATCTGCTCACCTTGATGTGCCAGGGGATTTAGAATGTAATTAGTGGAAATTATATGTGTCAGCCAGTCATGCACCAAATGAAACCAAACCCATTTAAACCTGGTTGGTTACCTTTACATATAGTTTTCCACCTATGTCAAATAATTGTTTTTGGAGGTGGTACCATACCCTGAAGTGTGGTACCTGTAGGTGACTCTGGAATTAAGTCAGCATTTAGATGCGACAAGTTTACAAACAGATTGGATAAAATGTCTGAAAGTGATGGACATTTTAAAGCTAATTCAACTTTTAGAGATATAGAACTTGAAGTTTATTTGTGATATTTTTACATATTATTTGAGACTAGCACTTAGTTTAATAAAGATTTTATTGTTCCAAGTTATTTTTATGATTTGGAAGTTTTTAAATGATCCTTTATTCTTTTTAAAGCTGCTTTCTTTCCTCCTGGTATTTTCAGGGAGTAAAAGAAAACCATTTAGTAAAAGAAATCCACATAAAATGTGGAGACTCTCCAGGTCAAGGTGGGACCTTAAGCTCTTAAAATCCTGCTGAAATTAAAAGAAAAAACATTTAAGAAACAAAAAATAATTTATTTCTGTCTCTGCATATACCATTTCAGATTTTCTTTCTGGGTCTTTATATGTTGAGAGATTCTTCTTTCTGAAATCTCAAAACTTCTTATTTTGTGATCCCTGGAGATGATGAGTATATACTGAACTTATCTGAGATTCAGGTTTACTTGAAAATATCTTCAATAAATTAAAGTAGTAGAAAATTGACTCTCCAAACACTGCCCAGAAACTTATATTTGTAGAATAACAGGTCTGAATACTATGTCTTTTTTTCTGAAGAAGAATCTGCAATGTTTTCTTAGGTATTCAGAAGTAATTTGTTGACCAGTCTCCTTCATTTTACAGGGTTGGAGTAAGGACTCTGGTTCATAATGCCATGTGGCCTAATCCACTTATGTCCATATGTAAGCAAAAGCAACATTCCAGTTGTGTGGATGATGTTGTAGAAGTTCATGTTCTGAGAGTAAGCTTGAACAGCAGATTAATTTGTGCTTTGATCTCATGAGACCACAAATAAAGTAGTGGTGGTGAGTGCATTCAGCAGTCCTAATCTTATTTGAAGAAATGCCTTTTTTATTTTTTATCTTTAGATATTTTTATATCAGATATCTTCTCACTACTGCAGCGTACTGGTAGACTGAACATTTAGGTCAAATGCAGAACTAGCTTTCCTCAATACCAGTTAAGATACACAAATGTTAGTAAGTCTTTTAAATGCTTTTTCTTTTTGCAGAGGACATGGCTTTGTGACACGTCCATGCAGATTTGCATTACTGTACTGTGCCATGGTAAAATAAAAAATGATGGTTCTTAGCCTTTGGGCTGTTAGAATAAATGCTGATGTCAATCCATTGCTTCGTTCTAGTTGCTCAGCTGCTCTATCCCAGCTTTAAAAAGCTTTGAAGGTTTCATAATGGAAGGACTGCAGAGTATATGTGTTCCGAGTAGAGATTGTACCCTGATTAATGGAAATAGATGTTCAGAGGTGAATATTTGGGAGTAAAGCAACTTGTACTGTGTCTTAAGTGGTCTGTTATTGTCCTTCAGTAAATGATATAATAAATATCTTCTGTCCTTTACTTCACGTGCATGAGAGATCGGGTCTAGAAATCATGGGCTAGCAGCTGGCTTTAAATTGGTTTTGGTCTAGGTACAGTGAGAAGCTCCACAGAAGCCATATTGAAGTATTTTCATGAAATTACTTTCTCCTTTTGGTATGTTTAAGTAAATTTTCCTAGCTGCTGGCTTTGCACAA
This sequence comes from Cygnus atratus, assembly GCF_013377495.2. Lineage (NCBI taxonomy): Eukaryota > Metazoa > Chordata > Aves > Anseriformes > Anatidae > Cygnus > Cygnus atratus. The sequence continues at coordinate 4,507,959 of NC_066365.1, forward strand.
AATTGATAACATCTCTCAAGCTTCTTCAGCAGAAGAGATTAAGTCCTAGAAAAGAAAAGAATTCAGAAATTTATTTTATTGTGTTAACTTTTATTGACTTGAAGATGAAACAGGTTCTTTATCTACTGTTAAACCAGTTGGCTCAGGTAGTGATATAATGTTCTTTTCTATTTAACCTTTTCCTCTTCCCTGTTTATTTTTAATATATTTACTCTTTATTTGCTGCCCACTAAAGAGAAATCACTGCTTTGCAACATAAATTTTGCAGGTTCTACTCTTCTGTGTTGGAAAACTTAAATTTGTCTAATATAGACAGACATAGGCCTGAAAGCAGACTATTTACTGAAATAAATACAAGTATATGTGTATATATAATATAAGTACAGGCCACATTTTTAAATTTAAGTATTGCTTCACTTGTTGCATTATGGACACCACGTTTATAAGCTGTCCCATATTAAAGGGAAATTGAAGATATATAAGAAATGCATTTTGACCTGATCTTTTCTTTAAAAAAAAATTAATTAGGCTTGTTTTTAATGTGCGTGTAGATTATCCTTAGTTAATATGTTTCTAAGAATATATAGACAATATTTTGGACCTTTTTCTGCTCCTACTGACAAAATGGGGAAAACCTTTTTTGACGTCATTAAAATTAGTTCTTCATTCATAAATCAGAAAATACTAGTTACAGAGTCATAAATAAACCATGTTCATTTATTCTTCACTTTCTTTTAAAGCTATCTTATTTTGTCCTATTTTTCATTTGAGAGTTGGCACATCTCTTTTTAGAAGGGAACAGGTCTGCTTCACAAAACAGTAGAACGTAAATTAATCTGACTTGCTGGGAGTCTTGCTTTTGATGAGGGCAATTTTTGAGGCATTGCTAACTGTAGCAAATGCAGGTAAATCAGTGTTATAAATAGGAAGCTTTGCTCAAATCAAACAATACACGCAGCTGATTTTGTATCCTCGTCTTGTCAAAGCAAATGTATAATATTATAGTCAGAGTTTTATTTTAATTTAATATAATTTTGCATAACTTAAGCCTATTCTGTCAGTGTCTTGATGATGTTTGATTATATCCTACCGAATGTTCCTCATAGTTTTTTCTATAAATTCTGCTCATTAATTTTATCTGCCTTAATAGAAGGACTACTCAGCTTTCTTTAGCATAAATTAGTGTTGTCCCCAGCTGTTTTTCTTTCCTGATTAAATATTCTTTGGTTCCTTTATATGAATATGCTGTCAAAAGCCGCAGCAAATGTGATGATATAGTGATGGTGCTCCCTAAGCAATATTCCTACGTGTGTATAAAATAACGTTTTCTGATTTGCTATGTGTTATTTAAAACATAATTCACACAGTACTGCTTTCAAATCATGCTTTACTAATATGACTACCCATGTAGTTATTTTTTTATTGCCTGATGTGTAGAAGCAAATTATATTCCTAGTTCTAAACTATATCTAACCACTGTTTTGAACTATACTCCTAATGTGCCACAATAAGAACGCTGAAAAAACTTACATGATTTCTTCTGTTAACATAAGTTTCACTGAAGCAGCCTCATTGAGGAAATTTGCCTGTAAGCAGTTAATTCTGAGGCTTTGTTTACTTATGTGTTAAAAGGCAATAGGGGTATTTACCTGGTCCATTCTTGGGAGCAATTATCTGTTCTAATTCACCAGTTTTAGGTGGTCGTGGCTCCACTATTTTCCATTAAGCTGAAGGGCAGGGTAACAAATTGGAGTGAAGTTAGGAAAGAGCTGAGATTGCACTGGCTGCCCACATTGCCTGGAGCACTGGGACACTCAGACTTGAGATGCCATTCACAGGAGAATTCTCTTGGCAGTGGATGACGCTCCAGGGCCCAGCTATGCCTTTGATGTCCTGCTCATGAGGTACCACTGGGGAATGTAGAACAGCTGTGACACTAGAGAGTGCCACATACCTGCTCCCAAGATGAGGATGTTGTCATTCCCATCTTAAGAGCTAGGCAGTGCATGTCTTCACTCACCACCCGTCAGTTTGCATCTTTCCCCTTTTTAGTAATGCCAGAGGAATGGTGAGGAAGGAAGTCTCTGTACATCCTGTTCCTTTTTCTACAGCCCTGTCCCGTGACTGAGAAAACATTATGTAGGCGTTTCATCTCAGACAGCAGCTGTCCTGTAAAATACTGCAGTACTGAACACTTGAGTTAGAGCAATTTGATCAAAAACAGCTCTTCAAATTTACTTCATCCAGTCCTAACAAATATCAGAGAAGTGGTTCGAACCACTTACCTGCTTCACTTAACTGCAGTGGGTATCGAATTTAAAAAGAAACATGATAAGACATGACAGAAGTTTATTGCTGTGAGGACCAACTTGGTTTTGGGGCAGACCAACCCATCTTAGATTGAACAGGATGTTTCCCACCAGTTTCAGTGAGAGCAGGTATGACTTCAGGAAGGATATTTTCTGTAGGTCAGATTGTGGTCACTCATCAGAACTTGTAACTGAATTGTGTGGAGAAGTTATTTGCCTCACTGAAAATTCATCTAATACTAGAACTAAAATAGATAAGTGCTGGCTTTTCCCAGTTTTGTTCATTTGGAGTGCAGTGTCGGGCAGAGTTCACAGTGAAAGTACAGAAGTCACTATGGAAAATAACACTTTTTTTTATAATGATCCAGTTCTAGTCAGAGACAGCTTGTGCTGGTTCTTAAACATTACATTTTTATTATTTTAATACAAAATCTGAATTGTTACACAATATATTCAAATTATAACTCGTTGCTGAGCGATTGCCTAAGTGAAAAAAATTCCTGGATCCTTGTCTTGTTGTGGTGTGCTGCTTTAGTTAGCAGCATTACTGATGGAGAAAGCAGCAGTTATGATAAAAGGGATTATATAAAACAGCTCCTGCTGAGAGTCCATGGCACTGTACAGAGTGATACCAAACACTGTGTTCCCCAGGGCAGGTACAATAATTAGCTGCAGGACTGGCACTCAGTCTGAGGGATTAATTAGAACTGGAGGTGGTGTTGGGGGAGGGAAAGCAGCCATAAAGAGTGTCAGGATCACTCTGGCCTGAAGCCTGTGTGATTTGATGTGAAATAGCAGCAGCTGGCTGTAACCTTAGGAAGTGCAAGTGAACAGCAGGTGGTAATTCCTGTCTCATTTACCATGTCTTCACAGGAACATGTAAGCTTGTGCAGTTTGGGTTTATTGGCAGGTCAGAAGGAAAATCCTAAGGAGGACTGTGACATTACTGCACTAAGCAAATGCAGTAGTCAAAAGGGTGTGTATGAGTGCAGTATAAAACCACTAATGTAATGTTGTTATACCTGCCATTCAACAAGGTTATGATAACCTTGTAGTCTTGGCCTTGAGTAGACCAATGCGTAAAACTGAGTGTACTATGAAATATCTAGGACTGCTAGTGGGAATGGCATCTTTGGAGACTGTGATGGATGTCAGAGGAGAATTATTTCATCTGAGTAGGAAGTCAGAGGCAATGATGTGAGGTTCTGCCATCCTTCAGTTTTCTCTGTGACCGTTGTATGGGAATGAGTAGGCTTTAACTGTGTTTCCAGGCAGGTAAGCAGAACACTGTATAATATGGTCACAGGCCTGTTAGCTTCCACCTAGCATCATTTTTTGCTTGGAGTTTGGGCAAAAATTACAGCGGGATGTGCAACAAATGTGTTAATGTAGAAATTGTAACCAGCTAGTGTTTCAGGGTAAGCCTGAGTTGCTGTCAGCAGTAGAATTTAGTGGGCCAGTGGTCTCTGTTGATCATTGTAGTGTTTTGTACTCTGTGAGGGCCTCCCAGGGTGTAGAACAAGAGCCCTTCCTATGTGCAGTTGAAGAATCAAACCAAATAAAGAGAAAATTGAGTAACTTTGAATCCATCGTTGAGAACAACTTTAGACAGAGGAAAAATAAAACAGATCTAGGGGATATTTGAGGCTATATTTATAGCAGAGTGACAGGAAAGGAAGAGAACTCATGTTGTGGAAAGGATAGATCTTTTTATGCCTTTTTTGAAGCTCATTGTTTGCCAACATTATCCTTCACGGATGCCAGAAGATGCAGTGCCTTCTAAAGCCTCCCATGCATGCAAAAAACTATGCACTTGTTATAATTTCTTTGCTGGGTTCCACTTAATACTCCTGTATTTCTGGCCTTCTCCTGAAGTGCATGTTGCATATGGGGAGACAATCTAGGTCCAAGGCAGCACTGCATTTTTCTGACCATTAGAGAGAGATCAGACCTAATGCATTCAGCTCTGGGCCCCCCAGCACAAAAAGGACATGGAAGTATTAGGATGAGTCCAGAGTAGGGCAAGGATGATGATCAAGGGGCTGGAGCACCTCTCCTATGAAGACAGGCTGAGGGAGTTGGGGTTGTTCAGCCTGGAGAAGAGAAGGCCCTGGGCAGACCTTACAGCAGCCTTCCAGTACCTAAAGGCGGCCTACTGGAAAGCTGGGGAGGGACTCTTGTCAGGGAGTGGAGTGACAGGATAATGGCTTTAAACTACAGGAGGGTAGTTTTAGATGAGATATAAGGAGGAAATTCTTCACTGTGAGGGCAGTGAGACACTGGAACAGGTTGCCCAGAGAAGTTGTGGGTGCCCCATCCATGGAGGTGTTCAAGGCCAGGCTGGATGGGACTTTGGGTAACATGGTCTGGTGTGTGGTGTCCCTGCCCATGGCACAGGGTTGGAACTGGATGATTTTTAAGGTCCCTTCCAACCCAAACCATTCTATAATTCTATGAAATTGTCTGCTTTGGGCAAAAGAAAGATGGCTTTTTCCCACTTGAGAACATGTTGGAAAAGGTTGTTGCTGAAGGGGGGGGGGGGGCTCTCTTTCTCATAAAGAAAGCAGAAACCTTAAGTGCTGATAACTACTCTTGAACTTGCCTATGTGGTATTGGGAAGCATTGAGAATGGACTGTGAAGTGCTCTGTGGAAGTGTTCCTGTGTGGAGCTACGCAAAACTTTCAAAGCTCTTTCTTTTATTCTCAGCAAGATTTTTAAAATCAAAACAGTATTTTCAGAGTATCTCCTTTCTTAATTATTTTCTCTCTCCTTTGTATTCAACATGAAATAAATCAAATGTAATAATGAGATTGAGTTTCCCCTTTTTTTCTCCAAAATGTCAAACTGAAATTATGCTACATATAGCGGTAACTATGAAAATAACCGTGTAGTAATCCTAAAGGCTAATGAATAAAAATGAACTGGTTAAAAGACTTTCTGGTAATCCCCTTTTTAATAAATGAGATTTAAAATTTATTGCATGCTGCTTAATTTTTAGATCTTTTGTAGATTTCTTGTTTGTAGTCATTTCCATTACATGAGTATAGTAGTTTTATCTAGAAGAGGAACGAACCATGTGCACAGCAGGACTAATGAGTCACAGATGTAAAGATTCTGGCACATTACCATCTAATAATGTCTTAAATTTATATTCCATAATAAGATAAATGAATATTTGATACATCTGTTTTCTAAATGATGTATCATTCCAGTCTTAGCAGTGTTTCGGGAATGAGTCTCTTAAAATGTTTGGTGGCTTAGCCTTTTTTGGTTTTGTTTTCTTTTTATTTGTTTCTAAAGAGGAGATTTCAGGTCACCAACCAATGCAGTTTGCCACACCCCGTTCCAAAGTGGGAAGGCTGGTAAAACTGCCTCTGACTTGATGGGATCCACTTGCAGGGTCTCAGCTTCCTCTTATCTCACAGCGTATCAAGAGCAAAGTTGCTCAATGCATCTCAAGGCACTAGTGAAGGACATGTTGTATGCATCAGAATATAACTCTGCCTTTTTTTTTTTTTTTTTTTCCTTTGGAAAGACCAGTATGGTCTTTGTGAACCAGAGGATCTTTGTTGTCATTGCAGGTGGAGATGCACAGAGCAAATACTTGTAATGATGACTCTGCTGCAGCTATCAGGCTGCTCTTGCCTGTTGGTGCTTTCCACGAGGCCAGCTGGGCTGCAGGGGGCTTGTGCACCATGGCTGCCCCATGGTTCTGTGGGCTGCACCATCAGGGCTTTCATGCAGGACTTCTTGGAAGCCACCTTGTCTGGTGGCCAGAGCCAGGTGCAGCCTTTCCTTTCATAGGTGCCAAACTGCCACCCTGCAGGTCTTGCAGGGGGCTGTGCCACCAGCTCCTTCTCACAGAGGTGGCACGTATGCATGCATGCACATAGGGAGCTTAGAGGTACAAGACCATATTGTATTCTGTATGCCTCAGCCTGATGTGTCTCAGCCATTTCCTGGCTCTCCATGAGCAAACCTTTGAGAACCTCTGCTTCAGATAGTGTGCTGTGCCTGGAGGACTGGAGGATTTCTTATTTTAGGAATATACTTCTCAACCTCACAAAACTTCAGCTTTATCAGGAGGTCAGGAGGTCTGATTTGCACCCTAGAAGGCAGCACAAGAAGGGTGTTGAACTGAGAGTAAAATTCACCCCCTGTATTGCCACAGCAGGCCATGATTACCATGTGGTTTTTTTTTGTTTGTTTGTTTGTTTTTGTATCAGTACAGTATAAGTTCTGCACATCTTGGTAGAGTAGAATGTGAGAGACCACATGCAGCATACAGCACTTGATGGGAAAAATTTTGCCCTGGTTATGTATGTGTTGAAAATGTTGACCGTGGCCATTGTGGACTCCCCCAGATCTAGCAGTAAATTGTTGTTCAGTGTTTATAATTGTGTTTGTATTACCAGTTTATGTGCTGAATGTCATATGTTAAACAGAACATGAGGAGCAAGATGGTAATTCCACAAAATGCCTCAAAATCCACTGTCACAGCTGTCAAGTTTTGTGGCAATCCGGAATCCAAGCTTTTTGCATAGCTCTCTTGAAGTGTTGTAGCACATTTTGGTTGAAAATAACTCAGTCATCAGCTGGCCGATAGCCTAACAACTGTCAAATGATCATAATAATTTATTGTAATTTCAAGAAAAGTCACCTCTGAGCAACTGCTCCTTCTAAAATCTGTTTATAATGTTGTGAAGTAACAACCTACATGTGCAGCGTAGTGCAAACCTAATTCTGTTTCCCGTATGACAGAGAGGCTGTTCCCTGTCAGTAGGCAATGTGGGGTATACTAAACATGGTGTTTGTTCTGTTTGTCTGTTAGTAAATTGTCTCTGTGCTGTTTGTGTTGTGCTGTTTTGGTACCATGTTATGCTGTGTCCCTAGGGTCTGCCAGGCTTCCCCACAGTTGCTGCTCTGCACAGTAATCAGATCCTCACCGTCAAGGTTTGTGGCTGACACGTACGTGTTCAGTCAGGTCTCTCTGTATCAGCATAAAAGTGCACATGAAATAATCGTTTTTACCATGAGATAGCCATGAATCCTTGTGGTGGACCTAAGTCAAACCTCACTGCCTTTGCCTTGGTGTAAGCATTCCCGATGCAAAATGTGGGATCAAATCCATAGCTGTGTACAGTGCTACCACCGGTAGCACACACTTTCCATGTGCTCTTGATCAGTATTTTATTTTCAGATGAATTTTTTTTCTGTAGTTCTGCTTCCCTGAGGCATACAAGAGTGTGGAAAACATCAGTGAACTGGTTATATAGAGAGTGAGTTATCTGTGTTAGATATCCAAAGTTTAATTTGTATGTGCTGATTTTTCCAAGTGCATTTGCAAATTAAGCAGGAAGGACTGAAGCAATCTGGTCAAGCTGGAGCTCCAGTCCTTATTCAAATGACACCATTCTTCATGGCACAATATGCTGGTTAGAAAATCTGACTGAAAGTTAAACTGGTGTTTTGTCTCTAGAAGCTTTGCTGAAAGAACAACATATAAAGATACTGATTTTCAGAGCCTGGATAATGAAAAAAAGAATAATAAAAGTGAAGAATTCTCCCGAGAAATCTGTGGAGAAAAAAGTTACACAGTTAACTGCATATGATTAAGTCATAAAGCAGTATGTCCTGTACTTTAGAGGGAAAATTCTTTGAAGGAAAAAGCACAGCTTCTATCAGACAGAAGCACCGGTTTATATAATTTTAACTATTACAAGTCTAATGAATATATCTTTATTTCTTTCTCGGGCCTTCTGATGTCTATTCTTCAATTTTCTCATCTCTGATCTTCAACCTTTGACCTCACCTGCCTGATCAGATGGTGTTTCCTAAAATCAATCATGGGTTTCTGTCTGCTGATCAGCAGCTCATTAAACGCCGCCTCATTAAGGTAGTGCTTCATCTCACTCGAGTCTGGTTCTTCTTTACATTCAGTTTACTTTCTGCTGTACCTTTTTGTCAGATGCCTTCTTATAGCAGGTTGTTCATTTGAAAATGTTCTGGAATTTAAGGAAGTGTAAATGAAATTAATGCTTAAAATACAATGGGTAGCTTTGCTGAGTGGTCCACATTTAAGATGCAGTCAGCTCTTTCAGTGGTTTGTGGTGGTATGCTGGAAATTAAATTAGCTGAGCACCATTTTGGGTGTTTTATAAAAGGGAATGGTAATAAGTTTTGAAACTTTCTTAGAAATTGTCTTTTACAAATTATTAGGTCCAAATCATTAAGGGTTTTGGCTGATTATAACTATAAAACAGCTCCCCAAAACAGACAAAAAATTCTGTACAACTTTGGGGGTAAGCGGTTATTTTCCATGGTAATGTTTGAAGTTTGTCCACATATCATTGATGGGCTTTGGAAAGCTGCCAAGTGAGCCGTCTAATTCTTGCACGTGACTTTTTTGTTTTTGTTTTTGCTTTAACTTCAGCTTTGTCACGATTGTGCCAATCATGAAGTGAAGAGCTGCTTATTGAAAACAGTTACTCACTCTGGAAAAGCGGATGAGTAAAATATTGCAAAGCTACCCCAAATTTTAGTGCATGTCCTGTGGTAGGACAAGCCGTATAGCATGTGAGCCTTCTGCTCTGTGGCTGATTGGATGGGACAGGTACAGCCCACTGGTCTTCAAGGCAAAGTGCTGTCTTTGCCATAAGGAGTGAAGGATGCCAGTGTCTAGCTTATGGCAGCTTCTTCCAGCTTGTCTTGCGTTCTTTCTGGGAAGCAATGTCTTTTTGTGTGGTTGGTGCCTCGAAAGCAAACTTCTGATGATGTGGGTTTTTTTTGCTGGTTTAGGGGGACCAAGGACAAGCTGGACCCCCTGGGCCTCCAGGACCGCCAGGACCCAGAGGTCCCCCAGGAGATACTGGCAAAGATGGTCCTCGAGGGATGCCTGGTATTCCGGTGAGTTAGTCTGTTGGTGTCCAAATTCCTCTCAAGTATGCGCCAGCTCCGTTTCAAAGATGGTTTGTGAAGTAAGATTGGCAAATAAGACACGTGGAAGCTGAACCACAGACAAATTTCATAGTGTACCTGAAGTCCCCCCACCACACACAGCAAATTCATAGCAGGGCCAAGAGTAACACCTAGGTTTCTTCTCTCCCACTCTTGACAGTTTTCCCCACACATTCTAAGGTTTCTGAGTTGCTCATTGATGTTTTAATAGCTGTGTGAGGAGGGTCTGCCCCACTCTACAAGCAGCAAATGTTGCTGCTCAGACTTCAAGATAAAGCTGAATTTGAGACTTTACATGGGCTGGCTTGGATTCTTGCTTCCTAATGATTTAGCCTCAAATTATATAATTATAGTAATAAACTGCTAAATGCCGCCTAAAGTACAATAAATGTTGGAGTGAGATTTTGCCATCTTTACACAACTATAACAGTACCATTTTATTTGTCTCATCCCCTGTATTTCATTAGAACTACCAGCAGAATATAGTATATTGCTTATTGTTTGTTTTAGGCACAGGATCAGACCCACAGTCCATAGCACTTCATGATGATCACTTAATCGTTGAAGTGTTACAAAACACTTTGTAAATAGATATATAAATGCAGGACTTTTTTTTTTTCTTTTTTTTTTCTTTTTCTTTTTGTGGGAATATGAGTATATTGGTTTTGTAGTTTGTGACCGCTTTTTTATTATTTGTTTGAAAGAAATACCTCTCTGTTCATCACAAATGCCATTGTATTATCAGTGCGGAAACTGAGTGATAGGCATGAGACACGTCACAAGTCTGAAATGTCACAAGTACAGATGTACACGCAACCCCACACCCATCATAAGTAAAGATCGTAGCCAAGAGGATACATAGGGAACTGCTAAAGTGAGGACCACCAGTGGAAAAAAGAAACAGTTTTTTCAAAGAAAAAGCATAGCTCATTATGTGGGGCAAGGACAGGAAGGCATAAAATGTCCATGTAAAGCTTTTCTAGGTAAAACCAAGAAAGAAAATGGCTAAGCTTCTGTTCTAGCCCTGTTCAGGTTGTCTTATTTGAAATTGTATGGACTGTACAAATACAGTGTAACATCTTGATAATAGGAAGACTACTAAAATTTTCTCTGAAAATCCAGCAAGGCTTGGCACTTGAGGCCTGTAGTGCACTAGGTTTTTATCCAAAAAAAACAAAAACAAACAAACAAAAAAAAACACTAGGTTTTTATTGCTCTGCCAAGTTCTAGCACAAGGTTACGAAATGACATTAGAAGTCTGTTGCTTTCACTACAATGCTTTACTTTGGCCATCTAGTTATTTCTTGTTAGTCTTTTAATGCAGTAAAAATGACTGCATTCAGCAGAGTTTCTTCTGGTTTAAAATAGTGGGGGCTCAGGCTGAAGCCACAACCAAATTTCTGACTGCAGGGATACCACTTTTATAATTCACATACAAGAGAATAGGAGAATCAGCTGGTGTAGCTGGTCACAATCTGACTGTGGATTGCTTGGGTTTTTTTGCTGCTTAGCAAAGGGAACATTAGTGTTTCTCATAACAGGGAAGTAATGTATTTTATGCAATGAGGTCATGCCATGTTATAATAGTTCTGTAGTGATTTTGACTTTAAATGGCGAGAGGGTTTCTTTTTATAGTTTTTTTTTCTTTTTTTTTTCTCTTTTTTTTCTTTTTTTTTTTTCCCCAGCTGTGGCTATCTTAAGCCCTATGGAAAATCAGTTTATAGTACAGCTTTAGAATCAGATACAACAAGGACTCAGATAGAAACCAACCAGATTGCTGACTGTTGTTACCATCCTCCTCCTTCCCAGTGTCCTGTATCCACAGGTTAAATTGCTGATCCTTGAAAGGCTTGTTCTTCCATGGCTGCATGATTGATACACAGTCGAGCAGGAGAGCAGTAAAGGAAATACTTGTCCCAGAGGCAGTGACAGCTTTGTATTTTTAAAAGGCTTGTGCGGACCTTTTAGCTGAAGAGGTGAACAACAAAACAGTAGCTGTACTGTGTTACAAGTAGGGACATTGCAGCATTACAAAGCTAGAGGAGAAAGTCCTTACCTTGGCCAGCCTCCATTATAAGGCAGTCATTCCTGTAAGCAAGTATTTCCTTGTTAGCGAGGAGCTTATAATCACCAAGGCTGCAAGAAAATGTTTTGGCCCCTGCCTTCCCCCATACCCATACACTTGCTGCGTGTCATGAGAAAGTCCTGCACTCATGTCCCGAAGGGCCCAGATGAGCAACTCCAGCAGCCATTGTGAGATTGCTGTGTAAGTCAGCTAGCAAGGCTTCAGAGGGAGCAAAAAGTCCAACCAGCTTGGATAATTTGCTGTCTGAAACCTGTGCTTGTGTTGCTTCTCTCTCACTGGTTTCTCAGTGTGTTTGCAGATGCTACATTTGTGCTTCTGAATGCACACCTACCCAGAGTAGCAGCTCTGATTCTGTTCAGTTGCCAAGAACAGCAGCATCAAAACAGTTCCCATCTGGTTTTGACAGGTTTTCTTTTATGACAAAGCTGGTAAAGATGTTCATGCAGCTGCGCTGATAAAAAAGCGCCATGGATTGCCCTGTGCACATTTGGGTTTACAAGGGAGTGATCTGTAAACTAGATAAATAAAAATGATAGGAACCGTGGTTTTTTTGGATAGATATTTTTAGCCCATATTGTATGACTGATCCAGTTTACTGTCTTGACAGACAGTTGTATGTGTTCATATGAGAGGAAAAGGGAGAAGATAGGTTCTGACTTTATGTAGAGCTGTGCCTGCAGAAAGACTAAATTGGAAAAATGATGGGTTACCATTTTGAAATGCAATCCAGGTATTTAACAGATGAGTAATTATCACATGCCTTCAAAATCTCAATATCCATGGGTTTACGCAATATGATAATCTGCAACGGTAAGTTATGCATGCTGACTGTGGTGATGACACAGAACACTAAGTAATTTTGTAATATGTAAACGGTGGGATTCAGCACACATGTGAAAATAACATTTCTCTGTGTTCTTTAGAACAATTCACTGGAGTGGAATATTATGATTGGAACCAAGGGGCAGGGAGTCAGAACACCAGTGTTTGACTGTTGCCTGGAGAACTACACCATTAAAAGATGGTGAAATAGTACTTTGCCTCTTAAAACGTGTGATTTGGCCTATTACTTTAAAAAGCAATATGTATATGTGTGTGTGTGTGTGTATATATATATATATATATATATATATATAATGTGTAGTAAGTTGCCATACCTGTTAAAGAAGGGAATTTTTAAAGTCAATGTTATGAGGTAAAGCAATGAATTCAAGACATGCTACTGAAATTATTCACTTTTTTTTAAGGGTGAGCCTGGAAAAACAGGTGAACAAGGACTGACAGTAAGTACTCTTCCAGTTTGCTAAGAAACTGTAACAGATTTTTAACACCTTTTTTAAAATGAGGAATTCCAGAAAGCTTTATAACTGTATTTCCTAACCTTCCTTTGTCACAGTGCATTTGATATCTCATTTGTAAAGAATACACGAGAAAGACAAATTTCCTCTTTTTACATACAGTTGCCTGTAATATAAGGCCAGCCAGTTCTTTCAGGTTGCAGAAACAGAGGGAAATAAAACAGCCAGGAGCATAGCAAAGCAAAAGAACCAGGCAAGGTGTGCCTGGTTTGTGGCCCCCACTTACCACTGTCACTGAAGTTGAGTCGTTTCCACCTTGAGACCATGGAGCAGCACAACAGCCATCTACTTATTTTAAGGGCCAAAATCCCGGCTGTCTCTGTGGCAATTTTCTGTCCCTTTGCTTGATGGAACAGCGAAGGTGCAGTACAGCATACGGAAACAGTCAGAATATTATCCTCTCTTGATTTTTTTTTTTTGTTATGTGTGGGAGAATATAAAAGCCAAATGAGTGCACTTTTTCCAAATATTCAGATATGTGAGAAGATGTTTTCTGTCGCATCAGGAACTAATTAACCCTATTCATTTGGAAGCAAATTGAAGCTTCACTGGTTGTAAATCAGCTTCAGCCACAGGGTAAAGCATCAGAAGTTTCTGCCTGTCCCAGAACTGTGAAACATGCAGTGATTTTTTTCATTAAGATCTCCCTAAACATTCATGGTCATTTTATTTTTTATGAGAGATGACAGAATTGTAGCCCATGCCATGTGTTCTTGATTCCTGAATGCTTCTGAGAAGGAAGATTATATGCTTAGCAATCACTGCAGATATGATTACTACCTATTTGAATTTATGAAGTTTTAAACAGGTGTGATGATACTTTATCTTGACAAATTGCAATGCATTTTGGATTGACAAAATCCAAAGTCTTTTGGAAGAATAAAATAAAATTCTGAGACTCTGAAATATCTGCTGTGATCAGGAAGTTACTCCTGTAGCTTTTCTTTTCAAAATAAAGTTTCAACAGAACCAAAATCAAAGCCTCTTAAAGGTACTACCTGGTGTTTTAGCACATTTGTGGGTTATTTTTTCTTCTTTCCCTTTTGATTTATGGGGGCCTATTGTTAATAATATGTATAATAGATAGGAAGAAGAGATAGATAGAAGTAGACAGTCTACAACTTCCTCGCGAGGGGGAGTGGAGAGGCAGATCACCTATTCTCTGTAAATACCAGTGATAGGACCCATGGGAATGGTGTTAAGCTGAGGCAGGGGAAGTTTAGGGTGGACATTAGGAAGAGGTTCTTCACTGAGAGGGTGATTGCACACTGGAACAGGCTCCCCAGTGAAGTAGTCACTGCACCAAGCCTGTCTGAATTTAAGAAGAGATTGGACTGTGCACTTAGTCACATGGTCTAAAATTTTGGGTAGACCTGTGCAGTGCCAGGAGTTGCACTTGATGATCCTTACGGGTCCCTTCCAACTCAGGATATTTTATGATTCTATGATTCTAAGGGTGTTTTCTTTTTTTGTTCTGTTTTGTTTCATGTGTAATCTCCCTTTTATCCTCTGGACCAAACTCGCTCAGATACTTCAACAGTGTCTTCCTTCTGTTCAAGAACAGGTCTTCAGGGTCACAGATTCTGTGAGGGTCTTTAAAGTCAAAGAGATTCCATCACCATGTTCAGAAGATTCCCACTGCTCTAAACTAGCCATCTGTGTGTAAGAGCTAAACAACTGCTACTGAGTTGTTTCTCTAAATGCAGCTGTGTTTAAATAGGGAGAAAAAGTATTATAAATATCAAATTAGCAAGCTTGAATTAGAGAAAGATCCCAGACTATATGAACTCCCAGCTCCAAATGCTTGGTCTAAAAGCCAGTCTCATGGCTTAAGCATTAAGTTGTGTATAGATCAAGCAAAGAGCATCAGGGTATCAGGGAGGTAATTAATTTCTTTTTATTTTTCTTGGTGCTTTTGACATACCCTTTATGCCAGTACAGGTTTCCAGACTGTCTTCCCTGTGGAAAGTGCTACAACTGTTCAGATACTGTCTTGCTTCTTCTAACATCTTCTTCCATCATGTATTTCTTCACTCAAATATCTCTTTACTTCCATATTGAAATTTGAGGTGCTGCTACAGAAGTTGCTGATTTCCCGAAAGGTACACTGTAAATTGTGCTGCCAGAGAAAATAGGTATAGTTTGCTGTGGAGAACACAGGCCTACCTATAATTCTTTTTCCATATTATCCATCCATCTTTTCGAAGTAAATTATAGCACAGACCTCTGCCCTGAGGGACTTCTAGGTTAATATTGCAGGAACTATTTTGTAAAGACTAACCTTTGTTTCACACTGAGTGTGAAGTCCAAGTTAGCTTCTGGTTTTTCTTCCTGTGAAGTAGAATCTGGGAAGTAGATGCACATAAAGTACTACCAGTCCTGGTCTCCCAGAAGTCCACCTGTGGGGATATACTGTGGATTCTGACTTACCCTCATGTCCAAGACCCTTTCCAGTAAGAAGCCAAGTAGTGTGGCATGTACTCTGGTTCTTCTTCCAGAATGGAGGCAGGATACAGCCAAGGAGAGCACCAGATGCTCAGAAACAATCCCTAAGTTTTGGATGTACTTGCTGATGTTGGTGGAAGCTGAAGGCTATTTGTATACTAAAGGAACGCACTCTCAGCAGCTTTAAATCACGTGGTGCTGTTTAATTCAAGAAGAGCTGCAGGCCTGACCTCTAGATTATAATAGTGGGGATAGAAGCTTTTCTTTTTCAAAAGTGGTTTACACTTGTGTTCAGTAACATGCTTCAGTATTTCTTGGTGAATATACAGAATATTGTTAGAGCTGATGAACTCAGTTTTAACCTCTGAACCAACAATGGCATAGCTTGAAATTACGCAGTTTTCTATTTTCTTTTCTTACAAGATGTAGAATAAAACTCCTGAAGAGTGCAAGATGGTAGATAATGAGATAATAGCATGTTTTCCAGCTTGTGTCAGAATGTACCACAAGCCTATTACGCATTTGAGTAACTTGTGACCTGCTCAAACAATGATTCACAAGAAGTTGAAATCATTTTAATGCAGTTGGAGTTTTAGAAGTGTTCATGTTCTCATTGAAATAAGAAACAGGAAATCCAGTGGCTCTAGCGAAGACAGGGCAATTTATTCCACCTGAGAATCTGCTGCCACGTTCTTCTCAATTTTTAGTGAAGTTCTGTGTCAATAAAGAAAATTGTGTCTGAGGTGATGTAAGAGAGTGCAGTAATAATTCGGGACCTTTCTCTGTCTCAGGTGGGGGAGGCTTGTTTGGACCAGATACAGATGACAATGTATCTGATGACAATGTCTGAGCTCTCTTGCATGAGTTCTACTTTGTCATGAGAGTGCTCAACCAGTCCTAGGTTCACAAGGGAAATTTAACCTGAAGACAGGGAATAACTTTTCTTTTTCTCCATTTCCAATATAAGCATGTGTGGGTTGCTTCAGTGTGGTGGGAGGAGAGGGCTTGGAAAGCCAGTTGTTGCTTATAGGGGCATCTCATTCCCTGTTGAAAATGTTCCCAGATTGTCAGAGTGCCAGCATGCTTCTGTTGCTCTTGTGGTTGAGATGTTGTGGAGGGCTGGTTTGCAAGGTCTTCTGTCACTATTTGTTGGTATGTCAGGAAGAACCTGCTTTATTTTTAAGCCACATAGGGAACAAGGGAGCTCAGTTTATTTTCAGTAAGGTGGAGGCTTAGTTCTAAGTTACAAAGGAGTGAGTGTATGCATCTTTAATGTTACAAGAGAGTGTAAGAATGGCTAGTTAGTTTCGATTTGTGTCTGGTTTCCAGGGCACTTGAAAGCCCTTCGGGTGTACTTTCTGCAGGAGTTGAAGGTATCGTTCCTCTGTGCAGAAAGGATTCAGAGAATTCAGAGGGAGGCCAATCAGTGGGGTGATGCCAAAGGGATTAAGTTTTGTAATGTAATGTGGAACTAGCAAAATGTCTGCTATGCAAGAGGGAAGACTGGCAGTTTCCTTAGCTTTTCAACCTTTTCATTTAAAGTCGTGGCTCGCCTTTCATAACTCATCCCTCTTCCCATGACATTTACCTTCTCTTTCTGGCGATAAGGATTCTTAAATGCCAGACTTTTTTTTTTTTTTTTTTTCTCCTGCTTATCTTCTCATTTTCAGAATGGATCATAAATGAATTTGTCATTTTTCTGTACCTACAAGCTACTATTTCTGGTTGCTAATGAGGTACTTAATGTAGTCAGTGACAAGAAACCTCGAATGCTGACACTGATAGATTGAAGTTTTCAGATTCAAAAATTGCAGTAGGCAATGCATAGGTTGTTTTTATTTCTAATTTCCATATGGGAGGACTTTTTCAAACATTCTTGGTACTTTTATATTCAGAACTATTCTCAACCAGTGCATAGTGATAAAAATTGGAAAATCAAAATTTGCAATAATTTTGACTCCTTGGTAAATAAGTCATTTTAAATGTGTTCAGTGTAAGAGTCAACAGCTTCTTGTCATTGAGAAAAATATATTTTTTGGCTTTTAAAGCCAGATATTGGCTTTAAAGACATATAAGTAATTTTACAGATGTTTTTCATGAACAGAAAAGTCCAGAACAACCAAGGAATGCAGGTAAAGGTGTCTCTTTGCAAAAGGAATCTATACTATAATGATTAACCCAAATGCAAAATCACTCTACTTAAGATGTATTGTTTTCCTTGTGCTTGTACAGTCTTGCTGGGCATCTGTTCAAGAAAACAAGACTTACTGTTTTTACTGGTTATTCAGAATAAGAAGGACCTTTTCCCAAAGGATATTGCCATATATGTGAAGAGTAGAAGAGTGTAACTTCGTAGTTAAATCTGCAAAATGTCAGATCTTTAAAATGTATTAATATACTTTTTTTTCATCTGAGGTTTAAAAAACTAAACAAGCAAAAAAAAACCACCAACAAAAAAACACCACCAACAACAACTCGGAGTTGGCAGAACTGACTGAAAAGTGCTGCTAGCTTCAGTTCAGTCTTTCAGGCCAATGGCCAAGGACAGATCCTCACCTGGTGTGAATCTTCATAGCTCCTCCAGGAAATTACTAATTGTGATTTTGCTTTCAATGGCCAGGGTTCTGCAGCTGCTTTCTTTATTTCATTCTGGAAGCATGTTCACAGTAAATTTTAGGTGGTGTTGTTCTCAAGCTGTTTAGCTGCAAAAGTTTATGGAGAACTAGCAGCTGAAGTGGAAAATTTCAGCCACATTTACTGTAGTAACTACTTTTTATTTTTCTTCACAGTATAAATGCATTTGCCTTAACCTATAAGTGCTAGTCTTAGGAAAATTAGTCTTTGGCATTTTGTAACCTCTGTACTTCAATAAAGGTTTCCTGGGATGTCAGAACAATGACTAAGAGAATGATGATGAGAAGCTCTGCCTGAGCACTAATTAATAGTTATTGCTGCTCCTTTCATCAATGAAGGTAGCATATGGGACTGCTGTTTATTCAGAAGTTATGTGAGGTTTCCCATCATAGCTGATCTGTTTTCTTAGCTGGTCTTTCTTTTATCTAGGTGGTTCATCAGTACTAAAGCATTGCACATTTCAATACTAGTACTCCAGATATTGCAGTCTTTATGAAACACTCCTCAACCACACAGGAACACATTTTCAGAATTACATTGTATGCCTGCTACACACAGCAAATGGGATCAGCGAGCAGAACACAGGTTTCTCTGAAATGCAGGTGAATACTTTGTGTGAAACCTGTGCTTTTCCTCTTCATGTACATCTTCTGGGTTTCCATCCTAAATTCTCTGTCTTTAGGTTTGTGGAAAAAATAAAGTGTTTCATGATTCTTATAGGCACAAGGGAAAATATGCATTCTCAGATACATTCTTGGTACTTCCTTTGTCCCATAGAAAATAGATACAGTACCTACTAAAGGCCTTCTAGTTATAAGTAATTTTTACTTTAGACAGGCAGTATGGAAGTGTTTTTAAAAAACAAAAACATTTTTAAAAGGATTTTTTTTTTTAATTTCAGAGCTTTGGAATAAGAGAGTTTTTGTATGTATGTATTGAACCATCATGACATGCTTTGTTTTATAACTTTTTCAGTATATCAAAATGTTCATTTTTTCATTATATTTTTGTTAGGCATTTTCATTTGGTGTTTGTGCTCACTATCTGTGAAATCTGATACCTTGTAAAACAAATCATTACACCTATCCCAGACATGCAAATAGAAAATACTCCAAACTTCCTATTTGATACATTTCTTTAAATGTTAAGCAACTGAGACATGGGAAATTAAATATAAAAATACCACAGGAGTCTGTTCTTAAAGTACCACACCCTGAATTTCTGTGTCTTTGAATTACAGCTTTAACCTTCACAGGGCAGCATTATTTTTCAGCTTGCTGAAGCACAAGCAGCAAAGTAAGCCTAAAAAAAGAACGTAATTGTAACATGGGAAGCAAGATGTAGGAAGAATTCTGGACTCAGAGGTTTTTTTGACTACATTTGGGTCAACATTTTCAGTTTTTATTATTATTATTATTTCAGGTAGTTGTTAGTCAAGACACTCAAATGTGTCAGGCTGTAACTTCCTTCGATCATTTCTGTGATGCCAAGATTTGATATGGATAAAGCCCTGGAGGTCTCTTGATTTCAGGAAACAGAGGCTGAAGAATGGCATTCATCGTGGAAATCTCTTAGCTTTTAAAACCACAATTGCTTAGAGCAATTAAAAACATTTGTTTACCCTTGGATGCCCAGTTTTTCAAGTGCATAAGTACATATCAGATAATTCTTCATCTCCAGAAACATACTAATAGCAGTTGAATTTCTTGGTACCAACACAATTTCTTTTTCCGGCCTCCTGTTGAGGAGTGAATTGAATGAGAATCTACCTCAATGAAGCCCTGCAGCGGCTTGTCACATATGCATAACTAGTTTACTCAGTTGCACAAGATTGAAAATGGTTCTTTAGAAGTGTTCAGCGTATCTGAAATAGGGAGAACTATTTTTAATTTCTGTAATTTTTAGTTATCCTCTTATTTTGGGCAACCATATCAATCAAATTTTTCAGCTATCTCAGCTGAAGTTTCCCAGTGAATATTTAGCGATTTAAAGAAAAGCAGGTTGATTTTCAAAGATGCTAAGCAGTCACTTTATCCAAACAAATGAATGGCGTCAATAGTTCTCATGAACTGGAGTTTTTGAAACCAAGATGCTCTTTAAAAAATGAGTGCTCTAACATCAGTCACCAGTGGTTTCCAAGTTGATCCAAGCACCCTTACATGGAAATTCTGACAATTTCCAGTAATACATGCAAGAGGTGGATAATCTGTGTAGATGAAGTTGATAACAGTTATAGATTTGTTGATATAGATATCAGAGAGGGAGGTGGGGTCAGGAGGTGAAAGAAGGCTGCAGCTCTTGTACTGTCGGCTTTAGTTTTACCTTCTTCATATTCCCAGTGATGATAGTCACAGCAGCTGAATAATATGTTACCTATTATTAAGGAAAAAAATACCACATACCAAAAAAAAAAAGAAAAGAAAAGAAAAGAAAAACACGTGGGGAGTTGGTTGGAACCCTTCAGGTATTTCTTGCCTTCTGGTCCTGTCTCAAGACCTACATAGAGATTTTAATTGCTGGTGTTACTGTCTGTTCATCAAGTGGGCAACGCAGTCTTCTCCCCAGATAAGTAGAATACTTAGAAAAAAAAATCCAGATAGTCCTATTGAAGTTCCCATTTCCTATACAGGTTCTTCTGGAAGCTATGAATTATATCTCTGGGAATGCACTGAAGTCATCTTTTTTTTTTTTTTTTTAATCCCTTCATGTTCCTCCCTCTCACAAATTGTATTTATTTGCTTTTATTTCTGTTTATCCAATTCCGTACCTTGCTTAGATAATGTAAGTAACTCATAGAAAACAGGCACTTCACGGCAATTCAAGAGTGTTTTACTGTTTGTCAAAGTCATTCTTTGTTAGTAACTAAATTTCAGATTTTCTGTTTATGTGGCTGCTGACACGCATATGTGAGGGATGGATGGGAGGTGTCAGCTGATGAGCTGCTGTGTTTCCACATAGCTGTGAACTTCTTTCCCAGTGCTAGGGAGCAGCCCTTTGTAGGAAAATTCTCATATTCAGCTGTAGTTTACAGCCTGAGCACCCACAGAATAAGAAGCACTTGTTACATGTAAATTGTAAAATGTAACCTTTTAACTTTAAGCTTTTAATTGCAATTGGCTTGCTGAAGGTAGCCGTATTTTTGAGGACTGTTCTTGTCATCACCTGGTGTAATAGCTCAATGGGCACAAGACACGAGTAATTTCCAGTCTGAATAAAAGTTTAAGTACCAGAAATATAAAACTGCTAATTGTATAAAATATCTAATAATAAGTATCTACAGGTTTTCTCTAAATTATTCATTTTAAAAGCACAATGAGAGCCAGATTTTGCTACTGTGTAAATACTTTCTTATTCAGTAACTCCTCTGGAAGAGCTAGAATGATGGCAGCAGTGAGGGGAAAATTCTAGGGAAAGATATTTTTCTGGAGACATCTGCAGTGTTTTGAATTTTATCCATCCCACAAGTTGACAGCTACAAGCACCAGGCACAGAAATGCTCAAAAGAGCGGCACATTTCACAGTTCACTTTGGGGAATACTATTAATAAGTGAGTGATAATTTTACCTTCAGAGAGTAACTTTGTTTTGAAGGCTCCCAAGTGATGTTTTCATAGAGCTAGATGTCTTTAAAAGGTTTTGACTAGCTTCTTAAGTAGTTAGAAACTGAAGAAACAGTATCTATTCCATGGACATAAAAGTAACAGGTATGAAATTTAAAGGTAGGCTTCAGTTGGTTTGTATTCATTTTGTTCTATTGATGGAAATTAATATGGTAAAACTGGTTATATGTTAGAAGTCAACAGATAACTGCAGACAGAACAGATAACTGCTCAGGACATAGATATTTGGAGCTTATTTTGGTAACAGTGGTATAATAAAACTCTAATTTAAGCATGAATTTCTTGAAGCTTTTAAATGTTAGCCAAACCTCTATCTTTCTTAGAGAAGAAGGGGACGATTCCTGGCGTATCACCTGCCATGATGTCAAGCACTGGAAGAAAATTCCTTCCTTTTCTGGAAGAAAGGGAAAAATACTGTTTATGGAGTATGTTGTTATACCCGTGGTTCCTTACCCAGTACGCCACTCTCACCTAGCAACATCCTCCTGACTTTTTTCTTTTTTTTTTCTTCCCTTTCTTCAGTTTTCGTGGAGACTTCTTGAGCATTGCTTGCAAGCAATAGCCTGTTCATTTACCACATTATGTACCAATGGTGCCCTTGGCCTCAAGTAAATCTTATGCTTAGAATTCAGGCACTTACTGAAAAAAAAAAAAAAAGAAAAAAAAAAACATGTTTAAATAGGAGTTTGTTGAAATGTGGTAGATTGGTGGGATTTTTCTTCAGCCTGAAAAACCATATGATCACTCTATTCACTGCTCTAATCATCATCAGAGCTGAGTGCTTGGGTACTTTCATGTCCTTTTGAAGAAAAAGGAGGAAATTTGTGATCCTGCATCACACAGGTGTCTTTCCTTTTACAAAATCTGTCCCTACAGTCAAAGGGAGATGCTTGCAAGACCCTCATTCTGCTGAGATAACCAAACAAAAATTTCAAGAAGAAACACTAATTTGTGCTTTTGCAAGTTCTAATGCCTGGCCTAGACATGTGAATCCATGTTTAAAACTGCAAGGTTTTCATCCAGTTCAGGGGATCCAGTACCAAGAATTACAACCAGTGAAGCTTTTCCGTGTTAGCAGTTAATGTTTCATCAGAGCAATGTTCCAACAGGCCCTGCATCTACCAAAAAGGGATAGTTCAGCCTAACTTGACACTACCCTAAAAACAAATTTGGCCCAACATTTTGAAGCATCAATAATATTGTTCAAGATTTCTGAATAATTCCAGTTCTGACATCAATTCCTCTTTTATCCTTTCAAACTTCAGAAGGAGTTGGATTCTCCAGTTTTGGGCTTTTTGTTTTGCACCTTCCTGGACTCAGAATTATCTTGCTTGATATAGGACCAGCATCTCCAATAGGAACATGGGGAAAAGATTACCCAAGGACTGTGCTTGACATGGTCTGACTCTTACCAAAACAAACTGACATAATGTCAAAGACATGGTTGGCTGATCTATTTCCCTGCTGCTTCCCCTCTCTGCTGTGGCCACAAACCACCTGGGTACTTCAGAGATGCCAGACGAGAAATGGGCCCAATTAATATCAGCGAGGCTTGGACTCCTCTGTGACATTAAGCAGTTAAGCTTTCCCGCATTGAGGTATCTCTTCCTGCCTTCTCAGGTCACAGGGGCAAAGTGGTGGTTCTCTACTTCCCAAGAGCATTCTCAATGATTTCTGAAGTATTTTCTGTTACTTGCAGTTGATGGCACAAATCACGTGTTGGGTAAAACATAGTCACGAATGTCAATACCTTCAATGAACTAGGTGAGGAGATGTAGAGTCTTATGCTTCTCTCTGTCAAATAAAAAAATAAAAATAAAAATAATAATAAAAAAAGCTTGGTTGCATAAACATTGCTTTTATACTGCCGAGCAGAAATATTACCGTGGACACACAATTGGCTGTTAGTTGGTATCAGAAACAGAAAATAAACAGTCATCTTAATGCTGACAAATTTGTCAGTATTAGAAAAAAACAGATGGGATAGAAGAGAAAAGATTAGAAAGGGGGAAAATTTGAGTCTTCCACTTAGTAGTTAAATCTGTTCCAAAAGAAGAGAAAAGATCCATTGTGCATTTTCAGGAGAAAGTTTTGCTTTTCCTTGATGTATAAAACATCAGCTGGTTTCAGTCCAGTATCTGTATGCTTACACAATAGGACAGTTTTAATTGGTCATTTATGTTTAAATTGGCTTGAGTTATTATGTTAATTGAATTGTTTTCCCTTTGCAGGGACCTCAGGGGCCTCCAGGACAAAAGGTATAGTATAAACAACAAAACTGTGAAAGTGATTATTCCTCCTGGTGCCAAATTGTAAGCAGAAAAGGTGAATGGAATTAGCTACTGTACACCACATTGAATCCATTAGTTTAAGCTCTGAATTTTGTTTTTGCAAAATGCAACCATATATCGTGAGATGTAAGATTTCTCATTTCCACCATCCTTGGAAGTTCAAGCAATGTAAAACAGACTCTTTTCAATCTGTCTGTTTAACATTCAGGTGAAGAGGTCACTATAACTTTCTTATTCGTGCCCTGGTACAACTATGAAACCAAAGGTAAAAGGTTGTGAAAGGTGGGGAGATAGAGTTTCTGATTAAATGCACGTCCTTACTCAAGTAGATCAGTGCCATATGACCAGCAGAAACAAAGCACATAGGTGTTGCTGATAAATGGTGCTTGGCTGACTGTGTTCAGGTGGTCTGCCAGTGTCTTCCTGTTCCTTTTGTAACCCGAGACCTGACTTCCTATGAATGTCTTTAGCATTATTTACACTCATTAAAGCTGACTGCCTCAGTTTGATGGAGTGTGCTTTGGATTTATGGAATTACATCATTAAAACAGTCCTAGATGTATCAGCAATAGCAGCTAGTAAGTGGCACCATTCCAGCATCCTCACCCACACACCACCAAAGCAGGTCATTTTCACACTGATTTCAAGAGATAAGAAGGGTTATGGAAGATATTTAATTTGGGCAGGCTTAATTTGTAGTAAGGAAAAAAAAAAAAGGAATTAGTAGTATTAACTTATGTGGCAAAATTGTCACCTCTTTTTCATCTGAGATAATCTTTAAAGTGAAGGTTTGCTTGCATGGGTTAAAATGGAACTCTATGAACAAAAGAAAGGAAAGCATGATAATATGTAAAAATGTAATAACAGAGCGCACAAATCCATGGGATTTTGCCATGGATATTGCTGTAAACTATACAGAGTTTGCAAGCTGAGGGAGGAGACTACTCTTCATGTTTAGCAATGCAGGAATGTGACATTGTAAAACTGTAATGATTTTGAAGTTGCCATTATACAATTATTCCCGAGGAGATGGGGGAGTGGGATTTTTTGGATGTACAGCATCAGCAAAACCCACATGCTGATGAGCTTTCGAATATATGATAAACCTTTATTGCTTAAGGGAATGATAGAATCAATTTTATTTATGCTTTCTAACATCTTGTGTTTCATAAGAAAAGTCAGTGGCTATATGAGACTGCCACTGAGAGGAGGAATTGTTACAAGAAGGATAGTTTATTCAGGCTGATGGTTTAATGCCCTTTGTCTTATCATTTTCTGGAAAAATTATACAAAGATGTGAAAATGCTCACTAAAGGCCCCTTTGCAGTAGCTAGCAGTCATGGCCATGCATCCAGCAAATAGAGGCAAAAGGAATGCCAAAGTGAAAGCTTTGGGAATAAGGGGAAAGCATTCAGGGTCATGGAGACAGACTGAGATGCCAGTATATTATTTATTACTGATTTGCAGCTCTGCTGTGAGCTGAAGCCTCCAGGGTGTTCAAATGTTGGAGTTTTTTGGAGGCCCTCATGAGTTGTTTCCGTTTCTTGTTTCACAGGATTATTCCATCCATTATTTCCTCAACTCTATTTTTTTGGCAAACGTGCATCCATTTTGGCTGCATTCCCTTTGGGTGTTGGTGTCCTTTCACTAAACCATTTCTAACCTCTAACCGATGTGAATAGAGGGGAAAATGCTGTACGCTGATTCTTGGGCCTCAGGGCCTGACAGGCCTCACAGGATGCTCATTTGTTTTATGGGTGCTGGGCAACTGCATATCTCACCACTGACAAGGTCTCTGCCTTTCCCAGTTCCCTGGCCACTTTTTTAGAGTACCAGCCTTTCAAGTATCTATCACACTTTTGTAACGGGTTAAGGTGCTTAGTAGTGGAAAATAAAAATTATGCTTACAGTTTCCTAGCTGAGCAACATCATTTTTATAGAAAGAAGGGAAAAAACCTGTGTAATTTCATAATTTTCCTGCTTTCCTCATGCCTTAGGTTTTTACTAAACATCTGTAGCAACAGTCAGAAAAGTTCCTTCAAAAAAACATTGTCCATGATACAGAAGTAGTATGAAAGCTACGTAAAAAGATCTCTCATGTTACAAGTCAGCGATAACATTTGATTTCCCCTTTTGTCTACTCCACATGTTTGTCCTGTTTATTTTTATTTTATTTTATTTTGTTTTGTTTTGTGTTTTGTTTTGTTTTATATTATTGCAGTAATGTTGATGCAATTTGAAAGGATATCAGCAATTAGCACTTTCAGGCTGAATTGTTGGAGATTATCCCATAAAAGATTTTAAATAGATTGACCCTACCAGTAATTGAGATTGAAGCATCCATCCCCCCACTTCAGACGCTTTAAGCATTTGAAGCATTAAAGGTTTTGTTCAGGTGCTATGTTAGATTGTGTCAGAACAATCTCAAAATTTATTAAGTGCATTAAATGGAATTCCAGTTTAATTGTTATATTTCTTGTGAAGCATCCGCAACATCACAAAGTAGACATGAACTTGAGGCTTGCTTCTGAAAGAGGCCATACAGCAGGGCAGTCATTAAAATGTACAGCAGGAGAACATGTATAAGTATAAAATGTCATCTGAAAAGAGAGCTCAGCTTGACTAAAAACTAGTTTCAGAAAAATTTGTTGCACTTGCAATATGCAAGCATTCACCATCATTTTTAAGTACTGTATTAAGAGATGAAAGGTTTCATGACCTGTTTAATTTGCTAAACACTGGCGTCTGTTTCCCACCAGGGTTCTGTTGGAGTGCCTGGTGTTCCAGGGAGAGACGGACAAGTGGTGAGTTCGCTTGACTTTGTCAGCACTGTGGTTATTTATGTCATTGATTAAAGCTACTCAGGGGTCGCAGGGCTCCTTCACATGAACAATATGCAGCAGTACATCCAGAGCTCTGATTTCAAATTAGTTTATTGGAAAAGGAAGTATAATCTGATTTGTGCTTTGAAGTAATCTTTTCTAGCCTAAGTGAAACAGTCATTGAACATTGAACATTGAAGCTGAAAGTCTGATGTTCGGATTTGATGATGACTGATAGACATCCATATATATGGTGTGTAACATTAGACAGTATTGTTACAAACTCTTTTTTTTTTCAGGTTTGGGCTTTGTTTTGTTTTATTTTCTATTAATTCAGTCCCATGATGCAAACACTTATACGATATTGGATATTTATACAGTGCTAATACATTTTTAATACAAACTACAGAGAATAATGAGAGTGGAAAAGCAGGTGGAGAATAACATAAAATTATTGTCAGGGAAGAAAATGCAGAGAAATTAATTGAAAAGAAATCTTGAATGCAACTGGGAGGAGATGCAAAGTCAGGCAAGTCAGTGCCATCTTTCAGAGCCAACACCAAGTTGACTCATAGTTCAGAACGGCGCTCCAGAAGGAGGGGTCGCAATAAAGCAACAGGGCTGTTTCGCAGCATTGCTGAGGTTTGTTGGCAAAGCTGGGCGGTGAAGTTTAAATAATATCCCTCCCTGACTGTATCATCCATCTGTTGTTCTCATAAGCACTAACATTCACACTGAACTTGAAAAGCACTTGCAGGGAATACCAAAAGAAAAATGTATAATATAGCTTGTTCACTGTGTTTAAAAAGCAATAGATGAGAGTGTATAAAGACCATATTATACAATCCCTTCTCCTGCCTCCCTCCCCAAGAGCCCTAGGGGAAAAAGGCACTAAGATATTGTAAATAATTGAATTTAAATTGGTCTTTCCCAACAATAAAGATATATTGCTTCTGTTAACATAATATATAACCCGCATTAGACTTGCATTTTGACAGTGGTTATAGGAAATTATGTAATAATGAGTTATTTCACTTTAGTGATAAGGATAATGCTATGAACCTATTATTTTTAAATTATTATATTCAGAAAATTATGACTACTGTGGAATGACGAAAGAAAAAAATATTTGGACATAGACTGGACAGAATAGTTCCAAACACATTAAATAGAACAGAACTGATGATTAACTTTTTATCAAAGTGTTTAACTTTTATTAGTATCATCACATAAAGTCTGTCGAGAAATCTTTACTCACGTGTGCCAGATGTCCAAAATTTATCTGGTTATTTGAGTGTCATTTTGGAAGACTTGGATTTATTTATTTATTTACTTATTTGAAGGATGTATTAGGTTGTTGTACATCTGTTTTTAGGAGACCACATAGACTTAATTGCAATCATGTTTCATGGGGAAGGAAATAAATATGCAACTGCCTTCATAAAGAAAAAAGCTAACATATCTTTAAGTGCTGTTTAACAATTTTAAATTGTGCTTGAAAAACAGATCCTAACATTTTCAGTATATAGTTTTATGTTCATTTTATTTATTTCCATATTTACGGTATCTAAAACATCCCTAAATTATCACCACTTTAATAAAGATGTACTTATTTAGTGTAAGTGGACTATTATATTTTTGACCTTTTTAAGAAAAAATAAATCAATTGCTAGACTAAATCTAGATACCAGCACAAAAACCATACAGATACATAGTGGTCAAATTCTTGTGTTGCACAATTGGTAGCTGATTTTGACTAGCAAGCATTTCATTTTGTGCAGAAAATGTATTGTTCTCATATAATACAAAGCAGACTAAAGATCAATGTCAATATCTCTTTTAATAAATAAATAACTTTTGTTAGCTTGGTAATAATGGTAGAAATAAAGTTAAACTGGAGCAGTATTTATCTAAATCTAGTATTATTAAGTATAGTGCAGCCTAGGACTCCCAGGCTAATGTTTTGCTACCAAAATGTCAAATTATCCTAAGTGGATGAAAAAACAGATTCTCAGTGCGGTGTTACACACAAGATACTGTTGAACAGCAACAAGGGTAATAATTTTAGTGTCAGACTTCTGTGTTTTCCACATTTATGTGCAGCCTTCAGAGGAGTCCACATACATTTCAAGTTGGCCTGTACTGTGGGCTGATGGCTGGCACTCCTGGCTTTGCTCAGAGAGATTCATGCTGATTTGCAGAACAGTTGAACTCAACT
Organism: Cygnus atratus; assembly: GCF_013377495.2. Taxonomy (NCBI): domain Eukaryota; kingdom Metazoa; phylum Chordata; class Aves; order Anseriformes; family Anatidae; genus Cygnus; species Cygnus atratus. The sequence goes on from NC_066365.1 coordinate 4,536,699, forward strand.
GAAATGTGTGATGCAAGTCATCCCCTTTTGAGAATCTATGTGGTTAAAAGGCTTTACAAAAGTCTTACTGTCTTGGTAGCCTTTTAATCAGTGAACTCATTCTGTCTGTGCATGTGCTGTGCACGAGGTTCCAAGTTAATATTTTTTTGTTATTTGAAAAGGCAAAGAGTGCTAAGCACATGCTTAAAATTGCGTGTGTGAATGCTTTCCTCATCCAAGCACTGAAATATCTTTCAGTTGGTGAGTGTCAGCAGTGAATTAACTTTCCTCTCTCCTTGAGCACTTGAATAATACAACTAGGTCATCTCCATCATGTATGTGCCTGCAATTTTTCTTTCACTTTCCCTTCACCTCTTCTTTAATTGAAATAGTGGAAAATAAGAGACGATTGACAAGTCTGACCAATAGGTCTGGAAATTAGATCATAAATTCTGAGTACACTTGGAACAATTTTCTAATCCCTTAACACATGAACCACTTTTCTTAGACAATCTCTAAATGTTAGAGTAAGTGTAATTTTACATAACCCACCTGTTTTTGCAGGACTGTTAACAGATCTTGTTGTAATAAAAGTAGTAGCAAAATTGTTACCATAGCTTCACACACACATACACACACATACTTTTAGGCCAAATCCCACAAAATATACAGTTAGTCTTGCAAGGGCATTTATATTCCTTGTTTGTTTCTACATTTGGGAAACTGTGGCAACATTCTTCTTATCTTGTTGAGAACAGTAACTAGAAAGAAGCTGCCTAGTAATTCCTGCAGTTTGAGAGATGTTGTCACTGGGTGGACAGAAGCCTTCTGAGATAGCAAGAAAAGTCCTTGTAAGCACTCCCTTTCCTTTGCAGACCATTGTGCAATTCAAATGGAGAAGGTTGCTTCCTAGCAAGATGCTTATAGGGGGATAACCCTCTTTTTCTTGATCCCCAGTGAGAGGTCCTCAGGCACTAAAAGCGGAATGAAAGAGGATTGTAACTGCTTGCAGACATGAGGTAGCAGTGATCTAGGGATATCAGACCCCTACAGTAGTCATGTCAAAATGGCCAAAAAGGGGTTCTTGGAAAGTTCAACTGTGCAAGTATAGGATACATGGTCGGGTATTTGCTCAGTGGTACTGGTTTGATAAGGACTCCCAGTGACTGCAGCAGCATCACAAGGAAGAAAGGTGAAGTTGGCTGAGTGAGGATTGCATTTGGTCTGAAGGAACCGAGTCTCTAGAGGCTGTGTAACCCGCACTGTCAGCTTGAAATAGGAATTCGTCTGGAGAGCATAAACCCTCACTCTGTGTCTTCTTTGGACTGTTTTTCTTACATAGTACTTGGTATTTTTATTATTTTGTAAGGATGTATTCAAAACAGAGCGATGGTCAGGACAAGCCATTTAATTTCATATGGTTTCAGTAGTTTGATAATAGCAGTTTCATAAACCTCAAAACAATTTCCCTTCTTGTTAGTAGACTTCGAGTCTGGTTGTACACATTTCTTACTGCTTTCTTCGTGCTTGTTATTACTCTAATTCACATGTATTTTCCCAATGATATGTACTATACTATGTAGGACGTGCATTTGAAAAGTGGTATTACCACATTTCTTTAGAGAAATGAAGGGTATGCATGTACTAACATTTTATTTTTCAAATTAAGAAATATAAAAGAAGGAAATATCATTGAATGCAGTTCACAAATTCTCAGACAGGTTTGCAGGCCAGCTGAGTCCTGTTGAAGACTCTTTCCACCTAATTTCAGCTGGTGAGTGGGCCAGGAGAGATTTCCAGTTCTTAAAAAAACAATTTTAAGTTACTTTTGAGGGGGGTGAAAAGCAAATTGAAAGGAAATAATTCAAACCTGATTTGAAATGGAAATCGCAGTAATGTGTCTGAGAAACTAGTTTTTTCCCTTCTATCCTTGTTTATGTATTTTAGAGTAAAATTAGACTGGATTAGATTTGGGGGCCTCTTGTATTTCCTTATCCTTACAACAGATTACATTCTAGTGACTGAAAAATATAGCAATACTGACAGCCTTTCTTCTCAGTGTGAGATGGATATCAGCCAGCTGGTGTGGACGGAGTTATGTGTCCCACCGAAACCAAACCTATTTCAGAACAGTGGCCTCCAGGCTGTTTTTCTGTTACAAACAAGAAAAGCTAGGGCCTCCAGCCACGTTATTTTTAGCTGTTTAATTCTGCATATAAAGGTATATATCTCCAGGGCACAGACTGCTCTAGTAAGAAGAGGTACGCTTTCAACAGCCTTGACTCCCTTAATATGGACTCTAGTGGGTGATACATTTTCAAAACAGGTCTGAAGTAGGATTTATGAGTTCATATTGACAGCTGAGCCTCAGCAGTGCTCTATACAGTTGAGTCTTGATCAAATTCAGATTCAGGTCAGTGGAAGCCTTCAGACTGCCTGCATCACCAGACTTTCTCAGGAAATTATTACACCTATTTATTGGGCAGGGTGCAGGGTATTAGTACCCAAACTAATACAGGAAAGCCAGAGCCAGTTTTTCAATGTTAATACAGTTACATAGTTAATACAGGCACAAGAGCACCAGGACTTGAACCAAGGTGCTCTAATCTGCTGTCCAAAGGAACAGCCTTCTTGTTATTCTTTGAGTTATCTGAAACTCCCGAATCAAACATCTAGGTTGGTTGTGTTCTTCTTGGCATATTAGCATTTTGTTTGCCCTAGTAATTGATATGAATTGGAAGATAAATCCAAATATTTCTGAGCCTCAAAGCATTTTGCTGAAGATCATTCTGGAAATTATCAGAATGTTTTGAATAATTAATGATGTTCTCCTACATAATTTGTTTCAGTCATGCCTTAACATCACAGTTTGTTGGTGCAACAAACATTTTCTTTCGAATTCATTTTAATAGTGACAGTTACTTAGTTTGTTAGAGTGCTGCTGCTTTTGAGAAACCAAAGTGCCTATCAGGGCATTTGGGGTTAACTGGTGGAACTGAATTAGTGTTAATAGCAGCTTCACATCCACAGGCTGGTTTGTGTAACATGTTAAAGCCTTTCCTGTTAGTGACAGCAAACACAATGTCATGCAATGTATCTGTTTGAAAATGCATCATCATTATTCTATTGATGGGGACCCTGCAATTTCTCTATAGCATATAAACAACAGACACCCCCCAAAAAACTAACAAACAAAACCAAAGCAAAACAGAACAATAACAACAAAAACACACCATGTCTGATGCATTTTTCTTCCCTGTAAGTAGTCATCAACTAAATTACTGGAGCATTTACACTCCTGCTTTAGCTGCTTGATTTTGAGTGAGTGTAAGAACAATAGCACATTTGCTGGAAATTTTTATTTCCACCATTCTAAGACTATTTGTGAATTTAGCAAGATGGATCTAAATAACTTCAGATGGTGGTAGTGAATAAATGGGGACTTAAGTGCTTACAAAGCTTCTAGCGGTGGTGGTGTCCTTTTCTGTGGTAGACAAATATCTAGAGCATTGCCTTCTACTATTAACATTATTTTACATTAAATTTGGGAAAAGGCACCTTTTCTAACATTTTCTAGTATTTTATAGTCTATTTGTATAGTGAGTCATGTCACGAAAACAAGACCTTTCTTTCGCTCTTTGTCCAGTAATCAAAGGCAAGAGAAAACAACTTTATGTGAAACAAAATTTAAAGGCTAAGAGCACTTCTGATGCAACATTTGCAGGTTTACCAGTTTGGCACATGATATTTTTGTACATTTGGTAGCTTTCTTTACTACTTTTACAAGTACTTGAAAACCTAAGTAGATAGTATATTCAAATAAGGTGGTGCTGGTACCACAGCGTCCCATTAGACTCTCTACCAGTCACAGTAGCCCCAAATTGCTGAAGCAGCATGTGGAAATATAACCATCTTAATGCCACTATTAACAGGGTTTATTCTTGCAATAAGGGAGAATTTATTTTTGTTATGGTGTATCATTGTTGTCCCATGTGATGTCCAGCACACAGTTTCTGTGGGATGGTCTAACTCAGAATCAGAACACGGCAGGGCAGAAAGAGCTAGCAGTCCACGTGGACTGGACAATTCCTTAAAATTGCATACTGAGACATGTCCAACCTGCCCACAGCATCTTCCTCACAGTCCATCCGTGTAAAGGAAGAGTTTTGAGGGGCCCCTCTGAGGATGTCTTCATGCAATTTCTTTGTTCCTTGCAACTCTTGTTTGAGGGAGCACTGTGGCACTCAGTACCATTTTAATTGGGATCGTAGGTTACATTTTTACATAGGCACTACAAGGTTTTAGAATATATTTTGTTTTAGTTATTCCAGTCCCTGTCCCTTAGTGGTGGGTTTTCAGGAAGTCATGACTGCAGAAAGGTAAGCTGTGACCAAAACTCAGGTGTGCTATAGACAAAGTCACTCTTTAAATAGGGAAAAAAAAAAAAAAAAAGTTGATTTGAAAGCTAAATGATGTGCAGAAGACAATTGTTTCTGCAGCCTAACGCCTTCATTGTCAGAGCTATTAAAGAGAGACTGCAATATGAATCAGGAAACACATTAGCCATGGCCTGGTAAATATAAAAATATATGAGATTAAGGATCTAGTTTTATAGCTTCTGTCATCTTGCCAAGTTGAAAAGCAGTCTAATTGCAATTACTACATGAGATGGTGTTTCTGAATGTATGGTTTCCCCATGCATGCACCATTCCTTGAACAGCAGTGTAACTGTCCTTGGCCTTTTAAAAAGTAGTTCTTTTGTTAATTTCCCAAGCACTAACCTGTGGGGATGAGACACATGTATATATTTTTTTTTTTTTTAGTTTTAATATATGTTTTGATTAAAAAAAAAAAAAGTAAATAAATGGAAGGAAAGTAGTTAACCATACTTCTTAACAGAAGTATTGTAAATTATTTTCATGCCAAATACTAAAATCATCCTTATGGGACAAATATTCCTAAGATAACATTGTGTTTTAGTGTATAGCTGTGGAAGAACTACTTTCTACTACTAAGTAGAAAGTAAGTCTTGAAGAAGTCAAGCTACTTTCCTCCAAAATGTTTGCTGTTCTTTTGCTTTGTAGATACTTTTTGAGAATTTCAACAGGAGGTCTGTCAGGGGGTTGTATTTCATTTTTATTTTATTTTATTTTATTTTATTTTATTTTATTTTATTTTATTTTATTTTAAGCTTTATTAGAATAGTTAAAATATGAAGCCAGACATGCCTAAAAGACCTGAAGTACGAAAAATGGAAGCCCCCTGGCACAAAGCTTGTTTTGCTGTGCATTGGGAATGTTTACCAGGGATATAGATATAGCTTATGTGCTATAATTTTTTATTTCATCTTACTGCTCCCTGCTTCCTTGTATTGACAAGAAAATCAGGTTCTAAACCAGTGAAAGGGGTATTATGGGTATGACAGAAAATGATTTTATACTAGCCCTCTGTGCTTCTGGCCTTTAGGAACTGAAGGATAATCACTTCAAAAGCATAAAGGCACAAGGTCATATCTGGGCTGACCTTGTAGGTTTGTCTTCAATCTTTGCCCTTCCCAGACCTAATGTCTGGTGTGATTATGCCTCTGGCTGGTACTTCCAGAGTTAGAAACATGCAGTGTGTTGGCCATAGGAAAGTCACATGTGGGCCAGAGACAAAACTGTTGGAGTTAATAGGGATTTACCAGGACTGGGTAACAGCTGGAGGTTTTCACTTGTTTTTCCAAAGAAAGTAAGATAACTCTTTTGTCCACTTTTTAGCGTCTTTTTTTTTTGTTGTTGCTGTCATACCAGTAGCTGTCTGCATTTATAACTGAGATTTGTAAACTTGGGAGGAAAGTGCAAGCCTGGGATATCAACCCTTTGATTAGTGACTTAAGCCCCTTAAAGTGTCAGCCAGCTGCAGCTGTTTTGAAATGAAGGAGACAGAAACAAACTTGTTGGGGTGTGGGATGAGGAGAAACAAGTGCATATCCATTGGTCCCTTCTGCTTCATTTTGTCAACTGGCAGTTTTCTTCAACTGCTTTTTAGGTCAATCCCTTGGAACACTTATGCCTAATCTCCAACAGCTTCAAATCCTTACCACTTATATACCAAATGCCTGTGCTACTATATCAGCCTAAAAGCTACTGTAGTACAAAGGAGCCTTGAAAAAAGGGCTGACTCAAATAGCTATGTAATTCCCTGTGGGTTTAATAGCACCTAGCACTTTTTTCTCTGGTGAGGAAAATATCTCACTGGATTTTTGCAAGAACCTCAACATTTTTGTTTTATGTTTCAAAATAGTCCAACACTTAGTGATATTATTGTATTTTATGTTCCTTTGCCTAATTTAGAAATAGAATGGAACCTTCTTCCTTGGAGAACCAAGGAAGGCTCTTGTGGAGGATTGGAAAATATTTGTTGTTGCACTTGGAACAAGCCCTTATCTTAACTCTTTTGTAACTTGTGAGCAGAGAGTTGGTTCATCATGTGTACTGAGTTCAAGTCCTGTATGAAAATTTCAGCTGAGTTTCTGATAAGAATTATTCTTTCTAATTTGATTACCATGCTGACTAGTGTATTTAACTTCTAAGCATTTTATACATTTACATAGCAAAATACTTACAGAAAAACCTAACTGAAGGCTTTTTCTGACATTCTTTTGGATGCTACTTTAACATTCTTTGCCACCCTAGAAGTGCAATGCGTTTGTGTAGGTGAGGGTTACAAAAGAATAGGCACGGTTCTTGAGAAACTGAGGAATACTTCTGCAAAAGGTTTCACTCAGCCATCACCCCTAGTTGCTTAACAATAAAGTCCAACCATTGCTTTATCAAGTCACTTAAAATAAATAATACTCATGTTTTTTTTCATAAATCTGGGAAATGAACACCAGAAAATGTCTTAAAGTTTTGTGTTTTTTTTTTTTTATTGGTGGTGGTGTTTTTGTGGTGTGTTGTTTGTTTTTTTTTGTATTTGTTTCTTGTTTTTTAACTTTGGGGGAAAAAGAAATTTGCAAGTAGTTGTCATTTGTTAATTGACTTTTGAAAGTGACTTGTGACTCCTTGAATTGTGGAAGAATTTATATGCTATCTGTTAAATGTCCCCAAAATTTGGATCATTGATGTTATGCTGAATTTTTTAACAGTCTTTTAAATTTAATTTTCAGCCAATGGTACTAGAGTATGTAAAATGGACAAGCAAGGTATATTAAAAAAAAAAAAAGCGCTATCTATTCTTCCAAATTCTTCCATTTCTAGAATTAACCCTTCTCATTTTTCATCACTATCTGCCTTTCTTATGAGACCAGAAGCACAAATGTCAAAGTCATTTAAGATAAGCCTTTCTTGCAGTATTTCTAAATTGTAGGGAAGAGAGAAACGTTGATAGTCCTGGAAAGAATGTGCTTTTGAGGTTAATTGGACAGCTTTTCAGAATCAAAAGTTTCGGTTCTTTTTTTCTGTTTAGTTTTACACCTGTGTATTTCCACCACTTCCAGTAGAATTATTTCTTATCTATACAGGAATTTGAATTAGAGTTAGTGCACTCTAACTGAGGAAATAGCGCATATTAGTACCTGTTTGTGGAGTACATATTCAGGCTGAGCGATCTTAAATTTTATTTATCATGCCTTACCTAATATGAGACAGTTCATGAAACGATGTTAATATACTTCATTATGTCTTTCTTAACTGCATCTTTTATTTTCTCTGCCTTTAGGGTGAACCTGGTTTGCCTGGTGTAGCAGGAGAGAAGGGAGCAGCAGGACTTAAGGTTAGTATTGAAAATGGATTAAAAACAAAAGCACGTGGTACGTGAGTGCATATAGACTACGGTCATGCTTTCCAACTTGTGTTTATATTCTGACTGGCTTTTAATGATCTGCTCACTCCAGTGATCTGTGCTGTAAGAGGCTTTACACATTTCACCATAAAGAAGCATTATCTTCTGCTGTGCATGTATAATTCCAGTCAGTGGCACTGACGCATATGCATCCACTGCCAAGTGAATGTAATATGCCTGCAAGTGTTTGGGAATTTGGGGACCTTTTCAGAAAGGCTTTGTTTATGCTCCTTACAATGTGTGTCAGGCTTATTTTCAAGAGCTACTGTGGTCAATTCTTTGATGAATGTCAGAGTTAAGTCTTGAGCCCTGATCCTGCTATTATGGAAGTTAGCAACAAACCGCATTAGGAACATGTCTGGGCCTGTATTTGCAGCATCAAAATGTCTCTTTGCATTTATGTTATTGTTAAATAATTTTTTTCCCTGCTCTTTTAATATTGAACTAGTGAAATAGAACATAAAGCTTGTGATAACTTTGTTTAAAAGAAAGCTCAACATGTCCAAGACGATGTGATCTGTGGGCCTCCTGGAACGGGTAATGCTAAATTCTAATCCCATCAGCTGCGAGCATGCATCTTTGGTGCACATGTGCTCCTCAGCTGATTCTGTGCATCACACTGCTGCTGATGGACACTCAGGGCAGGCTCTTTACATTTACTGACTGGCTGCTTGTCCATCAGGGATGAAAACAAACCATTTGGGAGCATGACCTTTTCTTACTTTGTATACAGAAGAAGACAAATTGTGGCAGTGGATGCTTAATTCATATTCACAGCTGTAATCTTTGAGTTGCCTAGCGACAACCAGCTATCAGAAGGGGCAAAGATGAGGCAGAGTGCATTTCTGAGCCAAAATCACAGAGATGAGCTGTCAGGGTCACGCTCAGTGTGCAAAAGCGCGTTTGTCATTGAGCCAGTTTCTCAAGCAAGTTATAATTACAAATAAAGGCTATAAACCATCTTTTTGTTACACAGAATGTCAGGAGCAATAAACATTCATTGCTTTGAATCGATTATGAATTATATCGAGACACTTAAGGCTTTCTGTTTCTCACATGGAGCCTTCTAAGCCATTAGTAGAATCATAAGACTTTCCCTTCACATTCAACCTTTGGATTTTTCCTTCATTTATTCCCAAAATAAGGAGAACTAAATGTAGAAGTCATTTCTGTCACAATAGGCCATTCCACAAACATATGTGCCTGTTTGTCAGGGTTTAATCTAGAACAAAGGAGGAAGAAAACTTAAACAAAACAAACAAATACAAAAAAACTTTTCATGCAAAAAATAATTTTTAAAAATTATGTCGAAAATGTATTGTCTGTTGAGTTTTATGAAATCGACTTATTTATAGAAGACTTATTTGGATTTTGTTATTTGAAACAGTGTCATCAATAGTGACATAACAATAATATTAACATTTCAAATTTTGCTCATGTTAATAACTTATGACTTCTTTGCTCCACTTACTTCAATCAGGGTGACCCTGGAGAGAGAGGAGAAAAGGTGAGACATATTTTGCTTCCTTTGTTGTTCTGTTTTTTGAGAACTGTCACTGCACTGATTCTGAGTTTACAAAAAATGAATGCAGCTACAGCCTACAACTTGAGACTCATTGTGCAGCTTTTGCTAGTGTCAAATAATACTAATACAAGTTACTCCTTCTGGGATTACTGTGGTGGGATTACTCATGGAGAGTAGTGGTCATGTGTTAAAGGCTGTACAGTTGAGCAACGCTGCACCTAACCATTACTGTTAGCATCAGAAAAAGATGAGTCTGTTAGAATAAATGCAAATGTCAAACATTTCTTGGTAACCTGGTAACTTGGTTTTGATGCTCTGTTACCTGTGGGGAGTAAAACAATTAGGTAACAGAGTGATAATTACACAGACTCCACAAGATATATGGTCATGCAGAGAGGAGACAAACTCCATGCTGCAAAACGTGGGTGCAATTCTCCCCTTTCAGGTAAAGTTGCTGGTAGGTAGTTGTCTGTCCCACAGACATTTTTGGCCTAGATCGTCACATATTGCAGACCTTTTCGAGTACTCTGGTCTTACTATATGGCTGAATTAAAAATAAAGGGTATTTTTATAGATAAAAATTTTGCAGTGTTCCTTTAAAAAGTTGTTTTTAAAATAGGGAATGTCTACCCAGCCATAAAGAATTTGTCTGAATATTGGTTTTTTTTGTTAATAATAAACAATATATAGAATTTATGTAGAGATAACCACCATTTTGGTGGCTATTTGAAGGAGTGGAATTAGAAGTTTTTCTGGTTCGTGAATCATTCATGGAAGTACTTCAAACTCAAAGAGTTTATACCATACATCACTTGAGAATCCTAATACTAAGTAATAGGACTGGGTAACTGTGAACTGAATTTGATAAGGTGTGTTTAGGTGTCTCTGTTGGGAAAAAATATGTACTGGTAATTCAAAATGCTGAACCATCATGAAATCATTCCCTTGTTGCTAAACCATGATGAATTGGGCAAGTCTGTAGGCTATACCAACAGGAAGATGGTTATTTGATAATTTATGTGTTTCTGAGGGTCTGTGAAAAGGTTTATAGGGAAGACTATATTCAAGCAACAGATGTAGCAGCTATAAAACCCACAATTCCTGACCATGTCATAGAGAGATTGACTACCTGATTAACAGAATTAGCTTTCTAATCATGGTTGAATGCTGACTCCTCTCTGCGTGCTGTGTGCTTACATAAAATCATTAATAAAATACATGTATTTTAATTATAGGGTGATGCTGGAGAAAATGGACCAAAGGGTGACACAGGAGAAAAGGTACACTTTGTATTGATAGAGAAGAAAATGTGGTGTTGGCATGCTTCAGTCTAAACAACTAATGTAAATAATAATTTGATCAAAAGGAAAATGCGTTTTAAACTTTCTCGTAGTTATGTTGAACATCTGACTGGGTTCATTCTTATGAACAGCAGAAAAAAAGTCAGTGTTCTGTCCAATTAAGTACAAAACTCCTGACTTTATGCAGCAGCAGCTTTAGTACAGAATATATCAGCATCAGTACTCCTCTTAGCTGATATGTGCAATGTACAGAAACTTTGGACACAACCTGCAAGACTGTTGATATTGTGTCTGGTAAGTTACATCCATTTCAGATACATCCTAGCTGTTCACACTTCCCAATCTCTGTTACCTGCAAAGAAAGGGACTAAACCAATAGGGTATCATGGTAGCTAACTTCCTTCCAAGCAGCCAGCTGGACAAATGAGAGTTGAAAATAAAAACTACATTTTATATTTTTTAACGGGTGATATCAGCAATAATGTCACTTAATGCCTTGTTAGTTCACTGTTGCAAAGTACCAACAGGTAGTAGTCACTGTAGAGTAGAAGTTGTTAAAATTCTATTTTATTTATTTTTTTCTTTTGCTTTATTTTATGTGAGGCTCATTCTGTATCTCTACACAAAAGATCAAAATAGAACTTGAATTTTTAAATGTGTTTTATATATACAAGTCAAGAGTATTTTAGCAGTCAGAACAAAGCCTGTGGAGCACAGAAAGAAGGGTCAGTCATAATGGTCTCCTCTAGCCACATAATCTTACCTATTTATGATGTATCCTTTTGAGTAGATGTTGTATATGGCTTATTACCACCAGTTTGGAACTCATATGCTTCTAAAGACATTGAATTCACCCTACATTTGGGCAGAAGCACAAAAATTTGTGTCATTCTCATTCTACCCCCCCCCCCCCGCCCCCCATGTTTAATTGCATAACCAACTCAGATCAGAGTGTACTGCAAGGAGATGTTTATGACAGATTTATCAAAATGCTGGTAAGGAATGCATGCAAATCTCTCAGGCCCTATAATTTGGAAACAGTATTCAAGAACACAAAGATACTATACGGCATATTCTAAAATCAGATCTTACAAATAGTCATTAGGTTTAAGAATAGTCAAGTCAACTCTTTGATTCAAGAGTTCATTTAAATAATACTTCATTTGCAGTCCTGCTTATTAGCCCAGATTAAAATCTCAAAAACCTTATTTAGTTACATACACAGGGTATTCCAATAAAGTCTTCTTAATCTACTTTTATGAGATTTAAGAGCATAATCTCTAGGCAAATATGAGATTTTTATTCAGACATAGTCCTGCAGCAAGTAAACAGGAAGTTTATAATCATCCTGGGAAGTCGAGTGTAGCTTTCCTTGTTGCTTTGCTATTTTATCAGCTGTGAGAGTAAGCCTGTGTCCATTAGTATGCCCGTGATGCACTGTGGTCTGCAGTGCATGCATCTCCTTGCTTGGGATCTTGTTTAATGAAAAGAAAAAAAAATGTCTCCCTCTTCTAGCGGGAGATCCTTTCTTCATGAATGTAGTTTTTTTAACATTTCTGTATTTAACCAGTTTGGGATCAACTTGTGGAAAGTGTCAGTCATCAGGAGATTTCTTATATCTCTGTATCTAAAGAAATTTCAATAAATTTGTTGGACTTCACAATACAGAAGTCTCCCATCTCCTCAAGGTTTTTTATAAGTTTCAGAGGTGGTGTGGTGACACGGAAATACATGCTGTTTGCATGGAGTGCATTGCTCTAATAGTGATTGGCTGGCATCCACTGCATTAATTCTTAGGACAGAATAAGCAAAGCTGTGGCTTAGTTAACCTTTGTTTTTTTTTTGTTGTGTTGTTTTGTTTTGTTTTGTTTTCCATTTTCCTTGCCTGCAAGGCAATGTGCCACTCCAAAAATATCCAGATCTTGTAGAAGAGCTGCAGCTTAATGTTTCCAAAAGATATCTCTGCAAACAGCACTTTGCTAGGGAGCTTAGAAGGATGTATTTTGACAGATAATATAGGAACAAGAATTAAACATGGTGCCATTACATTACATTTGCACTGCTTAGCAAGGATTGTGTTCTTTCCTGCTGTTCATCAAAGGGGAAAGATTTTGCTACATGATCATTGAATGTAATTCAGGCATGAATTTGCCTTGCAATTATTAATCATGCTAGCGATAGAGGAACTAAGAATGTCTATTACAGCCACATTTAATTAATATGTTCACAAAGCCTTGATTTTTTTTTCTGCATATTTTTTTCTTTCTTGTTTGCACTTTTTTCACTTGCCATGATCATCTCAAAGAGTTAAATTTACTGGACTGTTCTGCTATAATGCAGAGTATAAGAGTAGCACAGTGGCATTCCCTTTGTGTTTTTCCTCTGGGTATTTTCTATTGGGGCAAGAGTTTAACATCGAAAACTGTCCCTTTTTTGTTGTCTTAAAAGAAGCAGATGGAATCAAGTCCCAGCAAATTTCACAGCCCAGCCTTATTAACGCATTATGGCTTACACATGTCTTCTGCTATGTTTTTTCCCTACTACACAACCTATGCCTTGTATTTGGGTAGCTCTGAAATGTCTAGAGCATTTTTTACATTATGGAACTTCACTACCAGATGAGAATTGACAGTTTTTGCCAACTGAACATCTGCGGAGAGGAGTTCAAGGCTTACTAAGTGTCTATTCATAAATAAACTTTTTAAGATAACTACTGGAGGTATTGTTCAGAGATGAGATAAGGCTAGTACTGGTTCAGTTCTCAGCTGTGCAACCACTTACATGTATGTCCCCTCCTTGGTCAGTAAACAAGACATTTTCTATAAGTAAATGCAGAGTCTATTACATTAAATTATCATGCCACATGTTTAAGAGATTTCATTCACAGAAACTTAAAAGCATTTCTTTAAAATATTAAATGATGTTTCTGTGAGATAAATACTAAATATTTATTAGCACGGTGAGAGAGGTCAGGTGGCAACAGTTTCAGACTTGGTTTTAGGAATTGGCTCCTATTTGTGCAATTAGTGTAAGTTTTCTTTCTACCCAGTAGATCTCAGAAACACAGGCTTGGGTACATACTTCTTGACCTGTGATTTAAAAAGGAAACTGTCTTCGCTGAGTTGTCCTACTTTGAAGACAGTGCCAATGCCAGACTTGAGTTCTTATTCCTGCTTTTCTACTGTAGCCTTGGCTGCTGGAAATTACCAAGTATCTTTCTTGTGTGTGCGTGTTCCCCTGCTTAGGTTTCTTCATTTCTAAGCTGTCTGACTCATCAGAGAACTGAGAACATGCTGTACCGTATATTTTTCTTTAATTCCATATTAATTTCATTCTTATGTGAAGGTGGATTATAAATACTTTATAAATACTCTTATCTCCCCCATATCCATCATTATCCTTTAAAATGTTTAACTTGTGAATGTCTCTTACCAGTTGCTTTGCCAGTTTATAGCTATAAAAAGTCCTTGAAGTTTTGCAGTTGTACATGCTTGTAAGGGATATCAACTGTATCACTCATGCATGTCTGTCAAGCTGAGGCAGCTCAGGTTTCCAGACATGAATCAACCCTTCATAAAACTGACTTTTTATTTTTTTTCTTCACACATGAGAGCACTGCGGTAATTGTAGAGGAAATCTATTTCTCTTCTTCAAAAAGTAGTGAACATGTTACATGGTACCATTTAATTTTATTACACCGTTAAATATATATATATATATATACCTAAAACAAATTTTAATCTGTGACATTCCCAAAATGCTTCCTCCAGCTTCAATGAACCACCAGGAATGGATACTCTACTTAAACATCTTCAAAGTGGATTACACTACTGGCTCCTGTACCACCTATGTAAATCACTAACAGGCTGTTGGGAGCTTGCAGTTGCTGCTGTGTAGCAACCTGTTATTTTCAATGAGCAATCCAAATTTATTTTGAGTAACAAATAATGAGGCAGTTCTTCAAATAAAAGCACTCTAGACATCTTCAACAGCCTGTATTTTGACTAGCAAATTTTTTTCTTAGTTTAGCTTTTTCCATATTTTTGGCATGACATTTAAGAAAAAAAAATGCAGCAAAGTGAGTATACAAGAATTTTAAGGATCCTGTGGCAATTACACAAAATGAACTGGGAGCTAAAAGCTTCCCTACTGGGTCACTCGCCAATTCTCTGACCGTGTGCATATCACTGCCTATCAAGTCCAGTAACACAGGAGAACTGTTTTTGAATGCAAGATGTTTCTTCAGAACAAAGTTTTCCTGAATATGTAAATTACTGTAGTCATCTCATCCTGTAACGTACAACACTTAACTGCATTGAACTATCAGTTTAGATAGGCTGAAGGGCTGTGGAAATTAAGCTATGACCTGTCCTGATGGTGATAAACACATAGGTCACTGTTTTTTTCAAGGCTTACCTTCATTAGCACAAAAAGCTTTGTCAGTCGAGACCTGACACTTGCCATCTGCAGAACCAGGTCAAAAAGATCACTTATACGCTTTGTAAATGGCAGTAAATGATTTTGAATGTATATCAGCAATTTAGAGATGCCAAACTATGTTCCATCTTCTGGCTTTATGAAGCACATCTATACAAAATCTGCAATTATTGCATCTACATTATTGGTTGTGAAATTTGAGGTTAATTATTGTGCTGTTTGAAACTAACTCTGTCCAAATGTTCTTTAAAATAATACTGCTTCTTTTCTGAATCATTTTGATTTAATTTCAATGGATAAATTTCTATGTAGCATCACAGAGAATTGGTACTCTTGCTATATAGTTATTTTGCTACATAATCTTGCTATAACCTTGCATATTTTGCTGTATTTCTTTCCTTTAAAAATGTATACGTAATAAGTATGATTGTTTCTTGTGGATTTTTTATCAGGGTGACCCTGGTTCATCTGCTGCAGGAATTAAGGTAATTTAATGTTTAAAGCAGTTGCAAGCGAAGAAGAGGGGTGGCTGGTCTGTGTTACTTTGTAGTGTCACAGCTGTTTCAGGTACCATTAATGTTATGATTTTCCCCAACCTTATTTTTAATTCATTTTGTCAGATTTCATGCCTTTCATCTCTTTTCTTTTAGGGAGAACCTGGTGAATCTGGGCGACCTGGACAAAAGGTATTAGTTGGAAATTCTTGTGTCTTTTTTTCTTCACTGTCAGATTTGTGATAAAACTTGTTATGCAGATGTTACCAGTGACATTTACCTCTACTAGGATAATCCCAAGGCTTTACAATTTAACAGCCCAAGACTTGTACAATTTTTTTTGTATGGTCATTTTGTATTTTAAAAAGCACAGGAATGATACTAATTAGCATGAAAGGCAATATTAGAATAACCCACTTCCTCTTCTAGTGACAGAGCACTTCTTGTGTTGAAAGCTTACCCAACTGCAGCTGGTGAGACTAACAAAGAATGTCTCTGCTACTTGAATGATCACAAGTTAACCTTGCATGTTTGACTGAATATTAACCTTCAGATTATGGGACATTATTACATCTCATTAGGAAGAAAATAAATGCTGACTAGAATCCCATTTCTATGTACTTTTAAGAGGAATCAAGCTATCAGAGACATGCAATGGGTAATGCTGCTTCATTCTTCCTTCCTGAGGAAGAAATTCCCCTAGGTGCCATGTAGCCAAGGCCGGTTATTTTTTTTTTTTTTGCAAGTAAAGATCCAGCAGGAGCTGTATTGACTCTGTGCTGCATGAGGCCCTATGAAGCTGGGGAATTTCCCCTTTGAATCCACAGTCCATCAAACATAGTGAATGCTGTGCCTTCGGCTGCCTTTCAGGAGAGTAGGAGGCATGTCCTGCTGGGAGAAATGGTGAAAGGGCAAAGAGAAGAGACAATGAGGGAACCAGATTTTTGGTTTGCAGTACTTGTTTCCCGCTGGAGCCTTCAGCACCGTTCTTGGATCTTATAACTGAAAATCACCCACTGCTGCCAGAGTGGAGCAAAGCCCAGCTGAAGGTTGAGTGAGCAGGTATTCCAGCCAGCCAGCCAAGAGCTAAAATTCTGTATAGTGAATGACAGTACAGCTGTTTCTAATACTCAGGGCCTTTACGTGACTAAGCAAAACCCCCGAACATACATTCATGTAAAATAAGAATTTGAGTATTTTTGTTTGAGAAATATTAATTGTCATCAATTATAACAGGCTAAACAAAGACTATTATGGTTGCAAATGCAGTTCTTTAGTAAAATGCAGTTTTAATTAGAGAAAGTAATCATACTAGTTTAAAGCTATCTAATCTGTGGAATCATTAAACGTGTGCATTCTGCACTGTGTGCTCTGCTTGGGTAATAAACTAGAAAATGCACTTAAGAGCCTGTTGAGATTCATCCTCTCATTAGCTGGCTGCCATGGAGGCAAAAGCAGCAGTGATTTATCAACAGGCTCCCGCATCTCAGTCCCCAGGCACTCAGGTTTGATCTCATTTATGTAATATAGATAAGTGAGAGGCATGCAGTTCAGACTTTGTATAGTCTCAGCTTGTTGTTCGCACCAAAGGGGGCTTAATGCATTCTTTCCACATCACCTCACAAACTCCCAATATGCCACCTCCCTGTGCCCAGCCAGGGCCAGCAGCTCCCATAATACACTCACTCAGAGTGCCTCGTCCAGCCAGGTATCCCACATCTGCCATCCTGCCCCTGTTCAGCAGGAACTTGCTCACCCCACCAGAGGCTGGGGGTAACCCTTTCTCAAATTGATGTATGTCTATGCCCCCTACATCGCCTCTCTTCTTTTCCCCCCACTGTGCCCCATTCCTATTTCCTTCCTGTATCTTCCTTCCTTATATATTACTTCTTCCTCTTCTTCCAGTTACTTCTTATCCATCTTCTAAGAACAGACAAATATTGAGCTGCCCACCTGAACATTATTTACATGAGATGAGGTGTGATGGTGTTTGAATGGCCTGACAAGGCTGTTGTGTGCCATATGTTGTATTGCAGAAGTGATAGAACAACCTGCCCTGCCAACCCTAGCATTATGAGGTGGAGTTAGTATACAGCCTCTGCTTCTTCAAATATCATTGTTCTCTTTAATCATACTCACATATTTTGTATTATGAAAGGTCCAGAAAAAAAATGTTATCCATCATCTACGATACTAATTTTAATGAAACGTTAGTGTTGTTCTACATTCTTTCCGTCTTTGAGGGGCATCTTGTTTTAGATTACTGTGAATCTGAAGTGGATTTGCCGGATCCTCTCTGCTTGTTACGTGTGGTTCCCTAGGGGTTAGCTCTGTCCCAAGACTAAACAGTGACCTACTGCAGCAATATTAATAGATTTATCAGTTCTAATTATTCAAATGCTGAGCTTAGAAGTGAAACTTAGTGCTTCACAGTTGGATGAGGATAGGTCATGTTAGCTGTATGACATGTATGGCTACTCAGCTAAGAAAGTGACAGATGAAGAGAGGTTTTGTAGCTAGCATTTTGTCAAGATTGAGTGTAATGGAGACTGTTTAATGGATTATTCTTTTGCAAAAGTGACAACCCATTTCCTGCTTTAGAAAGTGTTAGGCAATAAACCAAGAGCTAGAGTCCACTCTTTCATCTGATTTTATAGTTAATATTTTCAGACTGGATTCTTCCCTGTGCTTTTAGGCAGTATGAATAGTTAAAATGTTGGAGTGACTGAAATGGACAAAGAAGCTGTTATCAGATCCGGCTATAACATGTAAAAATTACTCCATTTGGTAAAGCAATTTGCAGACCCTCTATTGTGTTTTTCAGCAGTGTTTTTGTGGCAGAATATAATTTTGTTATTAGTGCTTCAAGTCTGGTTAATATTATTGCCTCAAAGTGTTTTTGGGTACTGTAGTCTGAGGAACAGCTGTATGTATGTATGTGGATTTTTTGAGTATATTCACGCATACATATCTGTATAGATGAGTGAATACATGTAAGTGTATATGTATGTGTATACACACATACACAATGTTTTAATAGCAAAATCTGTATGAATCAGCCCAAACCACAGAGCAGAAATCTGGATTTCTGTAAAGTTCAAGAGTGTACAAAATCTGGAATATAGTTCAACTCATTATAAAGGTAAAAGTTGGCTTCAGAGTTCAGACCTGAGCTTCTAGAAAGTTCAGGGAGTATTCAGATCCAATGTGCTGGTTTGAATCTACATGTGTAATAAAATAAAGTCTACAGCCTTTAAAATAATGTTTTCTTCACGTGTTATTGCTATTTTTTTTTGTTGTTCATCGTTTTTATTTCCCTAGACAACATCTTTCTATTTAGCTGATACCTCAAAATCCCCATGTGTGAGAATGTTGTAGTAGGCTTTCTTGTCTTAGACTAATATCAACTTCACTTCAAAATAAATACATTCAGCTTTCTATTCTTGTTAACAATTTACCCTTGCAAATGCCGTGTTATAGGTCATTTTATTGCAATTTTAAATAAGTAAGGCATTTCTGGGTAAAGCTATAGAAGGTTATATTCCCGCTATCCTTCATGACACCATATATATTCAGAGATAAATACCAAGCACAGAAATGATGCAACAGATAGGTCTATAAAAATGATGGTGCAGTTGTAATTAGGCAGTCCTGCTTGAATTGCACAATTTAAACCTGAATTACTTTCTAGCTAAATCAGACAGTTATGCAGCATAATATCTATCTCAGAGTTGAAAATGGAACAGAATTAAACATCTGTTGTAACTATGGAACTTAAATGGCAGTGTGTAAAATAAACCAGTGCTGCTTGTTTTCCTCTCCTTTGGTGAAGACTAACGAGAATTCATTTTGTGTGTTTGGTTTTTTTTTTTTGATTTTTTGATATTTTTTTTCTGACATGGATTTTTGATGTGGGTGTCATCATAGCATCAGCGGTTCCCAGAAGATATTTGTGTTCCTAAATGTACATTAGGATAGTCACATTAAATCACTCATTTTGAAAATACCAGAATATTAGTCCTACCTGAAATGACTAGCAGTCATCTATGCTCTTTTATCTTGCTGCAGAATTTACAGAGGTGTTTGCTGGATGGTGACCATAACTAAATAATGTCTGTAATATTATGCAATTTTCCTGTGTAGGGTGAACCAGGTCTTCCTGGGCTTCCTGGACTCCCTGGGATAAAGGTAAATAAACTGTAGTCTCTGTTGTATTTAGGGGTCATCACAAAGAGGGGCGGGACTGCAAGGATGTGGCTAAAGTAAACTTACTTTGCTTGTGCTGTTAGCACCTTCTGAGTCTCTGGTATTGAACTGAGGATTGTCACAGGCAGGTTTTGCACTGAATATTGGTTTAAGTAATCAAACAGTATCTTATATTAAAATGTGAAGTAGACCATTGCCTCATCTAGGAAATAAAGATTCTACTGCTCAGATATATATATATATATATATATATATATATATAAGCTTTTATATTTCCGTATAATGGAAGAGACTTGTCATTTGTGACATTGTCATTGTCACAAAGTTTTACTCGGTTTCCATTTTGATGGGTACTTTCCCATAGCAATAGTCTTACTGAATTTACTAAGCCTCCAGCCAGAAAACTGCATTCATTACACACAGGCTGTAGAGAACTGGCTCTGTCAACAAGAATACTCTGTGCTCCATTACACAGTAGTGATCTCCACTGACATGTCAAAATGTTTTAATAAGATTCTATTCAGTATTAGCTACAGACTGTGATGTAATACCTGGTTTAGCTCCTGGCTTCCAGTTTGTCTGGGATCTTTGGGTAAGTTGATCCAAAAGACATGGTTGATTTAGCTCTAGCATAAGTGGTTGCATTGGGAGTTGCAGACACTTGCAGTTGAGCTGTAAACATATAATGCTGCACAAAGTGACTGGATTTACATCCTGAGTGAGTGCTTGTTAGATTGATTGTTTTTCCTTTGTGGTAAAGATTCTTCTTTCAGAGAAGAAAATCTCTTTGAAATTTTCTCTTTGCATTCCAGTGTGGGCCTGTGCATACCTCAGTAGGTAGTTTATAACACTTCTCCAATGAAAAGGGGGATAAACCAAAGGCCAAGCTCTTGTCCATTTCGGTAGGATTCAGGATTATCTCATGGAATGTAACATTTGCAGTGGTTTTCTCAAGGGACTTGTGAATCACCACACTATTCAAGCATAATGTCCTTTCTCTGTTGCTAGTGAATTATGGGAAAAATTGAAAGTGCTTATTAAAGTTTGTATGTTATCATACCTGAAAACGTAGTTCCCAGGGAGGTCATTCATTTTCTGCAGGAAAGAAACCTACATTGACTAGTGAAGATCATGTAGGAGCTGAGTCCTTTATGTAATGAAATTCTATTTTCATAAACAGCTTTGACAGAAATCCATGGTCTGTTTGATTTAATAGTGAGCAAAGAGGTAGCTCAGCTGGAGGTCAATGCCAGCATCCTTGGGAGCACTTGCCAAAACCAGCTGGGGTTATATTATGGCAGGTCTGTGTGGATTCCATGTTCGTACAGACCATGCATGTCCACAAATATTATCAGCAAGGAAATTATAAAAATTTAAATTTCTGATCTGGGAATATCATTGCTGTTAGGCTCTTTTTTGTTGATGGTAAGAATGGCTCAGAAGAGTGGCTTTCAGATTCACCTAAAAGGCAAAACATGAAGTGAAAAGTCTTCTACAAAATTGTCTGTTGAGGTCCCTTGTAGCTAAAATACATTAGGGATGTCACTGCACTTTTTTGTCTTTCTTCAGTCCTCTATAATTGGAGTTACTACAGGATGTTCTCAAAGTCTGTGTGTTCCTATGATGTTCTAGAAATTAGCACTTTCTGTTTGTTTTCTGCTCAAGCAGTTTTGAACAGTTAGCTCTAGGTGGCAAGTGCTTCTGAAGTGCATTAGTTCCTGTAGGTGAATGGGTTTAGCCTAAACCTCTGCTCCGCAGCCAAGGAGCCAAGGAATGGGGACAATTTATTTATTTATTTATTTGCCTGGAAATTAAGTAAATAAATAGCGAACTTCGTTTTTGTTTTTGTTTTTTTTTTCCATTTGTTATACAGTATCAAGTAATTTTGAATGAACAAACTAGCTGTCTGAGGATCATGTTTAGAGAGTTTTCATGTTCTAAACAGCTATGGAATTGTTGGATGCTAACAGACCGATGCATACAGAATCCTTCAAGACATAGGAAAAGAAAGAGCCAAGAGAAGACTCCAAGTTGCTTAATTTTCAAAGAATTTCCTTTAGTATCTTATAGTTCTATGTAGAGAAAAGATGAGCAAGACACAGGGGTATTCTATGCACAGGGGACTCTTGGATGTAGTTCTTCTGGTGTTAGGTATTTATCCTATAACTATCTTGAAAGGAATGGAAGTCTTCTTTTCTTTAAATCTATGAGTTAAACTACAAATTTGCGTTCTTGTGAATGAATCTCTCTACAGCGGCAGGCTGCAATATGAAATGCTTTAGGTAACTATACACATACATAGCACTCCTTACAAATGCTAAACAAGCCTGTAAAAACATTAATACTACGGCAGTCAGAGAACCATATCTTTCCAGCTAAATCTCATCTTTCTTTTCATGGCTGAAGAAAATTCCCAAGGCATCCATTCCAGTATTCCTGAAGGCATAGCCAGGCTACTTAAAGGATTAATAAATATTAATCACTGGAAAGTTTCAACTTCATGTAATGCCATTTCTATTAATTAATCAGTATATGTTCCCAGAAACCCGTTAGAGCTTGGTTTAACATGATATCGGGGCCTGAATGGACTGCAATACTGGATGGACATGCAAGTATCATACCTGAATTCAGAGTATGCAGCGGGGTTGTTGTTAATTATTTTTCTAGACTCATTCACTGTGCCCATGCGGATGTTTTGGGAGTTCTTCCTGTTCTTTTTCTTTCTCTCAACATTGTCAGTTGGTGCCGTGGAGGAAACACAAGTGCAGTCAGTTATTTCCAAGACAGTGATGAAGCTGTCTGTGACATGCTGGAGAAGTGTTTCTCAAGCACCTGTCGCCGTTTAGGAATGGCTGGAAACTTAATGAGCCTCTGAATGTGTTCCACCATGTCATTTGGGAAGTGAGTAAGGCACCCAAACAGAATATTAACTCATGGCTCTGATATCCCCCAACTGACGCCACGTAGATGCAGAATACTTTCTATGAAACACAAACTTCATATACCTGTTTTATCTCATAATTTTGTGGGATGATATGTACATTGCAGTAATGCCTTACTGTAATGGAAATCATGCATACCCTTATTCCTTGTACCATCAGACATCTCTCAAATCCATTGTGTTGCATTTTCTAGAATTTGTCAGTGCAATCCTCAACTTCAACGGGACACAAACTTTTCTCAGTAACAGCATTTTGTGCAGCATTTCTGGGTTTTCATCAGCATTTCTGGGATTTCTCTCCCCTCCATTTTTAAAACAATACCAACGCAAGGCTCATGACTGCAACTGAGCTTTTATTCTGTAGTGTTCAAGAAAACTGTTGAATGATTTGGCACAAGAAAAGAAAACCTTCCTAGTCCTTCTGCTTTTGGGATGTGGGGAAAGTTTTCTGTGCTTTCAAATCTAGTGGAAATTGCTGATTCAACAGACTTGCCAGTATGCAGCCACTTTTATCTTTTTGTACTTCAGACTGACTTAACTGGGACTGTGGCTGGTTTCAGTAGAACCTTGGATAAGAATGTGGGAGTATTCTTGGATAAGAATATCGAATTTTAATCTTTTTTTTTTCTTTTATTATTTTTTTTAAGGAAACAAAAGCAGTTCTTATTTTGATTTGTTTTGTACTTGAATTTCTTTTTTTTTTAATCACTTCATATGCAAAGAGCTCATCCTGTGACTTTCCTAATTCTATGGAAAGACTGCAGAACTTGCTACTCCACAGAACTTTTTTTTAAGCTCTAGTAGAGTTGATACTCCTTTCGTCCAGTGGCTTCTGATACAAAAGAAGACTTCCAGAGAAAAAGAAAGACAGAATTTTGAAGCTGGGTGCATAGAAGTTTGTCTCCTTAAGCCATTTAAACTCTTAAGAAAAGAAAGTGACTGTGTTGTTGAAGCTCAAGTGTTCTTGCTTTTCCTTTCAGCATCTGGTAGCAAAATGAAATCTAAACTAAATGTCTGTTTCAGATGTTTAATTTTGGAGTCAATGCCATTCACCACACAGATAAAAGTTCTTCAAACTTCCCTTTTACCCCAAGAGTTTTTAGGAAGTCTAGGCTTCCCTAATGTTTTGGGGTTTATTTCATTTTCTTTTTGTAGAGGATCTGTATTTCCATTCTTCTTCCTGTTTTTCTTCCTTGTCAATGAATGTTACCAGGAAACCTGCGCTGCTTATGCCTCTCTTTCCATTATTTCTTGGGCTTGGGCATTCTTGTTTAGTCTTCAATTCATTTTATCTTATAGATTGCCATAATCAGAACCTTCTAGCCTGAATGTGGGACCTGGAAGGGGCCAGATGACTTTGTGATAGCCATTTCTGAATTCTAGGAGTGGAGATGTACTGAACATGTTAATTACAGCAGTTGAAAATTGTGGGAATTCTACTTCAAACTCAGCTTTATTGAAAATACTCTGATATGTACTTTCCTTAGCTGATACATATATTGAAATATTCAAATGTCAACTAATTTCCAGCCTTCCATCACTCATATAAAGTGTTCTCAAGAGTGGGTTGTATAAGTAGAAAAAAAATGTGTAGTATACTGTTGGTTAAATACTGGAAAGTGGAATGTAATGATGCATGTTTTGGGTAAAAATGGGAAATAGCCTAAAAATAGGATTTAGTACCTGCATTTGGAAGGCTGGTTTTCAAAAGTAACCCACTGCATGGGTAGATTTATTTGAAAAAAAAAAAAAAAAAAAAGAGACAGTTGTGCCACTAACTTTGAGTATTCATTTTCCAGAGTGGAACTGTATATATGAACATGTATTTGTATGTAAGTGGTTACACATCTAGCATTGTTCACTCTGGTTTCCGTATGATGTGGCAGTAATTGCTTGCATAGGGTAAACATGTAATTTTCCAGACTTAATTTTGAGAATCAAGGCCAGAAAATGAAATCGTCATTAACATTGGATGGTATGCATGTGTCAGGAGTGTTTACTTGGGCATTCTTTGGGATACATGCAGTTCTTATTAATCCATCAGAAACTATATCCTCCAAATCACGAAAGCTCTCATTTTCTTTCTTGGAAAAGTCTAAAGCATAAGTAACTGAAATACAGGATGTTATTTGCCCTAAAGCTATTACTAGTTGGAAGATTAAGCTTGTAAAGATCTATTTCACGGGATCTGTTTTATTATATAGTTCAGTTTTTCTTTGTGTTTACAAAAAATCAATCCAAATCCAAATTTTGAATGCAACTGAATAATCTGAAAGCCCTATATTCTGTTGCATTTGGAAATAAAGTATTTTATCAGGCATAAAATTATTTCTGCACTCCAAATATACAATTTTAGGTGGTCAGAAATGATTGCACGCAATAAAGTTCTTTACTTTTAATAGCAGCAACAAATAATTCCTTAGACTTGTAATCCAACTTTTTTCTAAAGAAAACAGTTTGGGGCCAGACTCTAATAATTTAGTAAAGCAGTCATCGCAAAGAACTAAAAATGAGGTGCTCATTACAAGTGTTTTTATTCTAATCCTCAAAAGTAGGTACCATGCTGGCTTGAATTATAATTAGCCTTTAAGTAGGAAGTCCTTGATATGACTAATGCATGCAGAATTAATCAGACTTATTGCTGTAGAATTATTCCCTTAGTGCCCTTCCAAAGCAGCATATGTTCCAAGCAGGCAGAACTTAAAAACGATGAGAAAATTAGGCTCACTAAAAAGCAATAAATGTCATACAAAGTAGGTCTAGTTGTGAAGCTTCAAGGTTTTAGACAGGTTTTAAGGTAGTACATTGTGCTTCTTTAAATGAATCATAAAGGCTAAACATGCATTTGGAAATTCAAAACCAGAACTGTTTCTCTAAGTTTAGAGATTGATTAGTGTGTAAAGATATTGTTTCAAATGTGACGAGTGAGGCAGACAACCTGTTTAACCGGCCATTTCTTGAGCCAATTCTGAGTTGGTATGAAAAGCCCTGACAAAGACATTACAAACTGGAGTTGTTTTTTTTATCAGATTTCCTTTTACCTTGCTCATTTCCTTCTTATGAACAGAATACTGTAGTCCTCCTGAGAGTGAAGTTCCCATGGACTTGAGGCTATATATAAGTCCCTCTAATGCCCTATGCAGTGAGCAAGTATAAGGTGCTGTTCTCTGACTTGTATAGTCTAAAGCAGGCTGAGGTTCTGAGGCATTGCTTCACTGGAACTGAGTGTCCCCGACTCCCTAAGCCGATGCAGGCAGGGCATGAGCAAGTACAGCTCCATTGACTGCTGTGGGCTTGCACCTCTGTTTGAAAGACTTCTGAGAATTTAGCCCTCACTCTTCTCCTGAGTGGGAAAGTTGCAGTATTTTGATTGGATGGCAACCTCAGAAACCAAGTCTGAGGGCAACAGAGGGCAATTTCTGGAAAATCAACAAAGGCAATAGTGAACCAAATCCAATCTATTCCAACTTTGATCTGGTTCTTTAAATTGCCTTGGATTTGGGTTTTGGGGTGTTTTTTTTGATAGCTCTTGTCCTGTATATCTTCAACTTTGTAGGATTCTTTCAGTAGCATTAGACAAGGAATGTGCATTATACTGGTATTTTCAAATATGACTATCAGTGAGTCACGATGACATTTATGACAAGTGCACCTTGGTCTCTTGAAGTGAGTAAAGTGAGGACCCTTCCATCCACATCAGTACTTGTCAGTGTAGAACCTTGTATTTCAAGGACTGGAAGTGGACAGGGCCTGTCTGTGAGTACAGTTTCAAATAATTTCATTGCTTGTGTCTCAGCTGTGCAGTGGAGGCTGAGTACAGTATTAGATCTATGTTGCTTATAAGCATTTGTCAAGTAAGTGGTGTCTGAAAAAGCAATCAGCATGGCAAGTAGAATTTTAATTGTTGCACCTTTTTGAACAAAAGTTCAAGTTTTAGCCAATTACAGGTTCTGTAAAAATTAAGACAGCAACAGTGAGCCACGTGTCGTGAGATGGTCAACCTCTGATATAAAAGCTAGCCTTTGCCTCAGCCCCTAAAAGCTTTGATCATCATGAAACAACCAGTTATGAATATATCTAGATAATAATCCCCATAAAAAAATTGACTATCCTCTGAAGTAAATTACAAGGTATTTTTTTGCTATTAATTCTGATGGAGCTCACAACAAGCTAGGTGCACAGCATGCCATTATAGGGCCCTTTTCTACGTTAGACATTTTATGATTAGAAATGAAATTAACTTTAAGAAGGTTTGCGAAAAGCAGCATATAATTTGTTGTCCAAAATGTATTTCTACATTTGACAAATATTTGAGAGTGAAAATGAGCTCAGAGATAGGCTCTTAGTCTGTTAAAATATTAACATCTCAAGCCATTAAGATTTGTTCCTTCCTAAATGATAACAAATCACTCCTGTAAAACGGAAGCAATTCACAAGCTTGTTGATTTATTTTATTGAATACCAAGTTGCCTGTGCTGTATGATTGCAAATTGCTCCAAGATCTCACAGTAGGTGAAGTTTAAATGCTGGGATTCGTCTTGTTGACTTCCTGTGCAATGTGGTGGTTTCTAAGCTGTTATTTCATAACTGTGCCAAAGCGTTA
This sequence comes from Cygnus atratus, assembly GCF_013377495.2. Lineage (NCBI taxonomy): Eukaryota > Metazoa > Chordata > Aves > Anseriformes > Anatidae > Cygnus > Cygnus atratus. Next base: position 4,564,009 of record NC_066365.1, read on the forward strand.
AACCAAAATGCATGAGGAGTCATCACTTGCTGATGGCTTTTTATACAGCTGTCAAACTGTATTTCAAATGGGGAGATTCCTTAATCTCCTTTCACAACCTACCTGTTTAACTTTTCTCTTCCAGTTTTTGTGTTCCCTGTCCCTGTTTTAGCGGGCAAAGAAGCTTGTAGTAGATTCCTACCAGATAAAATTTTATTTTTGTTGGAAGAATCTGTAGTGAGATGTTTAGTAAAGTGTTGTAAAACTTGGTTACTCTGGTTTCCTGCATTCCTTTCAGTGCTTCACAGTTGTTTAGAGCTAATTCTGAGTTCACTTAAGCAAGAGACTTGAGATCAGGAGATGCCAGAGCTAGAATGATGTCAAATCCAAGCGCAGTCCCAAGTAGGCTTTTATTCACACTTTCTTGCAGCTGTGGGCCAGCTAAATTGCAAATGTCATGTATTTAAAACGAAAAAAAAAAAAAAAACTTAGTCCTAGATTTCCTAACCTAGATTTCCTCTGTGGCTCAAACATCATGTCTGTGTGCTGGACTCATCAGGACAGTCTCTCAGCTGCCGTTCCGTTACAGTGACATAAGCATGCCTTACCGAGAGGAAACTTTTTTCCTTACATTTCACACATCAATGGCAGTGCTAATCTTAACAGAAGGAGAGATGCGTGTTTTTCTTAATGTGACCAAGTCCTACCTATGGCAGTTTGGTTTATGTGTGATAAGAACACACAGTGGCATTGTGTTCAACTTAGCATCCATTGTAACCCCCAAGTCTTTCTCAAAAGAGCTGCTACTCTGCCAGTCAGTTCCTACTCTTTACTGACACACTAGTTATTCCATTCCACATTTGATAATGTTTTAAAGTTGTGTCATGTAAGATCTGTACTCTAGTTATGCTAATTAAGCTGCCAGCTTCTTTCGTTATCAATTCGCTTGCTATTGCAAAGCACCTTTTTCTTACATCTGTGCATCAACCTCTGAATGACACTTTAAGCCTTATCACTGAAAAGACTGAACTGTGTAGTCACTGCATGTTTCTTCTGCCTGAAGTCATAAATAGTTGGCCAAAAAATGAGCCCTGGTAAAATCAGTATTAAAGCAACCTGGAGCTGCTGAGCACCTTCTCATTCTAAAATAAATGGTTGCAGCTACATTCTTCACTATTTACTGATGTTAAAGCACTTCCATCTGCAATGGCAACCTTTTGTTGCTCTTGCTGGTGTGCACTGATACAAATGTTTATATAAACTGTAGGTTTTTTTTCTAATGCCATCAAAAATGTGCTTCTCTTTGACATGTTTGTCTCAGTTTATTCCTTTGTTATTATATAGCAGTGCTGAACCATGTCCAGCTGGAACTTCATGTTAGAAAATGTTATTTAGTTATATTTTTGATTTTTCTAAATTAAGGTCACTGAGTGCTTGTTATGGTCCTCAATATAGCCACAGGAAAAAATTCTCTGGTTTGCTAGGGACTTTCTTTGCGTGAGCTGTTAATGATGGATTGCTGATTAGAGCGCATAGGAACGTGCAAGAACACTTGCTAGCCTGCTCACTCACTGCAGAGTATCTGTATTTCTGTGCAGGCGAAGAGGTGAAGACAAACGTTACCCAACTGCTTATATTTACTGTCTCCATATGTTGTCAGTAATTATATCAATACAGGATTATGACACATCCGACTTTTTAGCTATTTAAAGAGGCATTTGATGGGTATTTTGTAGTCATTAAATCCAGGGATATTGTTAAAATGATAATAAATAAATCTTTATTAATTTGGTTATACTACTGTTTTTTTGTTGTTGTTGTTGTTTTTATTTACAGTAGCTCGTGGGTAAATCTTTTCCTTGATTTAAATTTATGTGACAAAATTAGATCACAGGAAACCTTGTACAGGAGAGTTTGTGAAGGAAAACATATGGCTTATTAATCTTCCACTGTCCCTTTTCAGCCATGGAGATAGCTTAAAACAAAACAAAACAAAAAAAATAATTGACTCCCCTGCTTACTGCTGCATGTGCTGCAACTCAGCTTGACTCCTGCTATTTGTCTGTTATGTACGTACAAATTAATGGCCAGGAAGGGGGCAGGACAGAGAGGGAATAAGGAGATGTGGCTCTTTCCCACCTGTTCTCAGCCAGAGAATTTGTTTGGATGCGGAGAACTGTGAAGTACTTTGCTGTCAGAATGAGGAGGGAGAGTGCCATGGTGATGCATCATACTTCTGATCTGCTTTTTTTGGGATAATGCAGCTAACAACCTCCTTTGAAAACGCATTGCAACAGTACCATCTGGCCTCTCTGTTTGTCATTACTTTGTCATCCCATCACCCTGTCTGCCCAACCATTCTCTTCCTCATAAAACATGACTGAAATGAACTGTCCTTAACCTCATAAAAAAGCAATGTGTGACACTTCTGCTTCATTTGTTTCATATGCCGTGTGATGGCTTGCTATAAGAATTTATGCTGATGAAAGTTGCCCATATTGAAAAGTATGTCTATATAACTGTTGCATCACAGCAGGAGAGCTGTAAACAATACAGGGAAAATACTATCCAAAAGAAACTTGTGTTACCGTAATTGTGTACTGCTAAATAAATAATCTAACATTCCTCTCATGCTGTGCTTTTAAAGGGTGAACCAGGTTTCATTGGTCCACAAGGAGAACCTGGATTGCCAGGGCTGCCAGGAACAAAGGTAAGGGTAGTTGGTCAATGCTCTGGTACAAAGCCCTTAGAGCCAGAGTCAAATTCAACTTTGTTAGCATGTATTAGAGGCTGAGATTGTGCTAATGGTGTGAAAATTTTTATCCAAAAATGAATAAAGTACTTAGAATCCATTTTTGTAAATGGACAGGAAATCTAAAGTTCAGTTTAAAATATGCTATCTACAGTGCCTGGAAATGTGGAAAGTCATAGTTCATGGACCTGTGCTATGAAATACACATCTTTGTAGTGATGCCCTCAAACAATGCAAAGGCGTGTTCTACAACCATTCATAATTTAAGTTCATCAGTTGCCTTTTTTTAATGTTAGCATCCCAGAATTCATTTGTTCAAGAGGCAGAATATGCCTATATGAAGAAACTATATTTTCATAACTGTTTTTAGGAAAAAGGCTTAAATGTGCATGCAGATATTAGAACTTTGATAGCACAAGCTGGGCTTGAACATACTGATACATTAAAAAGGGATATTTTTTAATACTTCTTGCAGGTTTTTTAAACCACTGTGTGGCAAAGTTAGAACATTCTGAGTCCTACAAATAACCTGTGTTAGGTATGATAGTTTGGGAATTCAGAAAAGCGCTGTTCTTTTACATTTGAGATTACTGTGTTTACCCAGTGGAGAGTTCCCCAACTCACTGAAAGTTGTAGATGAGCTCAAAAATGTTTTCTTCTGATGGTTTGGTTTCTTTGACCATGCTGACTTAGTTCTGTGTGAAAACTGCTCATTATTTTCTGATGTATGTGTATCTGTTTCCACTGTTTCCACAGGGTGACAGAGGAGAGGCAGGCCCACCTGGGAAGGGTGAGCGGGGTGAACCTGGACTTCCTGGACTAAAGGTCAGTCTGATTTTATGTTGGAAATGTTTTGTTAGGTTTACACCTACAAACTCATTTTTTTGTACCAAAAAGCAGAATGAAAAATTGGTGAATGAGCTTTTAAATAAAAATAATGTCAAATGCACTAGTCCAGAATACAACGGCAGTTTTGTGTTCACAGCTGTGGAAGTGCAGCTTAAATAGACTCTTGTTTGGTCTACAAAGTAATGACACTATCTATGTACATTGTCATGGAGTTGGCCAAGTTATTATCAGCAAAACCCCGCCCTTCACGTCCCTAACTTTCAGCATCAAAGTTTGAGCTCTTTGACCATTATAGCTATTAATTGCAGAGAAAATCCATTTTGCATGCTGTTTTCTAATTCTGTAAGAAAGAGATCTTTCTAACTACTTTTTAGGGTTGTCTTACGATTTTCCACTGAGCCAATACCATCAGTTTTCCTGTCCTAATATATCTTGAACACACTAAGGCAGATTCGGTGCTTCTTGGCCAGCCAGTTTGTATTCATCTAAGCTGCTGGGAAAAGAAATTGTGATAATACTTTATTTTAATGTCCTTATTTCAGGATAATTAAGTACCTTCTCTACTATTCGGATATCATTTTTCAGAAGCTATGGAATGACATAGGTCATTCCTGCAAACCGGTGTTAATGATATCTACTAATGCCAATACTACTTTTCGTTTGGAAGGATGGAATCTGTGGCCTTTGCATGCTGGTGTTAAAGAATATTTTACTCTGGGTGCTGTGAAATTCGGTGCCTTTAGAGGCTCGTGATCCTGATCATATGAAATGGGGTGGTTTTGCTGTTCCATACTAAGTCATTACTAATTTCTTTTTCTCTGCACTCCCATTCCTCTATCATTTTTCTCCTGTCCATCTCCCATCTTCCCTCGAACAGGGGAAAACAGGTGAATCTGGATCTAGAGGCCCAAAAGGGTCAAAGGTCAGTAGTAACAAAACTGTCTTACCTGGAGTGGTTAACACAATGATATTTATGATAGTTTATAATGTTTCACAGGAACTTCATTTATCTCTTTAAAAGAAACTGTAGTAGATTCTGCAGTGTTCTTTATAAATAAAACCTTCTGACTTTCAATTTTAGCTAGTAGAATTGAATCTTTTGTATTTCAAACACTATGATTCTAGTTTTTCCTTTTACTGTAACATCTATTTCACTCTGCTCTGCTTTTCCCAATGCCACTTGGTTTCTCTCTGTATAACTCATGTGGGTTAGTTCATCCACATGCCAGGAACCAACTTCTGACTATGTCTGTGGAGACTCAATTGGTTTTTGCAATAATTTTGTGGATCCAAACTTTGGTGGGTTAGGAATGAGCAATATTCCAAGGACTTCAGGCTGAAATAGGCTGGCCAGTAAGTGCTACAAAGGCAAGTTTTGTAGGTTACATTACTGTTTTAACTATTTAACCAAAGCTGTTTTTATTACTATTATTATTATTTCTATTTTATGTCTATCTACTTATCCATCCAACCATTTATCTCTATATACAGTGGATTCACATGTATGTAGAGAGACAAAATATGTCTCTGTAATATTTCATACGCTATTCAAATTCTGTGCTCACTGGAGAATCTTCTGTGTTATATTGTGAAGGCAAAGCAAAATGAAAACAGATTTGTTTAAGTGGTTCTTGAGTCTACTGTCAGAATAAAGATGACAAGACAATATTGTAGGCTGGTAGGATACTGGTTGCAGTACTTGAAAGGTCCTTGAATAACAGCCCATTCACAGTGCTTAAGGATATGATTAAGTAAGTGTCCCACCAAAAAGAAATCTTCGTAAATTGAGGGAGCTGATGAGGGGATTAACACTTCAGAGTGAAAACAGAAGAGTAAATCAGGCTCTCACTGGCCTTCAGTTCCTGGGCACTTCCCAAATGCTCCAGAAATAGATATCTCTTCTAATTTTCATTTTATAAGAAAGGCCTAACTGTCTTGAAAATTTGGACCAGAGAAGTCAACCTAGTAGTTGAGAACTTCATTTTTGAGCAACACCAATGACACATTTACTAGATATTGCCAAGGCAACAATGAAAGGAAAGGCAGATGGCACAAACTCGTTTATGTCCTGCCACCAGCCTCCTCTCCTTATTCTTTCATTACCCCTTGAAAGTTTTGTTTTCTGATTTTGTTTATTAACACTGGTGAATTAATCATTCTTCCCTAACTTCGTACCAGTGTTCTATAGATTTTAACAGGAGCAAGAACGCAGTATTTAGCCAAATTCATTTTGAGTAATATACAAATTTAAGAACCTGCTTATAAAAGTGTCTGTGAAGTGAAATGAATCATAGTCAATGGATGTTGGGTTATGAATGCAAGCATATTTTAAATTCTCTACATCACTTGAAACATATTACTAACGGCCAGGAGGAAAAAGCTGCATGCAAGATGGTAAAGATCTTACACCTGTCACAGTGAGGGAGTAAAGGGACTCTAATGCCGACAGTAACGTGTTTGTAGGGGAGGCAAGGACTTGGACCGGGGCAGTTCAGAGACTTAGTGGAGTCATGATCACAGAAAGAAAAGTTAGTGCACTTTGAAACACACCTTTGAAGAAGTTGCTGGGTACTTTCAGACATCAGATAGTGATTTTATTTCTCTAGCTTTATTTCTTAAAGCTTTTGATAATAGTGCAATAAAGATAGAGAAGTTACATTAATTATGTAATTGGTATCTGTCTTCTATTGAGTCTTTGGTATTTCTTATTCCATACCACTACAGCACACAGTAACAACTTACATAGAACCAAGTACATTGTTGTCCAGCTTGTCACTTACACAGATTTTTAAGGAATTTCTGTTGTAATTAAGATTCGCATTCTATTAATAATTAGAGGCATTTAAACTTGAAAAGTTAATTTAGGAGAAACATATTTAAAAGGGAATAACTACCTAATATACTGTCAGACATCATATCTGTTCTCAAATATCCCTTTTACATAGGGTGATACAGGTGACAGAGGTGACACAGGATCTCCAGGTCCAAGGGTAAGTCTACTTCTCATTTCAGCTCTTTATGCTCTTAAATTCAGTCTATATCATGAACTGAAATTGTAGCAGCAACTCCAGTTAATCTGGTGAAATCAGCCACTTGACTCTGGTGGAACGTGTGTTGTTAACTGGCCTTTAATATGAGTTACAGTCCTTACTACTGTTTGAAGCAGTGCGCTGTTCACAGTTCATGGGCAGGAAGTTACATGCCAGATGTTCTGACATAGTTCACAGCCAATACAAAACTAGTGTGTTGGAACTGCTTCAGTGTTTAAGCGTAGGGGTTTCATTCATTTACTTTCCCACTGCAGCACAATTCACTTAGTGACCTGTATGTTTATATTTATTTTTTAAATTGTTTTCCTTTAAAAATAATCTTTTTTTTAATGCTAACTGTTGTGGTTTGTAGTAATATGTTGTAAATACAGCAAAATTTCAGTGCAGAATAATCAAGCTAAAGCATGCATCAGTAGTTTCTAGAGTAGTATCTAGAGTAGTCTTTGGCAGGTGTTTCAAAAAATATTATGAAAAATATATTACAGGGGCCACCTGGACAGAAGGGTGATCAAGGTGCAACAGAGATAATTGATTATAATGGCAATATTCATGAAGCTCTTCAGGTATGTAAACCCAACAATGCCGGAATGGCTTAGACTGATCTGGCAAAAAGCAGTTTGACATCATTGTATTTCTTTTCTGTGTAAGCAATGAGAACAATTTCTTCCCCAAAGATTTGCTGAGTTTATTAATTAGGGATCTCTTTCTGTATTTGGAAACTGGAGTTGCTGTTTGGTGTAAGACAAACTGTTTCCTTGATACAATTTAGCTGAGTGAATTAGTTGCATTTCCTATAGAGTGTATTGACATCATCTAATGAGGATAAAGCTGATTCATTGCTGGATGTGGTGCTTAGTGCTGGATTCATGCAATAAACCACGTAGGTTCAACAGAAGCATCTGCTTTTCAGTTCAAGTAGTGTAATATTGACATTTCTTCTCTTTTTCCTTCTCTTCTTCCTATAAAATGCAAACAGCAGAATATTTGAGATTTGGAAAGCATGTCACATGGCTCCATTAGCAAGCTGTGGATTCAATCAGCAACTTGAGTATGTTAAATAGACTAAGCACCAGTCTTCCCATTTGTGCATTTCTAGAAAACCTGTTTTGACTGGTGTGCACAAAAGTGTGGAGGATTAAAGTGGGATTACAAAGAGAGTGAATGAGTGTTTGCATAAAAGCAAAGTATCAAGGTGACATATGTCATTGCAGTCAAGGTGATTTGCATTGCAGTATAGTCAGATGCAAATTCTTTGCAGTATAACTCCACCAAAATGAACGGGTTTGCTTATGTGCAATTGAAGACAGAATTTGGCTCATTGTGCATCTGATCATTTTCTCACTAAATCCTCTGAACTCTTTTTCTTGCATTTACTTGGTGGGAGTGAATAGATGTCTGGCCAGTCATTTGGTTTTCAAGACTCTTTTGAAAATAAAAAAATCTCACTGCCTTCAGTAAAATCTAAAAACCTGTATGTTGTTGAGGCTAAACCCACGCTTTCATTGTGAGTGGAGTCTATGGGGAAGTCAACACAGGCATGTTCTGAGGCTCTGCATTATACCCATCTCATTTGGTTTACTCTTCAGGGAATTCAAACACACAACTCTCAGTCCTTTAAATCATTCTCCGAGTTAGATCCCTGAAGTAGTTTGAAATTAATGTTGCATATTATCAGGCAGATTTACCAGAGACGTTAGCCCCCGTATCTCCTGTGTTCTGTCTTTATATCTTCACACTGGAATCAATGTTACTCTCAAGTGCTGTGTAAGAGCATCTCAGAAAAGCTGCAGCACATAAAGAAGTCTGAATAAGGGACTAAAGCCTATTGCAGTGGTTGAAACTGATTAGGAGGCCCTTATCCTGTTGTAAATCATTTCAAATGTCATCACCTTCTGATCCAGGGCAACAAATAATTGATATTGATGGCAATGTCTGTGCAAGGATGGTGTAAGTAAGATTATAGAGGATCAGTTGACAATGTACTTGCCAAATCCACCTCAGTCCTTTCAGATGGCAAGCACCCATTCCTAAGTCTCCTGGTGCCAAATTCTTAAGGGCTCCGAGATTTGCAGCTTCTCCTATAGAAAGTAATGAGCACTTACAGTGCTCAGCAGTGAACTGTGACCTTGCACAGAATTTGTCCTGCTGATTTAAGAAGTTCACAAGAGATTGCAAGATCTGAACTGTCTGCATTTTTTTAGAGTTTAGCAATAAATCATCAAGCAGCCTAAAAGCTTCAGAACAATTTAGTTACTCTGCCTTGTGCCTCCTGCTCAATTTCCTGTGTCAGTGCAGAATAAGACATCTGAGTCCATCAGCACTGAAAATCATGATCTTAAAATTATCTTCATAGTTTGAACAAGACCCCTGCTGAGCGCATGTGGCCTTCACTTGGAGGACCAGTTACAAAACGTGTCTCAATTGAAATTGCTCTTCGGGAGTATTCTTCAGAATTTCCTAAGGCAAAAGGCAGTATCTGCAAGAGTTTAGCCTTTGTAGGAACTACAGGATCAGATACTTTCGATATTAAAATCCGAGTGTGCTGATGAAAATGAGCTTGTCTGTGTGAACATGCTAACATTAATTTGCAATGTTTATTTTAGGTTTCCATATGTACATAAACTGAATTTTTCACTGTTTTTAAATTTCTTCATATGTTTCCATAAACATATTGAAATGCAAAAGATATTTTATTAAGGCTATCTGTTAAGAGATTTTTTTCTTAGTGTTTAAAAATCTTTTGGAAGACTCTTTGTATGATTTTACTGTTTAGTCATCACTTATTTGATCTCCTGAATTTTACAGAAATCTACAATCTTCATGTATCTAAAATCCTGATTCCCATAGAGTCCAAACAGTCAGTACAACACTGAGAGTTAAAAATAACATGGCTTTACTCTTATTTTCTGGAGACATGATGTCTCCTGAGATGCAGCATAGGTTTTGTAGAGATAATAATTGTAATAGGCAGAACAATTTATATACTTGTTCAACTCTGGTAACGGTGTCTCTTGTTAATACATTTTACCAACAGAGGATTGCCACCCTCACTGTCACGGTAATTCCTATTGCATGACTTAATGTGTTGTAGAATGTCTCCTTTATGTCATAGCATGTTCATAATTCTGCCAGTTCAGGACACGTCTTCATTGGATGTTGACCCAGCTCATCATGACATGAATTTATTTTCTCAGTGTTCCCCTGTCAGACAGTACATTGTTGAAAGCCCTTCAACAATGGACCCAGTTCTGCTCCTGATGAAATAATGGCAAAACTTCAGTCAATGTGAGAGACCAGGAAAATAAAGAGCACAGTATTTCTGTAGATATACATCTAGGCAGATTAACTGCTTTGGACTTCTTGGTGTATGTTCTCATCTCTGTGTGTCTACATAGGGGTCCAGCAAAAACAAGAAGCAGGATTTGAGTGCCAAATGATTTTCTCTTATCCACCCTATTTTTAGGGTAGAAATAAAGATCTTTTAGATTGGATTGGGAACAAACTTTATGTGGGAGCTTTCAGATCAGATGCAAATTATTTTATGAAAAATACCCATCTCAGGAAACTGTAAGTCAAGCTAAGTACAAAGCCCAAGTATGGGGAATTCTCTTGTCCCATGTTATTGGAACTCAGTAATAAATATAATTTTTTCAGTACCTGTACCCTGAATCTGCAGAGGATTCCAGTTCCAGTGCTCTTACCCCAGACAGTTTTCTATGGGAGGTTTAGCCATACTAGGCCAGAAGCAACTTCTGAAAATACTGACACCAAGAGATGCTTATGATATTTCAGGGTCAGCCTTCCCTTAAAGCTCCAAACTTGGTATAAGCAAATAATTTCCTTCTTTTTGTTTCAAGTTCTTCTTTGTAAGATATCTGTTAGTCCTACTTTCCCTTCTGTACAAATACTCTCACTGTGTTAATGGAGGGGATTTTTTTATTTTTATTTCTTAAGAAAAACAACCCCCTCCCCCCAAAAAAAGCACCACCCACTGTGCACCATCCAGATCACCCTGATATTGCATCCACGGCCTTAGACAGAAATGAAAGAAATGGTTGCAACTTACTCTATAGCAATTTCCTGAAGCACTGAGAATCCACTAAAACACTTAGCATCTTTTAGCAGAACCCTCTTTGCAATCAGTAGAAGATTTCTCCTGACTTTGGATTGTATTGTATTAGGGCATGAATGTTGTTAAATGCGGCCGAGGTGAATTTTGATCTCCCTGCCACTAAGAGGAGCTTTGCCATTTCATCAGTGCGGGCAGCAGGACTTTATTATAAAGTATCAAGTGCACTGTTATTTTAATAGTTTTAAGTAGTACCCCCCTGTTGAGAGTTGCCATAGATTAACAACTTGTTCATAACAAGTCTTGGTTCCCCTTGTGTGATCTAACCCACGTTGTTAAGGTACCTATATTAACATTCAGCCTGTGTTTACGTGCCAAGCCTTTCAGCAATTTATTTAAAAGTTAACAGGCTTACATGTTTCTTCTTAGGGCCCACCAGGACCACCGGGACCCCAAGGGCTGCAAGGTCCAAAGGTGATCTTCCTTATTTTACCCACTGTACTTTAAGAGTGGAGGTATTTTCTATTTCTCTCACTGATGTGTGCACACATGTACCTGGAGCTTTCCGGTATAGTATACTTACCTGTAATTTTTTAGAATATGGCAGGCTTCAAGCTTTGCACCCTGGCAATTTGAAATGTAGCCTTTCAGAGCAGGTGCTTTGATTTGTTGCCACACACAGATGCTCAGTTGAGAATCAGCAAAATTAATTGGTACTGAAACAGGGCAGAAGCATCTTTCCTCTGGATCTGCACTAGGGCTGATCCTCAGGACTTCTGCTGCAGAGTATCCTGTGTATTTGCAAAACGTAGCCACACAACCAGCCAGTCTCTCCTGTACATTGCTTCTGCCTGGGTGGGAGTGAGGCAGGCAAAATGGTGTGTGCAAGGAGCTGCTTGGCCACACTACAAGTGCATGTAAATGCAGCTTTTATATTACAGGGATGCCCACCCAAATAAACACAATATTTTCTAGTCTCTGTAAAAATTAAAACATGCACATGTGGGCAGGAGTCTGGCTGCAAATCCAAGCCTGCTAACCCCACCTGGCTGAGGCTGTGCTTAGTACCAGAACTGTTAGTGAGCAGCCCACACAGAGACAATGAATACCATATGCTGCACTGTTCTATAAAATTTAATAAATTTGCCTACACTTAAAAAAAAAAAAGAAGAAAAAAAAAGAAAAACAACACCACACAAGTGCTGTAAGCAGTGCAACCCTTATATTGTTTTTACATTAGTTGGGATAATTCTCCTATTTCTTAAATTCTGAATTTGTCATTTCTTCTGTCAGTGGCTCTAAGCTCTTCCAATAGCAGATACATGTTTCTTCAGCAACAATACTATTCATTTGAATTTTATGCTTTATCCATGGTATCATGTATAAATACATCACATTATAAATGTTAATTGTTCTGAGAAATCATAAGAAACCAGATCCTATCTTCTACGTAAAAACCGGTAATGGAATACACAGTTAAGCGTGCAGGAATGGATTTCTACATTAGGCTGTACTCAGCACAAAGCATTTCTGCAGCCTAGAGTGTGCTGTAAAACACAGAGGAGTTGAACTGGGGCATATGCTGTCTTCCTTCATCTGGATGATCATTCCCATTCAAAATTAATGACATAAAGCAGAATTCAAACTTACGGGAGTTTGTTTTCAATATTATAATCTATCCCCATCAATATAAGTTGCTCCCATGGAGGACGCTATTCAGGGACCAGTGCAAAGGGCAATGTTGTGAATGTGAACTCCTTCCCTGGGTGATTTATATTAGCCAGGGAAAGACCACATTAACTATCTTCCAGCCCTACATATATCAAGGACCATGATTCCATATTTATTTCAGTAACTGACAAAGTTCCCAATGTACTGAGTTTTCTTCAGCAGCCTCTTGAGGTTTCTTCTTTTTTCTTTCTTTCTTGCATATTTTTCTGATCTTTATACAACCCAAAGTTTACGTACTGGCCTAATCAGCAGGGCTATTTATTCAATGTCACATGCAGGTATTGTATATATGGTGTTCTCTGGTTTTGTTGTTGTTAATTATGACTATTTATTGATCTCAGACATTATTGATTAATTTAGTTAATTTAGCACTGTTGTTTCCATTAATGTCTGGGACAATCAGGGAATAATATTTCAATTCCACTTTACCTTTTGCAGGGTGAACCAGGATCCCCAGGAGTTCCAGGAGTTGATGGGGAGCAGGTAAACCACATAGACTGGTTCATGTGAACAACCATGGCATATTTCAGGGGATTATTTCTTTGATCCCAAATTGTATCTTAGATTACATAATCTTATGATCATTATCATGTTGCTGCACAACCTGTGGTCGCCTAACGGTTGTGTTGCTACACATTAATAACAAAGTCCAACTCACAAAATGATTTATTCTGTTTGTTAGGATCAAAACTAGTATTCTGTCAATTTATCTGTTTTTACAAATAACTTGCTGAATAAATATGCATTTTAGGGTCCTAAAGGATCAAAAGGAGATATGGGTGAACCCGGAATGCCTGGAGAAAAGGGAGGAATTGGACTTCCTGGCTTGCCAGTGAGTATGAAAAAAAAAAATTAATTTTAGCTAAAATACTTGTATTTTGAATCTCTTCCACTATCATGAACTTAAAACAGTGCTGATAAATTGCAGATTAGGAGAGAAGGCACAGGGAAGAAAAATTCTGAGATTGTTCTGCATCTATCCTAGGAGGAGGTGTAACATTTTCAGAAATTCTCATTCTATTTATGGTCAAACAAAATACTGCTCTGGAAAGACAGAAATTAGTTGGCATGCTGATCAGATTTGCATCTCTCTTTTAATAGTTGTAATATATAAGACAACTTGGGCAAACGTAGATTTGGTAAAGTTCAGGAGAAAGGAAATGTTTTGAACAGTTGTCAGGATGAATTTCAGATGAATTGTGAAGAATTTTAAATTGAGGAGAGAGAGAAAATACATAAATATTCATAAGCTGTATTATTCCTCTATGTATATGTATACAAATGAAATTTCTCATTAAAAATAAAAACAGTTCCAAAAACATATCCATAGTACAATATATCATGAATTGAGTGCAACTGAAGGACTTCTCAAAAATACCTTGCCGCAACTGATAGCTGCCAACATAAAAGCATACCTTTACATTTGTTAACAGTTATTACTGGAGACATCAAAATTGAAAACAACAACAAGAACAAAAACACAACTATATGTGTGTTGTATTATTATTTCCATAAAATTAAGATTTTATTAAACAAATTATTGTTTCTATATTGGTTACTAATAAGATTAAAACTGTTTATAAATGCTGTTTTATTGAATGGTTTTGTAGGGAGCCAATGGTATGAAAGGTGAAAAAGGAGATGCTGGTTTGCCTGGTGCCCAAGGCCCTTCAGTAAGTCTCAGTGTATTGTTGCAGTGGACATAGTAGTCCAGAAATGGTTCTCTAGCCTTTAAATCTGAAGAACATTTCATATTCAAGGCTGATCTTTCCTGATATTCTTGATGGTTCCTGTGCTGGAAATTTCGTAATATTTTTGTTCGTTATGTAATTAGAGTCCCTGCTCTTTTCAAAATAAAAGGCCTTCTGGTCATAGAGCTAAATAGGGTTTAAGAAATGCCACAGATTTAGTTCTTTTCAGTTCTATTCCCTCATAAACAACAGTCCTGCTCAGTTCAGTGAAAGCCTTCTGGTTCTGTAATCAAAGATAAATGCTTTGCAAGATAAGAAAAAACGATAAATCTAATAAAAACAAAAACCAAATCTATCTCAACACCTTGTATTCCGCAGACCTAAGAAAGTCCAGTGAGAACTAGACTAGACTGGCTTCAGTGATGTCAGGAGGAATGTGACATGCAACCAAAGATAAAAGCTTTCTTGATATCACTGGCCACAGTATCAAATTGTTAGAGGGGGAAGTTCTGATCTTGCAGATATCTGTTCCTAATTTTATGCATACTTCCTGCATAATTTTCTGTATAATTTTAATGGAATTAATACACCTGTGAAAATGTGTTGTTATTCTGTGCTTGTCCACTTGTGAGTAACATTATTCACATATGTAAGTTTTCCAGGACCAGCTATCTTCTTGATTTTCAAATCATTGTAAAGGCATTTAAAACAAACAAACAAACAACAAACAAATTAAAACAATACCCTTGTGATATGAATGAGTAACATTATCAGAGCACAGTAAGTTAACTACCTTGTCTATGGTGACATGCACTGAGTATTTGGAAACATAGCTCTGAGGAATGAAAGAGGTTACCCTCTGTCATCACAGGACACTGGGAACCCTGTATCTCTTCAGTGTCTGAGTCTCCTTCTCTGAAATGAAAATAATCTGTTACAAATTAATTTGCTAACTCATTCACCTTGTTCTGCTTGATTTCTCTCAAAAGAAGGCCTTCCATTTTCAGGAGACTCCACAGACAGTAGAATCTCTCTGTCTTGCATTTGAAAGCTTCTTTTGTCGTAACTGTTATCGCAAGCAGTCTGTGGAGCAGAGGGGCTTAGCATCAGACTGGAGACCTGTTTTAGCATCCCTGCTCCCACCTTGCAGGTTACAATAACAGCCCTTTGGGGTTAAATCCAGGGAGAGAGGTGATACTGAACTGTAAACGTCATCGTGAAATTCTCTGCCATGGATTTGTTAGGAATACAGAAAAACAGCACAAAATATGCATGCACTAAATGCTGAGCAACTTGATTACCTCTTTTAATGACTTCAGGGAATTCTTGGAACAAGTGGGCTAAGTAGAATAAAAGGAGAGACAAAGGGCAGTCTTGAAAATGTGCCAAACCCTAGCTTGAATTGTTTAGTAACTTTTTTCCATTCATCATTATCTGAGAGGAATAAACTCACGCATCAGCTTCTTCCGCTCCCGTAGATTATGTAGTATAGAGATAGCTAAGGAGTACGTATCATAAAATATAAAAAGTTCAAGCTCGGTACCACTTTAGAGATGGTTTTTCCCCATGGTGTTCTGAAGTATATCTTAAAGCCTAGGAGCAAGAATCAGGAGACAGGCGTCTTGCCATATGGCACAGGCAGTTCTACACTTCAGGTACCCTGTCTTTCAAATCAAAATAATTCCCATTCCTAAAACCCTTTCTAGATATGCTATCGTGCACTGTTGCATTGCTGTGTTTCTAAGTGCTCGCCAACAGAAGAAGGATCAGTCTGAGTTTTGGTATTTGTGGGGGAGTTCTTTACTGTGCATGATTTAATGTTGTTGTTTATCTGTAGATCATAGGACCACCTGGACCACCAGGGCCACATGGTCCTCCAGGCCCCATGGTAAGTCTGGGAGGAAGAGAGGGGCTGGGAAGGTTTTAAACCCTCTTCTCATTTTAATGCCTACTTAACTGAAGTGCTTTGAGAGTATACGACCATCAGAGAGGGACCTAATTTAGGACCTTTTCTACATGTCTTAAAGTTCTTATGAAGTGAAGAAACAAATTGCACCTGCCTATGCTGGTGTAAACATGCTAGTGGTCTGGTTTATTCTCTAAATCAGGTGTTTACAGTTGCTTTATTGGCAGCTGCATTTCATTTGCAAGGACAAAAATACAGATGCAATTTGCACCCATATAGAGAAGCAAACTCTTTTAAAAACTTGTGGCGTGTTTTTGTAATTGAACACGGTATCTTTATTTTCAGGGACCTCATGGTCTGCCTGGCCCAAAGGTAAATTAATGGCTGTCTTGAATAGACGTGCTCTTGATGTCTGTGAAGTGCCGTGCTTTGTTCTTTAATGAATGCAGCAATGTTTTGTCTGATCTCTCATTTAATAAATGTTTCTGATATTCTTAAACCTTAAAGCAGAGTTTAATATTGACAGATAGCTTAAAAGATTTTAAATTTTCTGTGATTTCTTCTTGTTAGTATTTCTTCTGAACATTGGCTGAAATCTGATTCTCTTAAGGGTAACTGTGGTGCGGCACTAAAGTAGTTTCCCATTTGTGGGCAAGTTACCATTCCAATTGCAATTGGAGTTACTTTTGAATGTAGAAGTGTGATATTCACTCAGCAAATGAAGTCAGATAAACGCTTCTTCCTTTATGATCTCTTGCCTGTCCTTCTTCTTCCAGTATGAAAACTTTCTTTCATGCCATGTACTTTTCTGACCAGTTCCTTCACACATTACACAAGTTCCCTGCCACAATCTTATATGTGTATCTTCTTGTTTTCCAACCTAGAATCCCTGATTGGGCAGGTTTTCAATAATATTTGAATGTTTTATACAGCATAGTACATGAAGATACATTGTAAGGACTCTATAAGCATTCATTAGAGCTAGTGTTGCTATCGAGCATGATCATTTTAATCATTATGGCTCCCTAATCACATACAACTTCCCCCCAAAAAATAAGAAGAGGAGGGTTTTTTCATTTAGTTTTTAGTGTGTTCTTTTTTAAGGTGTGAGACAGAAAATCTTCACAGGCTTGACTCGTTATGAGACTGTTTGTATTACCTTGGCACAAGAAGCTAGAGTCATAAATCATTTTTTGAAGTCAGATCTGTTCCACCAGACCTGCCTTACCTCAGGCTTTTGGCCTGACACCCAGGCTTTTCTGAGATTTCTCAGGTCTGTTTCCAAACTTTCAGCATTTTCGGTGCTACTGCTCTGAAAGTCACATTGAGTCAAATGGAAGAGGAATGAAGAAACGGCTACTTAGGGCGCAAAGTCAGTAGATGTCTGGAGTTACTTAAGGCAGCAGACTAGATTCTATTCTGAATTTTATTTTAAATGTATATGATATAATGTAACATAATACATCAAAGGGAAGCCAAGGAACAAGTCCATGGGGAGCAGCCCGTATGAAAAATGCACATATTTCTGTTTCCCAAAAGAGGCAGGCACGGTCAATACCCTTTTTGACTGGGCAGCCCTCATGCTGGCATAGTTTTTTGTGATGTGAGAATGATTTATTAGTAATCACATGCCCACCATTATCCTCTTACTAATGTTTAATGTAATAGCCTATGCATAATTTAACAATCACAACAAGACAAGTGACATTTCTTATGTTGGTTAAACCTCTCTATATGAGAACAGAAACTATAAACCTCGAAAACAGCATCATGTTGTATAATGTATACTGCTGCTTTTAATTTGTTTCTGTTTAATTATATATGCTTAAAGGTTTAAAATATCTTTATACGAGATTTTGCTGCAAATTCCAGTTTGGAATAATACAGCTTCCTTACAAAACATACTTTTCAGGAGATCCCACTGTAAAGCCTTAAGTTTTGAGGCTTGTTTTTCAGAAAGTTTTCTTTCAGTTTGAATTACCTGTATGGGGTGGATTGTGGGATTTGAGGAAATTCCACAAAACCCTGAAACTCACACTTAATTCAAATTACCTAAAGATAGTGATAATTATTAGGAAAAGAATCAAAAGATTCTGTTACTCATAAGTTTCTGGTAGATTTTTTCACAGAGACTTGAAATCTCCAGCAGATACCTCCCAGGTATCTTGGCACAAGACTGTAGCTGCATGTAGATTGCCAGCAGGCCAAGAAGGTTGAATTTTTGTCCTTGTTTTAAACTGGAATTTGCGGCTGTTTCTGAGACTGGCTTCTTCTATCCCGCTTAAACACCCGTTATAGCACCAAAAAATTGGCATTTATACTTTTACGTTTAGGGTGAACCAGGGTTAAATGGTCTTAAAGGATTGAAGGGTGAACCAGGTCAAAAGGGTGACAGAGGGCCCCTTGGTCTTCCAGTAAGTAAAAAACCCCAAACCTATTCAATCTCAGTACAAGTCACAAACTTCTCTTTCTATTTTCGATGAACAACTCTGGTTTACTCAAAAGCACACATACCATGATAGAGCAGAGTATCAGTCTTGTTTTGTTCTACTCAGAATCTGTGCAATTGTCTGAAGTAATGTCCTGTAACACCCAGTGCTGTCAGGTTTATTTTATGTGTCAGTTGAAAGTGTTCAGTGTCATAAGGATGCCATCAACCCCATTACATTAATCATTTTGTTATTTAAGTGTTGTATGGTGTTTGCGTTGAATAGGGAATCTTCCTGTCTTCCCCACATCTTCAGTTATTATTTCTCTGCACTTCTGCAGGAAAAAAATGGAGAGGTCTAACTAAGCAAAGTTAAAAATTGGCTTAGGGAGTTATTTTTTTTTTTCCCCTAATTCATTAGGAGTGCTGGATTCTTCCTTTTGCCTTGTTCTTGGAAGTGAAGGTCCTAAAAAACAACATATTTTTTCATGGAAATGTTATGGTTCTTAAAATATAGGTTGACAAAAAGAGAAAATACTTTTGCGCTTACTTTGTGTATTTGAAAGCACGCTAAAAAAAAAAAAAAAAAAAAAAAAAAAAACTTCATTTTTTCCACATGGAAAGTGCTCATTTCTAATTTTTTAAGCATGAGGATTGCTCCATGTGATCACATTGCTAGTCGTAAAACGGAAAGAGATTTAGTTGACCCAAAGAGACCAAAACCCCTCCGATGAATATTTTCAAGAATTATGTACAGGGCCTCTGGACAAGGTGAAAATTCTCACTGATTTTGACAAAACTGACTATTTTTCAAGTTGTCAGTTCCAGCTGTGGAAAGAGGGAACTTTGGAGATCTGATCCAAAGAAAATTTGAAAGGTCTGATCCCTTGAAAATTGCTAAGACAAGTGTTTGGGCTCTTCCAGAAGTGTTTGTTTTAACCCGGAGCAAAATGCTCCTTTACTTTTTCAACTTATACAGACCTTATCATACTCCTCCTCCTTACTTTTCCTAAATGTCATTTTATAGAGCAAAGTCAAAATGTTTGATTTTTCTAAAAGTGGCTCATCTTCACCATTAGTGAATTATGTCTTTCTCTTTTTCTTTTTTTTATTTTATTTTTTTTTTAATTTTTTGGGGCCCAGCTTTATTCCCTATGCCTCAGCTATCCAAGTAGTTTTGGCCCTCTTAGTCCCAGCACTGTTGGGATGCTGGGACAGCCGAGCAGATCCTTCACAGCTGTTATTCGCATAAAATCCACCAGAGGTCCTCCCGTCCCCAAGGATGCTGAAGTCGGTAGCCCTCAGAGCCGGCTGCTACCCACTCACCAGCCCGAGGCTGAGCTCTGAGCTGGAAGAGCATTGGGAAAACAGGAAACCTGCTTGTCTCCCGGGCTCCTGGAAATGAATGATGCCACTGTAGTCAGGATCCAGACTCTGTTAGCTGCATAATGCACTATTCTTGCACTTAAATACTTCCTCTCACTATTAACATACATTTTTCTTTGTGTAGTAGAGTATGCAGTATTGTCATAATTTACAAATTGGAAAGTAAGCAAGTAAATTACAAAGTAAATATTTGTGTGTTAAGTCTCAAAAACACCCTAACATCTGGTGTTTGTAGCATTTGTGTAGCCTCACACTTATTCTGGTCAATTGTACCACGATGGGAAGGCAAGGGCAGGTCAGTGATGTTGCACTGATATCAGAACAGATTCAGGCTCTTGATGTTTTATGTGAATTTTTAACTAACATGCTGTAGTAACGTGACACCCATTCCAGAACCCTGTCACAACTTGTACTGTACGTTTGAATTATGTTTATTCATCAGCACCACTTACTAATCTCACGTTCTTGTCATCCGTGTTATACCCATCATCCATGCTTCCACCTAACCACACAGGGAGCATCTGGCTTAGACGGAAAGCCAGGACCCCGGGTGAGTCCCTCGTCTTTCTGTGTCACTCTTCGTTACCGAGTCCATGTGCTTTCCAGCTGGCCACACTCTCTCAAGGCATGGAGGAATGAAGGCCAAATGTCGCAGGCATTTTCCGTGCCGGATCACAGGGGGCTGCCTGCAGACTCTTGGGGCAATGTGTGGGGGAAGGAGAATGCAAGTATGTGCAGAAAGAGCTCTGAATCTTACAAAGACAGTTTGGTTTTCATTTTTGGTTGGAGAACTGCTGCAAAGCCTGTGCTGGTTGGGGCACTTATTTTCCTGAGAAGGGTCAGGGATTTGTTTTACACAGGAAAACATATTTGTTTTGTGCTAATATGGAATCAGCAAAATGGATGCAGATGTGCTGGGGTCGCACCACAGGCATTCTTATATTTAAAATAAATGTTAAATTATTTGTTTCTTATCATGATAAAGAAGTGGATAAAGTGAAAGAAGGATAGAGTTATGTATCTGAAGGTTTCTGTAAATCTGCCGTTGATCACTGCAACGGGTATATCCACCTTGTAGGTGGACATTTCAATTTACAAAATCAGTGCTTAATAATGAATATTGTTTGAACTTTCAAATTCTACTGGCCAAATTTCTTTCAATAAATTTAAACTCTTTGTATGACTTCCATGAATAAAGTCAAATCCAACTAGAAAATAGATGGGTTACTATCTAACATAAGAGCTTACAACGTAGCGTTTTGAAAGCCAAATGGATTTGTTTGCCCAGGTCCCAGCACAATTCAGTCTGCATTTTCGACTGGTGAAGGCTGGTTCCATGTTAGTTCTTGGCTAGAAGACAGCTATTAAAACTAAAGACTTGTGAGAACAGGACCTCTCTCTTACCTCTTGGTTTCCTTTCACAGGGTGTAGATGGCCCAGTTGGTCCCCATGGCCCTGCAGGTCCTAAAGGAGATAGAGTAAGTATAATCTCTGTGGGCTTTTCTTTATGAAGAATGTGCCACAATAGTAAAATATCATACGGCTACTTATAGTGTGCCTAGATGTTACTAAACAGAACACTATTTCATAATAGAAAGATCAACCCAGAACTATATATGCATTCAAGTTACATGCACATTTATCCATGTAAGCATTGATTTTATAACTCATTAACTTTAGAAGAACTGGCATTTTGTGATTACTAATTGGTAAGAAGCTTACAGGACTTTTAAGTTTACAGTGCTATGCAGAACATATATATTTTTTTTTTAATTTCATCAATTAGTATAAATAATTTGAGAGAACAAACTGGAAGTTAGTGTGATCTGTGATATATATATATATATATATGAAATGGTTAAAACCAACACCAAAAAAAAAAAAATCAAAAAAACCACTGAGTATTCCTGAGGTATTTGCACTTAAGTTTTCTATCTTGAAAACAATTTTTAGCCTCTATAAAGTTTTTGTTTGTTTGTTTGTTTGTTTTTTAAGCATGGAAGTTAGGAACCCTCCTCTATTTAATTTGAAATATTCACAGTAAATTTTCTCCAATTGAGATAGGATAGAGTCCCTAATCTTCAACCATGAGGCTGTCATCTTTAACAATACTGCCATGAACTTGTACAACAAAAAAAGATGATACCTTATACTAACTAAAACTTCCAAGGATTTCCCAGCCCAGACTCATGTCTCTTTGAATTTCTCAGTTTAACAAAACAGCTGTGCTAAAACAACTTCAGACTTGATGCACTGGGGACACAGCCATATGGCTCAGGTCCAGTTAACATTAGCAGCAGTAAAATAAAGATGTATGTGATGTGAGCATTCATTTCTATAGAGCTGTTTGTTGAAAAATAAATACAAGACATGCAATGCAGTCCAAAATAGGAACAGTAGCCTGTAGTTAACACTCAGGCTAGTTCATGGTTAGTCTGAAGGACTAGGGCTTTATTTATTTATTTATTTATTTTTCTTTTTTTCTTTTTTTTTTCCTAGGGGATTACAGATTCAAGTTTTTCTTTTTTTCAGCTAGGACATAACTTTTTTCTATCAACTCTGTGTAAAGATGGCTGAAAACCATATTCAGCATTTCAGAAAATGCTTGAGATGAAATATATATATAGAAGTATATAGAAATACTGTGCATTTTGTTCTTGCATTATGAGCTTTTATTGTGAAGGATGTTCCTGTTTCTGGTTGAAATTCCTTTCAAAAACAATGCACTATGATATGTGCTATTCTTCTAATGTATTGAGAATAACTATAATTGTTCTTCCTCATGAAGTATCCAAGGTCATAATAATTCATACTGCTGGATCTAGAATCAGCCTTATCATAGCTGCTGAAAAGTTGTATTTAGAAAGGAGCTCAGAGCTGCTGAAATGTAAATCAGTTCAGTAATTCCATATACACCGAGGGACAGATTTACAAAAATACAGAAACTAAGGTGTGGAAGAAATTCCTGAGCATCCACCATTTTCTGTGCAGCTGAATGAATGGGAGGAAATTCACAAGAAAGATGGAAGAATTTTTTTCCAAGCAGTCAACTACCAAGATTATTGCTGTAATTGTTTATTTAATAATTTAATACTGTTTGGGAAGAGGAGTTTTTCACAGAATAGTTATCTAACAGTTGGCTGGTGTTGGTATATGTCTTGTTATCTAAATAACAAATCATAACATTTTTAATAGAGTCTTACAATTGCATTTGTAACTGTTGAGCTTGTTTATGTGAAAGCAGGGGGAGAATGTTTTTGCCTGTAGATTTCAGACTTTACCTTTTAATTAAAAGTTGTGCACAATGCCACCACTCTGTCGCTGGACTGGATCACATTTTGTCCATGCTGATAAGAAAAACTTTGGACCAATATTAACCTAGAAGGGCACTAATGAATGTAAAGCTGAAACATAACCTCATTATATCCAAAATATAACCACATTCTTAAGGCCACATTATTTAAAATTTGGAAAGACAATCTCACTTTAAGAGAATACTTGTAACTGTACATTTATGTCTCTTTAAAAGTTGAGGAAAAGAAAGTGTAATTAAACTAAAACCTAATGATTTCTTCAGTAGAAACCGTGGTTTCATTGTTGCATAGGCAACATTTGTGCAATTATGAATTACTCATCTTAGGTAGAACAGACCTGTACAAAGTAGGGATTCTTGGTTTCTTTCAAATTTAGCTTTTTAATTAAGATAGAAAACATCAGTCAGTCCTTTATGCAAAACTTATTTAAATGGTGAAAAACTGGACTATGGAAATAGTGAATGTCGCTATAAGATAGGAAACCATGGATTTTAGAACAAATGTCCTATTACTCACTGTACGAGCCTAGCCATGCAATTTTCTCTCTCAGCCTTGAACTGTTCATTGATTATTAAAAGCAAACGCAGGATTTAACATTTCATTAAGGCTGATACTGGTGAACATTTCAATACTCTGTGTGTTTGTGTATTTCTCCTGGTAGAAAGAAAAATGGTGGTTAACAATTTGAATTGTTATCATGTATTTTAGACCAGTGTCTTTCAGCCCTTAAGAAATTTTTCAGCTATTGAAAAATTGAAAAATATCATTTTGCTAGGTGCTTAGTCAGCTTTTACTGAGGCCGTCTTCATTAGATGAAGGAGTTGATTGTAATAGGTCTCAGGGTCTGGCTTTGCACCTGTTCATCTCATTTGTATATTGCCCTGGGAGTAAATAAAGAACATTGGTAAACAGACAAACCTCTTGAACTGCAACCAGTGAAAGGGGATGTGTAAAACTGAAGTGTACTGACAGGCAGAATGTGTATTCAACTTCCTGTCAGTCTATAAGAAGCTGAAAGAAACAAAATTAATGTAATTCTAATTTTGGGAAACACCTGCCTGGATGGCAAAGACTTGTTTTTGAGTTTGCATTTAGCTCTCAGACATATAGCCTATGCAAGGCTGTCATCACTGCACAAGTTCTGCACTGGGAGGAAGAATGCATTCTTTTAAATTTGGTTAAAATGTTTGTCACCATGATAATGGCATGAAATCTCCATCAATCGTAATGGAGACACCAGTTATGCAGTTTTATTCCTGTAAACCGTATTTACCCATCAAGTCAAGAGACTGAATTGAAATAGGAGGCAAAACACAAGCCTATGGTTTCTGTTCTTTGGGCATTGATGAATTCTCTCATGAAAAGATCTTAAAACTTTTTCTGAACTTTGCAAATATCTATTTCCCTGAAGGAAATACTTTCTTCTGAGTGCTAAGGGCAGTATGCCTATGACAATTCATCGATCTTCTATAATCCATAAACATTCAGGACCTCATTTGATATTCCAGACACGTCTCAGCATGTGCTTTGGATTGGAGGCAAAAACTGTGAGATACAGTTCTCTGAATGTACTCTTACGTAACAGATGACATTATTTCCCTAGACCGATATGCTAAGCATTCAGTATTTTTATGTCTACCATATGTTTAGCAGTGTTATAGGCCTGCCTTGTGAGGACTTTGTACAGTCATCTTTGCTGTTTAAGACTGAAAAAAAAAAAAAAGATACTTAACTAGTCTTGACGTATTTCAAGTATCAATCAAAGGATTTTGTAGCTGTTATATACATAGGTCAGCACATTAGTTTCTTCTCAGCAGAAAGTTTTACAGCTGCAAAGGAATTTATTGTTTTGTAAATCAGCTGTTACTTCCCCACGCCTCCTATTGCTCTGCAAGGACATCCAGCCTCAGTGCTGCTCAGAATCGGCTGGAGGTTAAAAGCATAAAAAAAAATCAGGCATTACACATCTGATCTCCTCCTCTAAAGTGAGTATAGACAGCATCAATCTCCATAAAAATATAAAGTATCTAAAAACAATCAAATGTCGGTTTCTCTGACCAGCTCCTTATTGTAGTGATTATTTAACAACTGGTTCAGATGCTCGGTTTATTCTGGTGCCTACATTTTTGTATTATCCAGTCAATACAATCTAGATTTAGCAGCCAGTTTTTAGAGATGTGAGGGACTTGGCTGTGCAGATGGTCAGCACTATTAATTAGGCACATCTACATCACTGCCTTGTGCTTTTAATAGTAAAGAATAGAGTAATGAATTAATAATGAGTAGTAAATAACTTTGATTTTTAAAGGTCTTGTATACGTGATTATCTCAAGAGCTAAAGTGAGGCAATTGCTAGGACGGAGCACAACACTTTGGTGTGACAGAAGCCTTGCACAAAAGCTTGTGGTAGGTTATGTTAAGGAAGGGAGGCACGCCCAGTGCTCACACTTACATGGGCTAATGTCAGCCAGCTCAGGAAACTTTGCTCCATTGCCAATCAGAATGATCTGTCGGAGAGCACAGATGATTAATGCTGGCAACTTGAAATCTGTCATCTTGAAATTTCATTTCATTTGGAAAAGTTTGGTCTATGTTATATCCCAAAATGATTTTCATAACATCCCTCTAGAAGCTGGAAAATCTTCCATGGATTTTAGTGCTGAATTAGATCAAACTTCTGGAGTAGTCTACTTGTTTTCCCTGAATATCAATGCAGTTTTGATGTAATAAAACACTGTATTTACATCTCTAATCTAGAATCCAATAGAGCAGTTAATAACACATCATGCTGAGTGGGATAATCTCCACAATGTCACCGGTAATAGCATTGCCTGATTAAATACAAGCTTTGATTGACACGTTTTTTCTCATCACTGTGTCACATCTCAGTGTTGTGCTGGAGCTTGATGCAGTATTATCCTCAGTTTTCATTGGATTTTTACTGAGTGCAATGTTGCAGCTGTTACAAGCTTAATATTGAAATCAGTGCAAGTCATTTGGAAAAATATTTTCAGTCACTAACTCATTTGAAAACAAATATCTTATGCCCAGAAAGTCATTTTGCTTAGGAAGTAATACATGCCTCCTCCCCGCCCCCTGAATCATTTGTTGGATATTTTTTACTCAGAAGATTTGGGAATGCATAAACTTTAAGACAAAGAAAGCACTTTGTAGAGTCACTTCTGTATAAGCTAGACAGTGTTTTTGTTTAGTTGTTCTGTAATCTTTTCTTAGGGTGAAAAGGGAACAGTAGGTGACCCTGGACCCAGAGGACCGTATGGCTTGCCTGTAAGTTGCATGTAGTTTTTACACATTGCTCTTTTCAACACTCCTTGATTAAACTGTGTATTTTATGACTGCTTTTGACCTAGCAATACAACTAGTTTGAAAAAACAAACATAGATAATAATTCCTGACAATGCAAGATCACTGGCCTGTATCGCAGACTTCGTTTCCTACTCAGGCATGCATGTGATTATGCAAAAGTAATGAAACAGACCAGCCACAAAGCAGCAAGGGAAAGGAAAAAGAATTCTAAGTGCTCCTCTATCTGCAGCTTGTGGTCTTGGCTGTCAGGGGACTGTGCAAGAGTGGCAGGAATTTGGGATGAAATGTGAAAAAATGTGATTGTCTTAGTCTCTTGTTTGGATTTCCTTTCTGCAAGGCTCCTTTGCCATTGTATTTTTATATTTTTTTTGACACTTCAGAGACAACAGGTTTGTTTTCATTTCTGTGTGTTGTGCTCAGAAGCACTTTGAGAAGTTCATTGGTGGATCATTCATGTGTGGAGATGGTATACTTTAAACCATTTCAGTCCTGAAGTATGAGTAAGAACTTCCTTTGGCTGAATGAGGATAGCCTCACTAAGATCAGTCAACTTACTTTGCGGATGACTGGGCCAGCTGTGTATATGTATGTATTCTGTATGCTGACAGAAGCAAAGCTGCATCAACGTGCTGTGCCAACAGAACCAGCCTCTGTGAGAAACTTGCAATGCTTCCATACCCTCTCCAGTCTAATTTGTTTGAGCCAAAATTAAGTTGAATACAGGCTTGTGATTTCATTGGATGCATTTAATTGGATCAAGAGTCAATGACTAAGAGACAGATTCAGGCTCTGTGGAATGCTGGACTAACTTGCAGTGCATATTTATTTGAGGGTCATTTTTGTAAGTTAAATTCGATATTAAAAATATATATATATATATATATGTTTCCTCTTTGGGAACTATTTTTAGCCCACTCCTGGAACCCGCATACAATCAACAGCAAAATTTTACAGTCAAGTTATCAGTTCCCGGAAATGTTAAACACTGATGGATGTGTCCTTCACTAATTGCAATGCTATGTGTACAGTCTTAGCAATGTGTGATACCACTGCACAGAGTGGACGCAGAAGTGGGGCATTAAGTTGGCCTTTTGGTATCAAAGCTTAGGGACACTAATGTAGTTTATATGGTTCTTTGGCAGGGCAAAGATGGCGAGCCTGGCCTTGATGTAAGTAATATGTATGACCAGTACACTCATGATGGTAGGTAAGCTTCTCTCAGGAAACAGCTTACAGTGTGTAACACATTTGTTTCCATTTAGTGTGCATGCAGTATCTACAGAGAGTGTACTAAATGCTGCATTTGCTCTCTCCCTATGACAAAGAGAGCAAAGAATGTGCAATGTACATCCCTTGTCTACCCGTCCCACCAGACATAGTTCTTAGTAATACAAGTAGTTGCTCCTTTGGAAGTCGATAGGCTGAAAAACTGCACTTGGTAAGAGAACACTTCCACAGTCAGACCTGTGGCTCACTTGGAGCAGAGCAATGAGTCACTAACATTTACGTAAATTTAGCACTAATTAAAGAGAACAATTCCATAACTGCCAAGTGATGCATTTCAAAGTATAGGCCCTTTCTTTGGGTTCAAGACTTGCTGAAAGCCTTTCTCTCCTGTCCTCCACCAAAATTCCTAATTTGGAGGAGTCTTTTCCAAAAGCTACATTTGCTACATAGCATGGACTATTGCCATTTCGAGTGATATAATTTCTTTCCGTCACTGGCAAAATGACTGCCAAACACCATGACTTGCTTCACATGCTCTCATGCATGCATGCGTATGCATACATCACATGTACAAACAACGCATGTAGTGAAGTCACCTTTTTGTACATTTTCCAAGAGTATTTGAAAGCTTAGCCTGCATGTGAGTAGAAGTCAACCTATCTTTGTCCCTTTTTTTTTTTTATAGGGTTTCCCTGGTCCTCGAGGAGAAAAGGGTGATATAGGAGAAAAGGGAGAAAAGGTGACCACAATGTTATTAACTGTTGTTTGATTCCTTAGCCTAGTCAGTTCTGCTGTCCTTATTCAATGAATTGTCCCATTAAACCTGCTCTTTGTTTTTATTGTGTGCCAAAAGGCAGCTCACAGATACATGCTAAACAAAATCCTGTCTTAGAAAGACCATGAAAATTTATGCACAGAACTAGTACTATTGCCATGTGCCAAAGCACAGTTTGTTTTTAGGCTTACTTTCTTCCATTCCTCCTATGCTTGTTGAAAATCCTTGTCAGCCTGAAATTTTTAATGCTGCCCTCACTGAAAGGAGTCATTTCAGTAGTATGGAAGACACTAGGTCTGAGCCTTGGCAGTATTCCAGTAACTTCTGACCCCAGCGTACTATGTCTGTACACACATGTCCAATACCAAATGGCTAGGGACAGGGAATGTCTGAAAGTTTAATTTGTGGCAGTGGCTTGCTTATATTTAAGAGAAGTTCTCAGTGATACTTGTGGATTGAAATTAAATCTTACACTACTCTTCTGGTAAACCAACCAGACAGTGAAATTAACAGAAACAGCCTAATAACATTTTGGCCGTCCAGACACAGTGGCATGGAAATGTGTTCAGTATAGTGCAATTTAGGACTAAATACATGCAGAGCAAGCTCGTGAGCAAATCTCCAGTATTTCTAATCAACACAGAGCCTCCTTCTTAAGCTTCCTTCCAGTTGCTAAAACTTGGAATTTTTACTCACACCAAGCCCCTTAATCTAAAATTCCATATACACAGCAGGTGATTTTCCTAGTCAGACAACTATTTTGGCCTAGATGACACACACCAAGTTATACTCAGTCTACATTCCCTCCAGGAATCTTAGACAGGAAGCAGAGGAAAGAAGTCCTTGTGGCTGTTCTTCTCCCTCACTTAATACCATCAGGCAAAACAGTTCCTAAAAAAGGCATCAGTGAGAATACTATGAAATGTGTCCGTCCCTTCTGCCCCCATTACACTGCTTCTTTGGAGCTCAGAGATCACTGTAAGGTACCAGTCTTGGAGAACAACTGTTTCTTGTGCTCTATGAATTTTGTAAAGGCAGTGGCTGACCTGGCAGAGGAACCACAGTGAATGGTGAGCTGTTGCTTGCTGTCAAAGACTTTGGGTCTATCTGTCACAAGTGAATCTCTGCCTTATAAATTGTCAGAACATTCAAAAAATTAGAAGGCAAAGAAAAGTCTTTCTCAGTGAAAAGACAGGGAAGATTTAGCTGCAGCCTCTTGAAGAGAGCTTCCGTTGCACACTTTTGACACATTTTTGGCAGAAATGAGGGAATACTTTGTCTGGCAAGTAAACATTTCAGTAGAAACTCCTTAGCTTAGCATCAGTAGTTCCTTTTCCAACTGGAAGGCTGACTCTCAAAAGACCCAAAGTAATGCAAGTAATAAAAACTTTCATTGTGATATATTTTCTCAGTTCTTCAGGTTTTCCTTATATAAATTACTAATTATCTATGACCATATTGGTGTAACAAAACCTGGTTCAGTTTACATGCTGAAGATCTAGCTCATGATTTCTTGGTTTTTAAATACTGTTTACAATATTGGCTGTTATACTGACTTCAAACAAGTTGAGATTAGCAAATTTCTAGTTAGGTAACTTAATTCAAGTTGCATCACAAAAATTCATGTCTTTACTAGCAAGCTGTTGAGAGACAGCAACGTTTGTTTTTTCACAGATATGCCTTGATGGGCAGCAAGTAAATAGTTACTTTGGTTTTGAGATTGAATCATAAACTGATTTTTATTTTAGCCTGTTGGTAGTTCTACAGTGAAACCAAGTCAGTGTTTACATCATAATGTCTGCTTAACTTGGCTGTAAAAAAAAAAAAAAAAAAGTTCCAGCTGCAATTACTCATAGAAAATTATAGTCCAGGAGCACTCAGCACAAAAGGATTTATACAACTGGTTTTGTATTTTCAAGTTGTATGAATATAAGTTAATTTCTTAAAAATAATTTCTTAAATACTACATTCT